>NC_044330.1:93888430-94191461 GCF_007399415.2 Gopherus evgoodei
GGACTGTATTTAGAACCTTGTATCAGCACATTTCATTTTTCACAACTATGATCTAAAGAAGTTCCAGACCTGAACTGGAAAACGGGGAAAACGCAGTAGGCATTGGATACAGTAGCACAGAATGGCTGTCCCATATTACATTTATCTTCGCTCATCCGTTGCCTCCTCCCATTCTCTCAGTGATAAATGTCATGTTGTGTAGAGTTTTGCATGTGGCAGTGTTCTATGATTCTTTCCCTGAGGGCTTTGGTCAGACCTGAGTTACACTGGATTCTGCTGGCATAACCCCAAGCACAGAAGTCTGATGGCAGAAAGTCCACCTGACCGAGTGTTGCACAAGGTGCCACAGCTAGCCATCACCCTCTAAAAGTAGACAGAAATGTGCACAAGGGTCTGATCCAAAGCCCCCACATTGACTTTCCATTGACTTCAGTGAGCTTTAGATCAGGCCCTGATTCAGTGCAGCCCAAGCAATCTCTGCCAGTAGTAATTCTGTGGACCCCCAGACAAACTTAAAGCCGCTCTACTGGAAGGATTCACACACGCCCTCTTTGCCAGTGAGGGTGAAAAAAAGCCTGTCTCACTATAGAGAATAGTATCCTTTATGTTCACTGGACAGGGATTCTTCAGTTCATGATTCATTTGTAAATTGGAGTGGTATCGTTTTTTTGTCATCACCTTAGCCTCTTCTCACATTAATAATTATGCTGTATGACTCAATTTTTGTGTGTGAAATAGACTGGTGGGTCAGAATTCGGTGAACGTAAGTGTGGATAGTAAGTGTCGGACATTTTGGGAATGATTCTACGCTCTTTGGCTCAGTTTGTAGAGCACATAGCAAAGTGTTATAGTGTTATAATGGTAAGGCGGAAATTTTATTTCCCAGGATATCATGAGCTGTCAATACAGTGATTTCATAGCAAAGTGTGTGATCTTTCTTTTAACCTGTCATTTTTTAAGGACCTAATTGTTTTGTGGGGGATTGTGTGCAAATTTTCTTTGTTAATTTCAGACAAGATTAGAATTTTCTTTTAGAACCTATGTATCTTTAATGGTGACAATATTGCACATTTTTACCAAAACAGACATAGTAAATATAGTCTAATCATCTCTGCTTATATTTGCTTTTGCCAAAAACAGTGTTGGTTTGTTTTTTTCCTTTGCTGCTTTCTTTTTTCTTTTGTTTTTGGGCAAGTGGAACAAACTGTAGTGAACTTAGAGATGAGCCTGAATTGGAACATCAGGTCGGATCCCCCTTCAAACTTTGGGGAAGTTTGGATCCAGTTCTCAGCTTCACAACTTGCGCCTCCCTTTATGGATTTAGTCCTGCTCCCATTGAAGTCAATGACCGGCTTCACTGGCGCAATATCGGGCGCAGTGATGAACTGATCCAGAAGAATGCCATCCACACACCACCCCAAACTCTGGGGAAATTTGGATTGAAATCCAGATCCAAATATTGTGATTGGGCTCATCACTCACTAACGTACAATACTGGGAGCTGACTAAGTCTCGTATTGATAGCTCTCATCTCTGTAATTTCCCATAAAATCATGGAGAATTTGAATACCTCCACACCAGCCTAAAAATGGACCTTCAGATCCTCTAGTCTCTGATGTTCTTTTAATCAATGAAAAAATAATTTATGAACTGTATATAGAGAGTGCGTTCATAAATGTGATGATGTATTTTATCACTGATCTAAGATGTCAATAT
This sequence comes from Gopherus evgoodei, assembly GCF_007399415.2. Classification (NCBI taxonomy): domain Eukaryota; kingdom Metazoa; phylum Chordata; order Testudines; family Testudinidae; genus Gopherus; species Gopherus evgoodei. The sequence continues at coordinate 93,890,147 of NC_044330.1, forward strand.
TAGAGTCTATTTTACTTATATTTTAACCAATTATACTTTTTTGCAATTCACTAACGATGTATCATTTTCAAACTGCTTTAAATATCCATTATAAACACACATTTGAAGCTCTTAATAGTAAATTACCTTGAACTGTGCATTTCTAGTATGTAATACATATTTAGTTAGCTTGTGCCTTTAGTTTCTTAAAGTTATATTTGTATTATATGCAGGAAATGCACTTTGTATTACTACAGCTGTGGTTTTTAATACTGCCTTGATTGTTGTTATTCTTATTGTTATGCCAAAAGGTCAAAGAGTGAAATGTATTACAAGTTTATCTCTTAAAGCAGATCTGGCATTTTTCCAGTTCATGCGTAGAAAATTTAAGATACATTTTTGGACAGTGTTTCCTATGAAAATATGGATGTATAAAGAATCAAATGACATTACATGGCCCTGTATTCTGGTGACATAAGAAAATGTCTTCATCGTGTTTGGTTATAAAACTCAGAAAAATAAAAATTCAGTGTCATTTTTAGATGAGCATGACAGCATTTCTAAAGAGAATGACGTATTTATTAATACAAGAGCACTGAAGGCCAAAGTTACACACACACACAGGCCAGGCACCATTCAAGAGAGCTCCAGTGAAGGAACAGATGTAAACTATCTTGTTCAAGAACAACGTAAGATAGAGGCAGGGAATATTTCAGTCTCATGGGTTTTGTATTTTTTTTTTAGTGACTAAGCCAATTTTCTTTGAGTTTTTTAATTTTGCACTATGACCTAGAGACCCAAATGACAAAAACACAAAACAAAAACAATCACATGGGACAGTTTTCTGGTCATTCAGATCAAATAAATTGATGGTTGCATTCTGCGTTGGGAACCTGGTTCTAAAAGAGAAAAAAACAAACACACAGTAATGCACACTATCTTGTAGCAAAATACTTACCATGAGAAGATACATGTTATATTTTTATGACAGCAAAACAACAGTGTGTAAAAATAATGTTTCCTTTGTTTTCATGTTTATTTAGAAAACTAGAACATTTCAAAGGTATATAGATATATAAGTAGAACATAGCCAAATATATACGGACTGGACAATGTGCAACTCGGTGTACACATTCTAGCTGTTTAGTTTGAGATCTTTAATATCGTCTCAGTTGTATGCGACTTAGAAGCTGTATTTTTTTAATCATGTTTTCATGCACTTTCAGACATTTTATTTTTTCAAGATCTGCACTTATTCCCATTCACCAAGCCCTCTTTATATCACTGTCCTGGCTAGGGGATGGCAAACAATGTAAGTGTTATAAAGAGGTACTTTTACAAGGATAACCCTAATGGAGATTAATGTTATTGGAAGCCAATGTACATTAGCCTAAGATTAGAGTATTATAAACATAGGCACCTATAGAAAGGTTGGAGTATATAAGGGAAAAAAATCTACAGCTTCCTTTCAACATGCTTGTCTGCTCTGTGGAATTCACATCAGCATAATTGATCAGTCTAACATTTCAGCATTTAGATCAGACTGCCACAATGGTTTTTTTCCCCATCAAATAGAGACAAATAAAATGCTGACTGTTATTTATGCCTGTCCTTATATAAAGCATTATCAGGTCAAAAGCTTACTGAGTGTAAGAGGAATTACTTCTCAACAGAAACTAAAAGTTACTCAAGTTCAACTTACTGTGGATTTGTCTTGGCATTTGTCATCTTACATTATTTGTCCAAGAAAATGTGTTTGCCAGTTACAATATTTCCTTAGACTTAGTGGTGAACTTTAGCCTCTTAATAAATGTTAGTATGTCAGATTGTGTCCTTGACGATATTTTACTTGTATGAACCATGGTAAAACATTGAAATCTTTATATTCTTTTGGCAAACGTGTCAATAAAAGAGAAAGAGAAACATAGCACACAGTATATGTCAAAAACATATTTCTCTTTAGCTTTCTCATTAAAAGTAAAGATGTTTACAGTGTATGCCAAGAGCTTCAGTTTCTACCTAACAGTTAGAGGTTCTAATCTTACAGAAAATGTGTTATAATGGCCTGAGCTTTGTTGCTAGGAAACACTAGATTCCAATTTTTTATTCCTGCTCTAACTCCTGTGGCTGAATAGTGACTGGATACTGTATGTTCTATGGCTGCAGTTAATGGTCTGTTGCATTTTGCTCTGGTTTTCAGACCAGACGCATGCATTTTCTACAACAGCATCATAACAACATGTTGTAAATATTAAAAGTTAATATATAATGTGTCGATATTTGAAAGAAAGGAAATGAGTACTTTGAATATTTCATTTTTCAAAAATAAAATTGCAAACTAATAGTCGGTGTGACATTTTCTTTGCTCACACCAAGTACTCTCAAGCCATTCTAATTATTGCAGTAATTTTTTTTTCAGTAAAAAGCCATTTAATAACAAGGGTAGGGGGGCTTCAAAAATATTTGTGGATGAAAGTAAGTGCTAAATTTTGATATTGACATGTAATTTTATTTCTGACTCTCAGACATGCACTGACAATTAAAATCTGGTTGTGAAACCACAACATACACATGCACCAGTTCTTACACTTCATCAATGAGAGAGCAAAATGCTTGTTAAGGGCACTTCCAAGAAGTCAAGAACTGGCCAAGTTTGGGTATTCACAGATCAAAATACAGTAGCTCTTATTTCCTGCACTTCTCTTGGTTCATTCACGTGAGAAGAGCAGCTGCACACACCACATGAGCGTGGCTGGGGTGGGCGGGGGAGCTACATTTGATGTGGTAACAAGTGAGGGGGAAGGGACCGGATGTGTCATCACAGAGATAGGTGGGTAAAAACAGATTCCTGAAGCAATCGAGTGATTAGAAAGTATCTTCCTCTGGGCATGTGCAGTGCAGCCTCATGCTGAGAACTAGTTTCACAAAGAAATAGCGGCAGACAGGGTGCTGCTTCCTGCACCTAACTTTGGGGCACCTGGAAACGCAATGGGAGCCACAAAGCCTGAGTTCAGTGCCTAGGCTCAGAGGTGACAAATGTAGGGGGCCTTGTACCCCTCCCCCTGATTTCTGCCCTCTGTTGCCAGCCAGGCATCCGCCAGCATTGGGGGTTGGGAGGGGGCTTGTAGGGTGGAGCTGTCACAGTCCCAAGAGCTCAGCAGGAGCAGCTGAGTCCCAGGGATCGCGATTGAGGGACTGTCCAAGTGGCCAGCACACGGGGGCCAGGCAGGGCCATTGGAGCAGGCAGATGAGGGCTTTTGCTGGCATCACGTGAACCAGCAGCTCCATCGCTACCTTCACTGAGTCAGTCGCATGTGCTTGGCTCTGCACCAGCTTCAGCAGCCATGAAGTCCAGCCAGGGGTGGCTCAGCAGGGGCGGACACCCCCAGCAGGGGGAGCTGCTGCCTTGGGCACTAAGCCTAAGGGAAGGAGCAGTGCCATGGGGCAGCAGAGGGGTGAAGAGGGCTCTAAGCCCATGCCTGGGGGTGGGGGACTGCTGCAGAGTCTGCATGTTTGGGGTGGAAAAGGGCTGGAAAGCACTTTCCCGTGTCCTTTTCCAGAGCTATCTGAGGGGGCAGAGCTGCTCCCCGTGCACAGGGTTCCAGGCGGCTGGCACATACATGGCTCAGCTCCTCCTAGGCAATGCCACGTGCAGGAGGGTCTTGGGCTTCCCCAGGGCACCAGTGCAGGCAGAGGCAGTGCGGGGAAGGAGCATGCTGGCCAGGTTGCAGGTATGTTGAGTTCTCCTGCCAGGGGCTGGGAGTGGGAAGCGGGGGTTTATGGTGGAGCAGCAGGGCTGAGGGGGAGGAAGGTGAAGGGGAAAAGTGGGGTGGGAACAGCCAGGGGAGCATGCAAAGGGCTGATTGGGGGAGAGGGGCAGCTGACCACTCCACATCATCTCTACTGTCCCCCCCACCTTTTAAATTGTGCCCCCCCCCACACTATTAACAGTTACACATCCTCTCTGCCTCTCCTCAGAATGGGTTTCATATCTGGCCTAATGGAAGATGCCACGCTGAATGGTTGTGCTAAGCCCCAGCCTGCTCACCACTTGACATTCTCAGTGGCAACTCCCTTCTTGGAGTTTCGGGGGGCAATCTTTTACCAAGAGCCCTTGATTGGGGTGGTGGGAGAGACTCCCTCATAATTGTAGTTAGGGAGGCCTCACCTGGGCACCTAGGGCTACTGGGGGCGGGATCATCTACCATGGCGGGATGTGCCCTGGCCTCTGAACTATAGGCTACTCTGATTGGGGTGTGCCCTCAAGTCCAGTTGGTGGTGGTGTGTTACTTTGACATTGGGGTTGTGGGGGCCGGACGTGTGCCTGCGTGAATGCGAGAACCACTCGATTATAGCATGATGAACATGCCTACTCTCTGGTCTCTCTGTTTAGTCACAGAGGGATCAGTTCAACCAGAGGAGATAGCGAGAAGTCTCCCCCCGCCCAATCACTGACAGCGGCACCTGCAGGTTGGGGGGGGGTCAGTTCAGTGGGAGTGAAGGGAGCCTGGTTCTTGGCTTTACATGCCTACAGTTAGGAACCTAAATCCTTTAGTGACTCTGTAGCCCTAGCTGGCTAGACACACCACACAGCACGAAGTAGGTGCTGCTAGGCATGCCGCCACTGAACTTGCCTGCAGGGAGGGGGCATAATCTGACTAAGGGAGGAGTGTGTTGAGGGCAACCAGACAGTTGGCATGATTAATAGTGGAGGAGCGAGGCAACAAAACACGATGTTTAGCGAGCTGAGCCTGAGGAAGGAATAGTCAGTGAGACATCAAAGCGATGGGATGAACTGGTGACTGTACTGCTAGAAACCACAGACAGTAGTGGTGAGGGACAGGTACAAGGCTCTGGGGTGAGACAGGTCACACAATGCAGAAAGCAAGAGCTGCTACAGTAAATACAGTTATTTCTCAAATTAATTGGCAGCATGTAAAATATGGTCCTGTTGTTCCATATATAACCTGAAGCCTCAGTCCCTATTCCCATCAAATGCTACTGAGACAGGCAGTGACAACAGCAACAACTATTAATAGTTCACATCAACAGAGGTGCTGACTCCTTGGGTGTGCCGGGTCTGGAGCACCCACGGGAAGAAATTCATAGGTGCTCTGCACCCACTAGCAGCCAAGCTTCCCCTCGCCCCCCGCACCCCAACCGCCTTCTCTTCGTCCCCCTGAGCACACCACGGCCCTGTTCCTCCACTTACCTCCCAGCACTAAACAACTGTTTGGTGGCTTTAGCAGGCTGGGTGGGGAGAGGAGCGGGAATGTGGCACGCTCGGTGGGTGGGGGGGGGAGATAGGGATGGGAGAGGAGTTGAGGAAGATGTTGGAATGGGGGCAGGAAAAGGCGGGGGCCTCATGGAAGGGGTGGCATGGGAACTGGGGCCAGGGGTTAAGCACCCACAGCAAAGAGGGGAAGTCAGCACCTATGCACATCAGCACTTGTACTAGCAACTCCAGCCTGCCCAAAGAATGCTGCTTCTTGCCTTGTTTATGAAGCTTTCAGACAATTCTAGCATCATCCGTACGCATACCAGTTTTCAGTCCACTGCACATCACAGATGCACTTATGACACGGGTTGCTCAGCTCCTCCTGCTACCATCAATGTCAGCTATTTTGCACAGCCATCAGTAGCTGGTTGTGGCCCTTGGCCAATGTAGTGACCTAATTTAGCAACAAGCTTCAAGCTGCCAGGGAGTTTTCGCTACGATTAGGTTTTCAAATAACCTGCCCCTGCATTTGACTGGCCTGACCCATGAGAGAACAGCTGAAAATACTATTGAGAGAATGTGAGTAAAAAAAAAATCACATCGCATTGCCATGTTGTAACAGGGCAGCAGCTCAGTAGGCATGTTGCTGAGGCAAGAATTTGACATTTCACTATGGCATCTATATTGGCATAAGCCGTTACATGTTGAGCACTCCAGGTGGCTTTGTAGCAGAAAAGGAAAGCAAAAGCTAATGCGAAAGCACCCTGAATGCCAAAAAAAACACACGCTATATCCTGGAGTTGAGCAGCAAGCAGTAACAGCTTTAAGGCACAGACATGGCCTGAAAGGGTCAATCAACAGAAATAAGAAAAATACAATTTCATCTATTGATGGTCTTGTTTAATGAGCACCTTACCTGCTCTGCTTATCTGCTCTGTGGCTGACGTCTTTACTGAATTATGCAACAACAAATGAGCAAATTTAAATATTTTATTGAAAAGTAAATCAGTCCAGATCTGCCACAGTATAAAACAATTAAGTCAGAAAAACTTTTCAACCAAGCATTGATATAATGAATAGCTACAGAACAACACACACACAAGTACTGTATAAAATATTACATTAACAGTAGGACTTGCCTGGGTGTTTCAACTTAAATGAGAGTTGGAAATAATTTAGAGAAAAAATAAACGTGTAAATGTTAATGGATTTGTGACACCTTCTCTAGGTCTGGGAGGTTTAGGTGGTACATTTAGTCAGTTTTATAAGGAAAATTTTGTGTTTTACAATAAATATTTTAGTTTAGGCAGTTAAGGAACAACTTATCAAATACTAATGTGATTGGAATGAAGGTTCTTTATGCCAGTCATGGCTCTTCTGATGCTGCTTATCTGATGTCTATCTCCACGCTCTAGACTTTATTTTGTCTTGAGTGAAAATAAAGGCCTTTAGCCATGTGAGTAAATGAAGTTTTCAGCCAGCAGGCAACTGAGGCTCCTTGGTCTAATTATCAGCCATGCCCACACAAGCGTGGTGTATGTCAGCCCTCTCACAGGGTGGCATTCATGCCAGTGCAAGGCCCATCCACCACTTCGGCCCTGCTCATGACATTAGCAAAGCCCCTTTTTTTGCAGACAAAACTGTGGCTGCATATGGATCAGACAAAGTGGGTAGGGCAGGACTGGCAGAGAGGCCTCTGCATCCATGATTGTCGGAGCTGCTGATCAGGCACCAGTGCACTGGAAACAGAGTGAGACTGCAGCCAATTGTCCCCAGCCCATAGATAAAGGCAATGGTGGCAAAGAGGCGTAACTGCAGCATCTTCCGCAGTGTCCATCCAACATGACCAAGTGAAGCTTCATTACTCAGTCACTTTAGGGCATTCTGGATGTTCGTGCATATGAGAGTACAGCACCGGGCAGGACCAGTGCATCAGCTGGTGCCCACCAGCAGAGGGCATGGCTGGTGGCCAAGAATCCCTGCATAGCATGGGTACAACCGTCTATTTACATGCAGGTAGCCTAAAGGGTCCAATAGTGAGAAGGGGACAAATTATGGTGCGGGGAGGGAGGTGCGGGGACTTCCCTCCCCCAGTCATTTCAGTCCTCCCCAGGCTAAACTGTATCGGAAGTAAGCAGCTCAAACTCCCTTCAGCGCTATACTTAGGCTCAGCTAGCACATCAGAAGTTTGCCACGGCCCAAAGGGCAACAGCGCACCAGTTGGACTGGGCGGCCCGCCCACCTTGACTTGCAGCCAGCTGTTTTCTCACAACATTGTTTTTGTCCAAAGGAGTAGCTGAAAACCCTAGTCATTCAGCAGCTAGTGAAAGCTCCCTAGTTAGCCAGTGCTGCTAACTGTTGGGATTTTTAATCCAAAGTCTCACAATGTGCATTACCCCAGCTTTCATTTAAGAAAAACTAAGTTTCTAGCTCTCAGTGTTGTGGATTAAAAATCGTGACCCCTAAAGGCTCAAATACAAGAAGGCAAAAAGAGCCCCAAATATAGTATTATTTTAAAAAACGCTGATGATTTTTAAGTCAGTCTCATAATGTTTTTGGGGGGAAGGATGCAGAGTCATGTTTTTTTGATGACTTGGCATTGGCAATACTGTAAAACAAAAATGATTATTGTTTTCTGAAATGCCCAGTAGGATAAAAGTTTAAATCTATTCAAAATGGTTTCCCAGTCTTTGTTAATTATAGATGGGCAGTGCCATCCCTATAGTCAAGGTTGAGATGAGCTTGCTGTTTAACAGACATTTGTTCTAATTGTACTAAAAGCCACATGCACGCTTGGATTGTCTTGAAAATTACTGTGTGACATCAGAGGCTGCAGTAAGGTTAGTTGCTCAGATCTGGAGGCACAATAATGGAGTACCATTTGGCATCTAGATGCCTCCGTCCTAGGCACCTAGAAATAAAAGGAAGAGCAGGCAAATCCTATGGAAAGGATAATTTTTTTGACAAAGTTAGCCACCTTTCTCCAGCTCACAGAATATCCGTAAACAATGTCCTCAAATTCATTTGTTGCTCAAAAAGATTCAACGCATTGTTTTAAACTTTGGCTGGCTCACAGATTGAACATGCTAGGTTGCTGGTCAGTTCTGATTGTTCAGATTGGGCAGATAGTACAGGTTATTTTCCCCGATTAGATAAGAATGCCAGCACACTCAGCAAGAAGTGGCTGATGCATATGATACCAATGTAAAAAATCCTGAAAATACACAGGCCTGCACCTTTGAAATTTGCTTCTGGGGTGAAATTCATCCTTGATCAAAGAGCCTGCACAAGGCATCTGCACTATAAAAGCCACTATTCTGCGGCCATAAGTAGGTCTTAAGTTATACATAGGAGTTATGCTGGGCTGAATTTCAATCAGAATTCAAACATCAACTTCATGTAAAAAGACTAAGTAATATTCAAACAGAAAGCTCCCAAGAAAATGAAAAGTATTAAGTCATCCAATTGCTGGTTATTTTTTTCTCCCATATCTTTATAAAAAAATAACAGATTCACGCCAATCTTTTAAAGGGCAGACTAGAAGTTGCATTAAACATACATTTCTGAAAATATTACAGGAAAACTCATAGAGTTGTAAGGTCTATAATCTACAGCATTTTGTGTAAAAATGACATATAAAAGCCTATTTAAATTACTTCAAACTCTGGGATGTAGCTTCATGAAGGATGCAAATAAAAGTCATGATCTTCCTTTTTTCCTACAAAAAAACAACAACAAACAAAAAATATGAACTCTGCAAGAAGGTAAAAGCTCCTAATCTCTGTATTTACTAGGAGGCATAGGGGTTAACGACATCTTGTCTATCATTGATGCAACTGGCATGCTGTTTGTTTAAGAAATATATTCACATACAGTGCTGCAGTTGGATATAAATTCCCTAACAAGCACCACAAGGCATCCATCCAAACCCCACAATCTAGACTAGGTGCTAGGAAGATACCAATTTTTCAGCCTTTAGGAGGTGTATACGTGCTGTTGTAGTGACTGCTATGGGTTAATAGACACAAACAAGCCTGCATTCTCTCTGCCCAAAGGCCTGAGGTGTTCAGGATGGAGGGAACAGAAGCTCCCCTCCAAGCTGGAGCATACCAGCACAGCCATTGTGCAGCTGTTGCTTCAGCTCCTCACAATAGAGCCTCACCCTTGCCATACCCTTTTCTGCTACCATGGATGTAGCGCTGCAGTGTGCATGTGGTGCAGACTACCTGTCCCTTGCTGCTTAGAGGCACTGAACTAGTTCCACAGCCCTTTATGGGTTGGGGATGGCCAGAGAATGAATCTTGCCCCTTAGCACATGTGATGGCAAACTCTACAGGCCCATGCCATTCTGCTTCCAAGTGTTCTTCGCAGTACCTTGTGGGTGTTTGGCTTTTGCAGCATTCACTACAGGGTGCTGCAGAGGCGTTATAATGCCTTGTTCTGGCTTCTGGAATGCTGTAATTAAGTTGTGTACTTTCCGGAACAATCTTCTGTGGACCCCAGGTGCAGTCTGTAAAGGGAGAGACCAACAAATTACCCAAACAACAAGCTACAGGGGAACACCTCTACCCGGGAGGTGTTACAGAACAGTGTTATTTTCACAAATGTAAAAACCTCAGCAAGATGAGAAGTCCATTCCCAGTGCCACCTTAGATTTGTTGGAGCTGTCCTCTCTCCTCCCTTTCCCAGGAGCATAGCCAGCCATTTGAAATGTGTGTTTTGCTACGAGCTATGCTTTTTCTCTGCGCTGCCCCCCCAACTGGCTCTACTGCTGCCACACTCTCACAGATGCATCCCTAACATACCTCCAGTCACTTCAGTGGGTACAACAGTGAGGGTGTTGACCCAGTACGTTCACTAAAATGGCCGCTGCAGTTAGCCAGAGCTATCTGTTAATAACCATCCTGAAGAATAAAGCCTTGGCAGTCAATACAGATGAGATCTTGCAGTGCTTATTGGGCAAATCAACCACTGATGTCAGTTAAAATTGTGCTGGATGAAAAACTGCAGGAACAGACTAAGAAATGTTGATTTTTAAAAAATCCTGAGAGTATTATAGTGATTCCTGAAACAGCTGTGAGGAGTTCTATTGTACAGGAAGAATGAAAGGAAATGGCTAGATACACTGACACTAGACAAGGACAGCAAGCGTAGCCCTCAGTCTAGCAAGGTCATTGTGATCTTGGTTTCACACTGTGAAAGCAAAGGGACTGCAGCACCATCAGACTCTCTTCTGATGGTTCCTGGAATTGGCAATGTGGTGGTAGAGAAAGGGCAGGCGTTTGAGAAGGTCTGTTCTACACTCAAGATAAGAACACAACTGCCATTGAAGTATTGCTACAGTCAGGACAATGACTCTAAAAAGATACTGTGCAGGGAATTCCATACTTATCCTCTGTCAATGACTATCTTGTCAGATTTGCTCACTTTACAAACCAAAAGGCCATGGAAAAATGGACCTCCTGCTGTAATGCAAGCTCCACCTAAGGTCAGGAAAAACAAGTTCCTTTTTCGTGTCTTCAGCAGCAATAACACTTACACAGCCAATTCTCCACTGCTACTGGGAGAAGTTTCATCACACTGATAGCTCACATCAGGGCTCTTGTCTGCCACCTCTGACTCCTGCTAGTGATCCTCTTTTAGTCTCCAGCTCATTAATCTAGTTTCCCAGGCTTTTAAAAGTATCACCATGGGCAGGCAGCATACCATGATGTTCATTAAGTCATTGATCCAGAAGGCCTCTGCTATGGTTCCAGCTCACTTGTAAGGTGCTCTAGAGGCAGCCCTAGCGCCCATGATGATGTTCCTGTTACTGTAAATAGTAACATGGATCCAGCCTGCTTATAAAAGTTTTGTGGAGCTTTTGGTTCCCTTTTGCACCTGTTAACTAATCACATCTCATTTCTTTGTACCAAGGGGCTCTGTAAACTGTTACCTACTTTTATTGAAATCACTTTGTCTAACCTTCTCAGTTAATCTTTGCAGATGCCCATCACAATGTATCTTTCTATCTTCAAGGGTCTTTACTAGACATCTAAAGCAACTTTTAAATGATTCAGCACATCCCTTCTGCAACCCTGGCTGAGCCTGAACACTCTCCTCACCCAGCTTCTTGGGGGAAAGCAGTTGTGGTACTTGCCACTTATACTCCCATGGAGGTGGGGGGGTGGAAGGACAGGGCATCACAGAAAGGTACTCAGCACCAAGAGGAGTAAGCCTGTTTCTACACACGAGGGCAAAATCCTTGCTCCACTAAGCATAATGGGAGGTTTGCTACTGACTTTGTGGGGGGCCCAGATTTCAGCATCCTTTTTTTTGGAAATTGTCTCTTGTGAGGCTTTGCGCTTGGTTCTTTCAAAAAATAAACCAACCTCAGCCAGAGAGAATAGAAGGGAGGCAGCTGATGGAAGGGGAGGGGCAAATGCTGTTGTGAGTAAGACAAATTCGATGAGGTGTCACTGAGGACGAACTTTAGCCTGCCATGTCTACTCAGCACCCATTTCCTTAATGATGTGAGGGGGCCCCCAAGGATCTCCAGTTGCCAGAGGGGAGGATCCAACACCATGAGCTTTCTTCCTCACTGCTGCTACTGGAGGAGCATGCTGGCTGGTGCTGGCTTGATAACTCCCTTTCTACTACCACAGGGGGAGATGAAGCTAGCCAGTGAATTGTTTAACCCCATCCTCAAATGAAGGCTTTGCTTTGCCTGTGCTCCAGCCTGACCCTGCCAAAAATGTATTGGGGCTGTCCATCCTACTGCAGTGTGCACTGCGCCACCATGTCCCTCAGCAAGTTCGGCTCTTTCACCCATGAGCTTCAACAGCTCATGAAAATACTGGTTTCCTTTCAGGAAAAGGAAGAGAATGAGGTAAATTCTGCTTGGCCTAGATCCCATTCCACCTCCCCCCTCACCCTCCCGAGGCCAGTGGATTTGTACATGAGATGAGTCAAGTGAAAATCTGGCTTATTGAATTTTCTCTTACAGCCTCAGATTTGGGGCTTAGCAAGTCTCCCTGTTTTGGAACAAATAGCTATTTGCTCATGTGCTGCATTTCAGGATCAATACTAGGGCCTTCCCCTACGCCCCACCACAGGCAAAACGCCCACTGAAGCCAATGCAAGAATGCAGTCACATGCCTGTATTTAAAGACAGCTGGAACGTGGGGCTCTTTTTAGCTCTTTGCAGTGATGAGAAAGTAATTTGTTTTTATTTCTTTTAAAGCAGGAATGGATGTGAAGCACATTCAGCTCCAGGGTTTGATCCTAACTGATGTCAGAATCTGGTCCAGTTATTTCCAGTGCAGTACAACATGTTCTGCTCTAACGGGTACTTGCTAGAGGATTCTCTGCAACTTGAGGTCTTCAAACTCCAATTTGAGGACTTCAATAATTCAGATATAGGTTAGGGGTTTGTTTCAGGAGTGGGTGGGTGAGATTTTGTGGCCTGCGTTGTGCAGGAGGTCAGACTAGATGATCATAATTGTCCCATCTGACCTTAAAGTCTATGAGTTTATAATTTTGCCAGCAGAATTAAGCCTGTTAAATTATATTTTAATGTTTGTAAATCAGTGTTCATTAATGTGCAAACTGAAAGCTAATTATGAATCAATATGCTGACTACATCCAAAGAACAAGAACTTCCAAAGCTAAATAAGGATTTGTATTCACATGAACCTAAATTATGCCATGAACTTAAATCACTCTTATTATTACAACTACTGCTACATCAGGCCTGAGTTTCCTCACAACACATGTGAAGATAAATGTCATATCAAATCTCAGCTATCATGTATATGCCTTGCGCTATGGATAAATACAGTCTGTCAAGAAATTAAATTAAAAACATTGTAAAGCATAGGGAATTGCTTTGAATATTCTGGTATTAATGGCATGTTTGGCAGAGGAGAAATTAATATTGACTACACTTGTCAAAATATGAAAACACAATATTTCTGCCATTTAAAACACTGCAAAATAGTGCACTGGTGCATTCTGTAACAGCTGAACTGTAACAGAATGAGTTTGTGCATTCATAATTGTCAGACCTGGCACCAGCAATGGGCTCACTTGAAACTGATAAAATTACATGAGAATCAGATATTGCAGAAAGGTGAATGACCTGGATATATTTCTTGAAATCAATACCTACACTCAGTTGTGGGAACTTTTAGAAGAGAAGGAACAATACATACCTCGGCACTCCAGGAACCTGTATCTGTCTTGGACACTCTGTAGGTATAAACATAACCCTTGTATCTGTGAAAGAATCAACATGTATTTATTAGTCATGTCTATTGTCAGGTTTAGTATGCAGTTGCTCTGTAATGCTGGAATTAGTTCATTTGATAAGCTCCTTTCCTTAGCAATAAATTAGTCAATGTAGCCTAAATTTAGAAATGCAAAGTTTGGACCCAGATCAGCAAGCTAGATTTGAATCCCCAGAATTGTATTGTATTAGGACTTCGGGAGGAGACGGGGACGGGGGACATTGTTTGAGCCATCTCTGTCTGAGAGATCTACAGTTCCATATTAGACAATGAAACCTGCATGAACGTTTTAACTTTCCATCAGTGTCCTTTTACTTGCTTATTTATATATCGGACACACTTCCTGTGGAATAAGAACACAACGGGTATCATTAGTAGATGATGGTGCTGCTTCGAGGCTTTTTTTTTAAACTGCAAATGTTCCCAGATGCTATGCAATGGACGTATTTTATTTAGAAATCTAAAGCCACAATATCAAAGCAAATTAGAGTTTGTCTAGCTAATGAATTCCTAACCCTCAAAACTCTGCCTTTACACTTCAGTCCTGGACTGCCCCAAGGTTATTAATAGTCTCCTGGAAACACTGATCACTTTATGAGATCATGAAATCTTCCATCTATTTTAAACACAGTTTCCATTCAGGGACCTTTAAAAATAGACATCAACTGATGTCTGGAGTCAATCGTGCTAGAAGGAGCCTAGTACTTTACACATGCACCAAGGTTCAAAGATGTGCCATAACGGCAGATGACAGATGTTAGTGACGTGCTACATGTGTAAAATACTTGCTGTGCAAAGTTAAAGTAAGTGGTAACAGACCAGACCAGTGGGTTTTATACCCATTTTGCAAAGGTGGACATGACTACACAAGAGGCAGGGCAATGGCGAATCAGGCCCAATGCATTCAGAAAATGAAATAAGTTTACAATAATCTGGCATTTCCACCAAGACATTATGCATTATTAAATATTTCAGCATTAGCCATTTTTCAGAGAGCAGGTACATATTACATTGCTTTCCAATTATATACAATATCACAGTAGTTGTTACAAAATAATAGAAGTCATAAATGACACAGATATTTGAACACATTTGCTTACGCACCGTGTCACATGTCACTGCAACTCAATCACTTATTTCTGAACAGCCATTCTGATAACCTCAGAAATGTTTCTAGCAATCAGAAGTAATTTACCAAAATAGGAAGTCATTAATAGCTGTCACAATGTTTTTAATTCACAAAATGGGTGCAAAGTGCTACTGTTTTGATTTGTCCGCATTAATACCCCTTGGACTGTCACGTTGCACAGCTGTGAATGCATACACAAGGTGCAATACAGTGGCAAATCAGATCCATTGGGCCAGACCATTTGCTAGTGCAGCCTGGTGAAGCTACACTGACGTCAATGGCATTGAAGATGAGGCTCTGGCCCATTGTTTCTATGATGAATTACATGTTGAACAGCACCTTTCTCTAGATCATCCCAGAAAACAACTCTTATTCAAGATCTTTGTCTCAGCCAAATGAATTACAGCACTTTTGATACCTGTTTTCTTAACAAATATGATCTTATCGTAAAACTTTCTGTTAAACAGCAGGAACTTCATTACCACTTTAAAGCACATTCTACCTTCAGTTTGCCCACAACCTGATTTTGATGAGCTGAGTTCCCCCTCACCATTGCATGGCAGAGCCCCCAGATGTTTTAAACAAAGGTTCATGATTTAAATTGTCTCACATTAATGTTTAGGGTCAGGCAGACAGGCTGCTTGTTTTTAAAGTTGTGGGTGCGTAGCACAGCTCCCATCCACTCTCTCTCCTTTCCCCTCCCACGCAGCTAAGTACCCTATGCTAGTAAAACCAGCTATAACGTACACATAGGCAGTCTTTTAGCACACTGAATGAGGTGCTTCCCCAGTAGCACCATTAGCTGTCAGCTCAATTTTCTCTCTCTAAATCAGCTCAGACTGGAATGACTCTTAGTTTGACAGGACAGGCTCAGGCATAGCCTGTCTCTTACACAGTGCATCCTTGTAGGCAAATGAACTACATGCCATCAGATCAAAACCTGCACTCTTTGCTCAGGGCTAGGGCAAATCCCTGATATAGAAAAACTGCTGGAGGGAGGGCCAGGGTAAGGGAGAGAGCTAGCACCTGGGGTTCTCTCATGGAGCGTCCTCCCAATTTTTCCCTTTGGGGTGGTGTTTGACCCCGCGTCCCATAGAAGAATCAGGAAAAGGACACTCCATGTGGGGTTTCTGTGTTCTGGCTTTGTTTTGGAGACCTCTGCAACTCTGCCCAGCTCCCTAACGGGACAGCACCAACAGAACTGAGCTGTCAGGGATGCCTCAGCCAACAGATGGCTCCCCAGTGCAAAAAGCATTTTCTGCAGGGTTGGCGTGGGAGACCATGTGAACCCTCCTAGCCATGCCCTCAGCCTGCTCCCTCCTATCTCTAAAACGGCCCAAATGAAAAGCCCAGGTCCAAACAGCCCTGAAGTTTAGGCAATGTGAAATCTGGATCTACATTGCAACTCTCTCAACAAAGTGATGAACAGAGCGTTGACTGCTGCACTCAGTGGGCCTGACTCATCCCTGCAATTCCCCAGTTTTACACTGGTGAAACTTCATGGAATGAAGCCTGGAGCGGCACCATGGTGAACCAAGGCCTCCACAAAGTCACTTGCCCAGCTTCTTGATCAGAGACAAAAGAAGTTATAACTCCTAATTACTCAGGAGATGGCTTACAAAATAACTCTAGCTAAAACTACCATGCTGGATATTGCTTGTAGAAGAGTAGATAGCTAGTTAACATCCCATGTCACATTAGATAGAATTTAACCCTATTGAACAAAAGGTTGCTTTGAACAGTTTCTCCTTTGGTACCATAACTAGGAAAACTCTGTCAAGGGGAAAGCAAAGTAAAGTTTCTACTACAGGAACTATACTTTGCTTTAGATGATGTGTTTTTTTTTCCTTTATAGCGTATTCCCCCACCCAAGGGCTGCAAATGCCTTTCACACAGATGATATGCTGAGACAGCAGCTGCTTACGTAGCCTTCCCACCCTTTTCAGCTGTGTTCAAACGTGTTACAGACACATTTACTTTAACAGGTGAATAATTACAATTTTCTGCACTGTTGAAATACCTGGAGGATATTAGCAATTTGCTGTAATTTATAGTTTAACAGTGACATTTTAACAGCACGGTATGTTTTGAAATAATTGCCAAATGTTTTGTACCTTGGTTGGGAAATTTTATTTAACTAATGTTTATTCAGTTTTAGGCCCAAAACTGAACTGAAAAGAGCAAAGTAAACAGTAAATAACATTAACTGCTGTCTCCTTAGCTATAGCTCTTTCTAGAAGTATTAGAGTTTGCAGTATCAGTTCCTATGAACTGGCAGGCTATAAGACATTAACATCACCTTGGAATTTAAGCCATAACCTATGATTCAGGCCATATAGCTAAGCTTGCCCACCCTTTCCACAGTAAATCCCTGTTTTCAGTCATTTATGACTTCCCCAGATTTTAACCATTCAAACTGATTTTCCATGTTGAGTATTTGCCTCATGCTAAATTTTTTGGGGACGTGTTGCCAAAAAAAGGTTTAGCTATTTCTAAGAATGCTATCAGGGAAACATAAATTGTTTGGGTCAGGTTAAAAAAAATTCTTATAACAATTTTGTTAAGTGACTCGAATGCCTCCATACATTGAATTTGACAGGAAGGTTTCAAGAATGTGCCTTCCCCAGGAGAAGCCACCGAAATTTGGCACTTTAGAAGCCTTTGAAAAATTGCAATTCACATGTGCTCAATAGAGATGTGTTAGTTTGGCTGCTAAATTCTCACACTTCCATATACATTGAGCATGCCTATCTGTGGGATACAGGGCTGAGCAGGCTTTTCACTGCATTTGCTGTGTTCAGCTGCTGTGGTCTGTGTGAAACTGAACTCTCTCTCTTGTAACCTCAGAGCTGCCCCTGCTAGGACCCAGGCAGCAGGGAAGAGGATTCTGCCTGATTGCAATGAGGAGGGAACAAGAGCCAGATGGGGAAGATGGTGGAGGAGGAGACAGACAAGGAGCCTGTGGGAGGGGAGACTAAGACTGGGAGATGGTGGGGGTAGCCTGGACTTGGAAGTAGACAAGGGTTGGGGAAAAACCGGACGTAGGAGCAGATGTAGGTGTGGGGGGAAGATGGATTGGTTAGGCAAGGCAACTGGGAGCTGAGGTCAGAGGAAACAGGGGTAGGGGGAGACTGGGATGAGGTGACGGGGAAAGAGACATGGCTAGGGTGACCAGATGTCCTGATTTTATAGGGACAATCCCGATTTTTGGTTCTTTTTCTTATACAGGCTCCTATCACCTCCCCACCCCTGTCACAATTTTTCACATTTGCTGTCTGGTCACACTAGAAATGACTGGGATAGGAACAGAAGGGGCCAGGCTTGTGGGGAACTAGGCAGAAGCAGCTGTGACCTCTAAGCCATACTGCCTCCAGAACATAGACTGGAACCCAAGATTTCTCTGCTCTTGGCAGATATCCGTGAAGCCCACTGGCAAAGAGTGTGGCTATAGTGCTGGCCCATATAGACAATGACAACCTACTATGGGTACCAGCTACTCCATTAGCTCAGGAGCCAGAAGTCTGTGTGGTGGATCTAAGGATTCCCTTCTGCTGATGACCCATGTGAGTGTCGTATGGTGCCACATGATGGATTTTTTGTTTGTTTTTTTAAAAACCTAGAAAATTTCACACACAAAAAACCTCCCGTGTTAAACAAACATTGAAGTTGCAAATCAAGCACTCGAAAGTTAAGCAATGCCAGAATTAAGGCCTTTTGTGCGATTTTATTTCGGCCCCTCTTTGCGTATTATGATTAAGGCTATGGTTTTGGCACAGAGTTCAGGGGGTTCACAGTAATTGTGAATTTTTATAAAATCTGCAGCCATCGCAGCAGTGGCTCCTGTGGGATCAGATCCTCTCTCCAGGCATTACAACCTGGCCCACATGGTTGCGATGCTCTGGAGATGGAAGGGACAGATACACTGAGCATGCTCAGCTGCAAATAATGTCAGTGGAAGCTGTGCTATAAACATAAAAAGTCCAATATAATGCAAATACCCTGAAAAATCTGAGCAGAGGTCTCTCAAATTGGGCATCAAAAGCTAGTGGATATTTTTGGCCTTAATGTTTTTGTGCCTCAAATCCCCATTTGCAAAATAGGGCTAATACCATCCCCTCATTTCACTTGTGTGTGCTGAAGATGAATTAATTAATACATGTGATGGACTCAGATAATATAATGCTGAGTGGCATTGAAAAGCCCATGTTCAAATGAGTAAGTCCGTCTTCAGAGCAAAGTTTGATTAACGTGCAATAAATAAGACCTGGGGGGGCCAATCCTTAACCGTGAAGAGAAGATAAAATATTGAATAGCGGCTGATTCAATGAGCATTGCCCGCACTGTGCAATGAATTAGGCAAGAGTACTGTTGAAAAATATGTGAACATGTAATTAAAGACACTGTCATAATGCATATGACAAGGAGCCTGTGGGAGGGGAGACTAAGACTGGGAGATGGTGGGGATAGCCTGGACTTGGAAGTAGACAAGGGTTTGGGGAAAACCGGACGTAGGAGCAGATGTAGGTGTGGGGGGAAGATGGATTGGCTAGGCAAGGCAACTGGGAGCTGAGGTCAGAGGAAACCGGGGTAGGGGGAGACTGGGATGAGGTGACGGGGAAAGAGACATGGCTAGGGTGACCAGATGTCCTGATTTTATAGGGACAATCCTGATTGTCCATATGCACAAGGCTGTATGGACAAACTTATGAGTTCTTGACTTTGCATCCTTAGCATTGTTTATGGATGTAAGTTATATGTCTGTAAGTGGGTTAACGGGGAATAATTTACTCATGGGGAGGCCAGAAGGAGGTGTAAGTTAAATTAGGGAGGAGGCCTACATTAGCTTTTACTTTTAGCCTCTTTCCTGGAAGTTGCTTTTACTGGTTGACCATTCTCTCTTCTGGCCCCTTGATTTGTGTGTTACGGCAGTTTAGACTCGCTAACCCAGTCTTATTGGCATGTAATTTACACCACCTTCCACATAACCTCTAACTTGATTCTGTACCTTCAGTTCAGCGTAACATATAGCATTGCCAGATGGCTGGTTTTTGACCAGAATGCCCAGTAGAAAAGGGACCCTGATGGCTCTGGTCGGCACCACTGACTGGGCTATTAAAAATCCAGACATCAGCGCAGCGGGGGCCCAGGGCTATGGCAGGCTCCCTGCCTACCATAGGTCCACGCAGCTCCGGGAAGTGGCTGCCAGGTCCTTGCGATCCCGAGGCGCATGGGTGGCCTAGGAGGCTCCATGCACTGTCCCCACCCCTAGTGCCAGCTCCACAGTTTCCATTGGCCGGGAACCACGACCAATGGGAGTTGTGGGGACAGTACCTGCGGGTGCGGGCAGCGCACAGAGCCTCTTGCAGGGACCTGGGAGCCATTTCCTGGGAGCCACACTGCTCCCCAACACCCCAACACCCTGCCCCAGCCCAAAATCCCCTCTGCATCTCAACCCCCTCATCCCTGGCTGCACCCCAGAGCCCACTCCAAGCTGAAGCCTAGACCCCCCTCCTGCACCCCAAACCGCTCGTCCCTGGCCCCACCCCAGAGCCTGCACCCCCAGCCAGAGCCCTCACCCCCGCATACCCCCCAACCCCTTGCCCCATCCCAGAGGCCTCTTCCACACCTTGAACCCCTCAATTCTGGCCCCACCCACAGCCTACACCCCCCAGCCCAGAGTCCTTACATACCCAACTGTCTGCCCCAGAGCAAAACCCTCTCTTGCACCCCAAATCCCTCATCCCTGACCCCACCCCAGAGCCCTCACCCCCCTCCTTCACCACAAGCCCGTGAACCATCCCGGTGAAAGTCAGTGAGGGTGGGGCAGAGTGACTGATAGAGGGTGGGGTGGAGAGCAAGTAGGGGCGGGGCCTCAGAGACGGGGTGGGGCAAGAGTGGGGCCTCGGGCAAAGGTGTTCAGTTTTGTGCGATTAGAATTGTAATTGAAATCAGTATATTGGAAAATGTAGAAAACATCCAAAAATATTTAAATAAATAGTATTCTATTATTGTTTAACAGTGCGTTTAATCATGATTAATTTTTTTAATCATGCAGTTAATGATGATTAATTGAGAGATTAATCGCAATTAATTTTTTTCATCACTTGACAGCCCTAGATCATATCTTAATTGTATGTTCTCTTTTTCTGGTCAGTAACCAGCTTAGGTCTGAGCATGTCACATCTTGGCAAAAAAAAATTGGAGATCCTCTGACTTTACAAGTTTCTCTGTGGGAGACCCTCACACCATCTGAACACTCTTTAACTGAAGGCAGCATCCCTGTGACTATTGGCTTGTCATACTTTTTTCTGACGCTAGATCACGCATCCTAAACCTATCTGGCCCAGCCTCTGCTGCACCATTAACTAGAAAGTAAAGATTGGCCCAAACCAAAACCTTGAATATGAACTTCTTCAAATTTGGGAAATAGAGTCAGATCTAAATCTATGGATTTGGTTCAGAGTCAGATCGAAAAACTAAAAGGGACCCAACTTTCTGATTCTGGCTCTTGAGCAGCCAAAATCTCACAAAACAGCATTTCTTTTGAGATTTTATCCCAAGAAGGCAGAAAGCTTGCAACAACGGATGATTCAGTGGATTTATTTTAGTGTGTGCCAGACATCTGAGAATTGTGATGGACGCATTTGTGTTAGTGCCACTACTCTTATAACAGCATCTTTACATTTTTAGGTGTTTGTTGTTCTGCTTGATGCAGCTGCATTTTTAATGTTCTGTTCAGATGCAGCCTGTTACAGAGATTACCCACGTTTTCTTAAGTACTCTTCACTTTTGTTTTCTCGTTGAAGAAAATGGAAAATTCTTGCTAACTAATCCCAAACCCTACCAGTGATTCCATCTCAATCATGAACCTCCACAGTCTAGACTAGACCTAGTCTGGATCTTAACTTCACTTTTTCAGCTACGCTCTCTTCTCCTGACTTGTATTGCATGGTGATTGTTAGAGTTGAGCAGAAACCAGAATTTCCATTTCCCAGGAATTTCTGCAATTCTGAAATTTGTTTTCGCTACTAAGGAGAAAAAGTGTCTAATTTTTCAGCAAAATGAAATTTTTGAAAAAAAATTCATTTTGGGTTAATTAAAATATTTTGTTTCAATGAAATTGTTGTTTTTTTATTTTAAATATTAAAATAAAATAAATTTCTCAATGGAAATGTGTTTTGCAATTAAAAATTTAAACATTCCGTACCAGAAGTGAAAGAATGGAATGTTTGGACAATATCAAACTGTTTCATTTCAATTTTTTTAATGAAATTTCACTAAGATCAACAGATTCCCAAGAAAAAGTTCAACTTCAGTGAAACATTTTCTAACACAGGGTTTCTCAAACAAGTGTCACCGCTTGCATAGGAAAAGCCCCTGGCGGGCCGGGCCGGTGTGTTTACCTGCCCCGTCTGCAGGTCTGGCCGATCGCGGCTCCCACTGGCCGCGAATTGCCGCTCCGAGCCAATGGGAGCTGCTGGAAGTGGTGCAGGCTGAGGGACTTATTGGTTACGGCTTCCAGCAGCTCCCATTGGCCCAGAGCAGCGATCCGCGGCCAGTGGGAGCCGTGATCGGCCCGGCCCGCCAGGGGCTTTTCCTACACAAGTGGTGACCCCTGTTTGAGAAATCCTGTTCTAACAGAAGTGTTGGAAAATTTTCTACCAGTTTTCATAATTATCCAGGGCTCAGAATGCCTGTGTCTTACTGGAATGGTCACAAAAATATTTTAATTATATAACATCCATCAAAAAATTATTCTTAGCAATGATGATCTTCATTCCAATGAGTTGGGAAGGTTGAAATATTCACTTCAGTAGAATTTACCAATGTACTGTGAAGAATTTTCTTATACAAGAAAATGGTGAATGCTATGTACAGTGCTAACCTGGAATAGAAGAAGCTTCGTTGCCAAGACATTTTTGGTCTGTTACATTTTAAAATATGATGATGATTATGTGCATTGCTATAATAAATGCAATTACTATGCAATTTCCATCAAGAATATTAAATGGAAAATAAAAGAAAAGCCATGTTAAGGCTGACTCATAATCCTGAATCCAATACAATAAGCACATCAGCTATGCATGGTGAGGTGGAAAGTTTTGGCACAGTGACTGCACTTTAATACTCCAAGAAACTCAGAAACTATGGTTATGATGATGGAACAAATAGAGAAAATTAAAGCTGATCAGACAGAAGTCTGTCCTGTCGCCATTATCAGCGCTTCAAGAGCTCCAAACAGTTTTATACTCTAGTTGCTAATTATTCCCTACAGGTTTAATGCAGTAAAGTACATGAATGGTTGACTTCAAAAAAATCATTTGAAAGTACAGTATAAAAGTGATGTATTTAGGTTAAGCTGTCATTCTAATAGATATTTAGAGGGCTGAAACAACTACTCACATTCATTTGAGAAATCCCCCTACAAATTTGGAGCTCCAAATATAAGTACGATAGGAGTATAATTAGCATTGGCTTTACCAATTTACACATGCAGCTACTTGTCTTTGCACAAGCACACACGTATCTGGAATGATGAAGGGAGCATCTGCACCCACAGGTATGGTCACAAATTTTGCAGGCCCGGTTTAAAAAATAAGCCCATTCTTGTGTCCTGCATTCCCCATTCACTTCATTAGAAGCAACGTGTGCAGACAGACTCAATGTCTGTTAAAAAATGTCAAACAGGATACCTAGACAGGAATCCAAGATGTCTGTGAACACAACATGCTGCTAGCAACAGAAGAACTTCATTAAAAAAAATCCAGACCCAATAATAAAATTTTGTAGCATTGTATGCAGTAGCCAACTGGTTACCCAGTGGAACCATTTCTTTAAAAAAATCATTCATAAACATCCTAATTTTGAAGAACAGCAAGAAACGTTTCAAAAGATCATTAACTGAAACCTTTGCGCTCCTGGGCTAGCATATTTGAAACATGCAGCCGTACACCCACACTTGCAATAATCAACATTATTTGTTTAAGAACGTTATTAAAGAAGTCACTGCAGGCAGGCCCAGAGGGAGCACTTCATTTTAAAATGTTACAGAGAATTGCAGGGAGAATCTGTATTTACAAGAGTTACGGGAGACCCCAATGCAAACCAAAACCTACTTATTGCTGTATGAACTATTTCCCTTCATCATTGTGGTCTTAAAATATGGATGAAAGAAAGTGTGTCTTTGTGATTTGCCACAGCCACACAAAAACCGTTCTCTCTTTGAAGGCTTGTGGGCTCTTGTCTGCACGCAGTGACTTAGGGCACTTCAGTCTGGGTTTGACCTGAAGGGGAACTGGAAGAAAGAGGCAAAACAAACCAATAGTACTTTTGGGGAACAGAGCAGTGGGAAAGAAAAGCTTCCTTGGTAAATGTTTATCAAACAAGGTCCTGATTATCAAAGCTGCTTCAGCAATCTGAGGGTTTTAGCCTGCCACCAATAACCATGGTATCTGAGCACCTTCCATGTAAATTCAATGGTAATAGCAAAATCCTTTATGAATTGTGTGGCATCTGATTCTTCACCTTTCCAAAGTCATTACTCTACTTAGGGTCAGGTTTTTATTTTAATTAGGAGGCAATTGAAACTGACCTCAACCGTTGCTCCTTTTATTATATCAAAGTCAGCCAAAGTGTTTAGGGAGGGAAAACGGCATAAAGAACATTTGAAACCTTTTTGAAAAGATTCTAAAACCTTTGGGGTCACGCTACTGTCATTACACACCCAAAACTGGCTTTACATAGGCAGCGCTGAGCGCAGGATCGGCCAGCCATGTTTATTAGAGTTGGTTACAATATTTTCATCAAAACATTTCTCAGTGACAAATGGCTTTTTGAGGAATTTTTCTGCTTGGATCAAACTTTTCTGTTTTTTCAACAACAAAAAAAACCGTAATCAGTGGAAGGGGGGAAGAGAGAGAAAGGGAAAGACTGAACATTTTGCAAATCAATTTTGTTGTTTTCATTTTATCAGAAAAAATTATCACTACAAAAACTTTTCAGTTCATTTGAAATTTCTCACAGAAAATATATACTTTTGGGGGGCTGGCTGTAATATGTATGATAACATCTCTTCATTCATTTCCAGGCTTTGCTTCACCATTTCAGAAATCATTTCATAGTGACTGAATCTCCAGTAAGTGGTACACATTCTACCTAAACGCTCTCTAGGTATTCCTAGAGTAACCATCAGAGTTTCTGAGCGCCAATTTAAAGTTTTTTTGTTAAAACCTTTATTATTATTTGCTTATTTGTTATTATTAATTGTTATTAGCTGCATAGTGCCAACACTGTTCTCTGTGCTTTACAAGGAGGTAGGAAGACATGATCACAGCCCCAAAACTTAATACAGAAATACATTCTATAGTTTACTAATGGTTTGGCGGGGGGGTTGTAGTGCTGAACCTCAAAGTCTACACACACCTCTTTTTGGTTTTGCCAAGGATTTATAGCACGTACTGTTGTCACTCTGGTCCTATTGTTGTCACTCGTTCCTACACTTTGGTCCTTCCTGTATATTTGCCAGTCCAGGCTTCGTTCTGTTTTTGCTACAGCAAGCATCTTCATCCCACAATGAGTTAGTCTCTGGTTCATTGTCTCATTTCTCTCCCTGTCTGTGCGGAGCTGCTCCACGATTTTACGTTTTTGGCCTGCTATAGTGGTCTATTGCACACACTTACCTAAATTACCATCACATTGCTAGAGCATTCTGTAATTTCCTTACATCATCCACTCAGAGCACCGTTTCCTAGTTTATCCTCTGCGACACTAATTGCTGTACAATCCATTTCTTGCTCCACATTCATTATTGAAATACTGTATTAAATAGTTCTGAATCCAGTGCTCATGTCTGTGGTTCTGCCACCAGATTTCCATCCACGTCAGACTATAATTATCTAGACAATATTGTTCTAGCTGCTCAGGTAGATATCTCCACTGGACAGTGTCAGAAGTTTATAAGTACTTATATTATGGATTATAAAAGCTTTACGTATCTATAGTTTACAAGTAAGTAATTTTTTATCTCACCCTTTGCTCATGCAACTGTATCCCTAAATGCAAATACATATTTGTGGTTCGCAAATTTTGCAGGCACAATTAGGAGGCTTCTTTACTGTTTATTGCATTCCCATTTGTCTTCAAAACCTATGAGCATCATATTTAACTGTCCTAATCTATTCTTTAAAAACCTGACCTTCCTATCATTCATATAAACCAACTGCCTTTGATACCACCAGAAACTCCTACTGATTATTCGCAGCCCCATGTCCTTGTTATATGTTCAGGTATTGAATGTAGGCTAACTAGACTGATTTCCTGGATTCCCGCTTTATTTTTCATAAAGCTGGCTAATATTGTACATGACTCTCCCATTACCTGCTACCCCTCACCTGTTCTGGATGACCCTACAAATGATAAGTAGCTGTTTCACCATTTCCTTTGATTCCATTTCTCTGTAAGAACACTTGGGCTTTTATTATTTATTAGCTGGCGCCTTTCGGTAGAATCTTATCACCGCTTTTCAGATCTACCCCAAATCTGCATTAGTTTTTAACTCAATACACTTCTTAATCCCCTAATTTTTTGTTGTCTTGTTAAAGACTGAGGTAAAGTAGATATCAGGTGCGTCATCCCACTTGGCATTCTTTAATTTTTGTTTTTCCTTCTCATTTAGTAGGGCAAGGCAGGACAGTGCTTTGTGATTAAAGCGCAACAGGAGATATAAAACTGGAACCGGGTTGTATTTACAGTTCTGCAACAGCCTTCTTATGTGGCCTGGGGCATGTCTTATGTGGCTAGAAGCCTCAGTTTGCCCATCTGTAAAATGATAATAATACTCACATCTTTCACAGTTTAAAAGTCAAGGCTAAATCAAGTGATGCTGACAAGCACATTCAGCGCTTTGATGGAAAGTGTGATATAAATATTATATTAGACATGGTAATACCCTCACTATCTTATCCTTTCTACATGGACAAAAGCCTTCTCTTATTTCTTTTAGCTAATAATCATTTGCTTTGTCTCAGTAATTTCTGATATTAACATATCTTGTTGCTACCCCTTCAGTTCTTTAAAGTAGCTCTTGGTACAGACGCATTGGCCGTGCTTTGTTCGTTTAGTGGCATAGCACTTCATGGTTCATGCACAATGCTAATGCTTAGGATTCTTCATCCTTTCTGTCCTCTTTTGCTAAAAGAACTCACACTTCTGTCATTCAAATACCCCACCAATATTAAGCCCTTTGTCAGCTCATACCCATTTCAGAAGCAACTCATTGGTGCCTTCTCTCCAAATTGGTGACCGATGACAGACACCTAGTAGGAATTCCTCCCCTTACCCCAACTCTGTTATCCTAACTGATAAATTGTCACTGTTTTCTTTATTATCTATTTGTATTTCATGCGCTTTAAAAGTCTTTTATTCAGAAATCAGCAGCAATACGCCCAGTGTACAGGGCACTATTCAGCTGCAGTAAGGCTGGCAGAATCAGGCCCAGAAATGATGACAACTGCTCACTTTCAATATATGAATGAAAAGCATCAATATTCCTGCATACCAGCCCCCAGGGGAAAGGAGGTTTGGGGCCATACTGCTATTGAGTGTATTAAAAAGGAAGACAGACAACAGGCAAAACCAAAGGAATTATTCAGCATGAACAAGAAGCACATGCAATTTACAATCCAAACTACATGGCTTAAGCTGTTATATCCTCCTTCCTGCTCTCCACCCCAGCCTCACATCCTTTGTCTCTCACTGTTTTGTGTCCCATTTAAGAGTAAGTGCACCATGGCAGGAACCTGTCCTTCCCTATTTCTGCAAAGAGCAAAGAACCCCTTACATGTGCCCATGCCTGAAGCCAGTGTTAAAAAGCTAAGTCCCCACAGTGCTTTGAACACAGAAGTATTTGCACGTTCTGCCAGAAGATGACCATTCTAACTGGCAAATGTAATGTGCGGCAGAACACATGCTGTGAACCCAGAAGTTGGAGGTCGACGTCCATGTGGAAAGCCACAGGATCACCGAATTGACTGCCCACTAGAAGGTCTCCATGCTGTTGATCCTGCACCAAATGGAGTGGACACCCATAAGACCCACTTGCAGCTGCATTCTAAGTGGCAACTGGGCTCCCCAAGATGCAGACATATACTGGATAAGGGGTGTTGCTACCCTAGACTCCCTTGGTTCTCTGTACTCACAGCACACACAGGCAATACACTCCTGGGACGCTCTCACTGTCTCGCAGTAAATAGCTGCCATCCATCCCTGTAGCCAGCAGCAGCTTCTCCCCAGTCTCCCGGCTGATGTTCCCATGATAAACGTCCATAGAATCCATTTCTGAAGGTGAACTGAGTGGAGCCCGATAGAACCCAGCTAGCCAGAGGTATCTGGTGTTAGTGACTGTTACACAGTTCAGTGCTGTCACTCGCCTGCTATCCAGCTGCTCACTCAATGGTTGATGTAAACAGGATGTGTCCCCACCTAGAGCTTCTCTAAAGACATTTCATACTGACAGCCAGAGCTGATATCACCTATAAGGCATATGCGACATTTGACAGCACTCATATGACTCATAGCTTTCAAGATAGATGTTAATAACAGGTACATGAAGCCCACAATCTCCTGAACAAAAAGCAATGCTTCCCTCCCCACAACCCAGAATGCACAAGCTATGGTTAGGCCAAGGGCCAAATTTATAGCACCATGTCAGACAAGGGTCTGTTAGTATTTTCAGTAGAATATTTGTCTTTTAAGGGTTCAAAATGTTGGAAAGTTGGAAAAAGTAAGGGTCAGACCTGTCCTCAATTGTCTAATCTAGTGCCCCATGGTACAAGCATAGAGATGTGTTATCAAATGAGCAGAAACCTGAAGTTCTGGCAAGGCAATCTAGCAACAAACGCCATTGTATGTTTTGCATGTGGTAGCAAAGACGTTCAGGGTAAAGAGGTTAAAACAAAGTATATGAATCACAAAGTGAAGGGATTGAACCTCTAAATACATGTATTTCCATAGGGTTCAGCAGAAATGCTGAGTGATTTGCAAGTCACTGTAAGAACCAAAGCATATCACCTGACTCTTAAATCCACTCCAAATCTATCAGTCACCAATGCCTCTCAGGCAAGTAACTTCAGTTCTCCATGGCCCCTTTACTCCAGCTCAGCCTCCATTAAGTGACCCCAAGTGGCATACTCCCAGCATAGAGTGGTTCCCCGGGTGGTATAGTGAACATAACATAACATAAGAACATAAACTGTCATGAAGTTATGTCTGAGCCCTCCCAAAGCAGCACATTCTGCAAGAAGCAGCTCAGAAGCAGGGCTGCTGTCTCGCTTTGTACTGCTCTTACTGAAAGTGCGGTGAACCTCTTCAACTGGACCCCATCTATAACAACTAAATATTAGCTGGGAGCAAGACACTATTGTGATGGGAGCACTAGAAACCGAGATAGGAATGGTAGGAAAAGGGGCTAACCTATTTTTCATCTTTATTCATTATCCTGGAGATGCAAAATCAGGGGCACCAAATTGTCAAAAATGGCTGTGAACATTTTTTTCATCAGTGGCACCTGCCTCTGGCTCATTAAAGCATAAGCGTGCGGATTTTCATCTGCTTTTCTTTCTTTCAAAACTAATGTTGAAACGTAATTCACCAAATGCCACTTTTAAAGAGAGTTCCTATGAAGAGCTGAGTGCTTCCTCCCTTAACAGCCATGCCAGGCTTTGGTAGATTGATGGCACTCAGCACCTTGCAGGATCAACCCCAAAAAGTATTATAGCTCACTTTAAACCTGTGGAAATCAAGCATTTGAGCGCTGAGGCTGAAAATGTGTTATTTCAAGCCATTGGGCTTTGGCATTGCAGGTGATTCTTTTCCTGTAATTGTATGGTATGTGAATGCTCTTAATGTCAGAGGTGCTAATTGTTTCCACCACAAGGCAGATGATACATTATTCCTAAGGCTTCGGTAGATTAAGCTGGTGGCGCTCAGAGTAGTGTATTTCAGAAACTGCATTTGACATTTGGAAACATTTTTCCTTCAGCTGTTCAAAAACGAGATTGTCCTCCTTGCAGCTGTGAACTTCAATGCTGTGTTTCTGTAACATTGTCACACGCAGCGAGTTCCCACACATCCTTCCTGACACTACTAGCAAAGCAGACATTTCAGTGTTGTAGAGAAGTGGGTAAAACAAAAGGCAGAACAAACTCAGAGACACATGCCCAGCACGTATGAAAAAATCAATTTCCTTCAGCTCCTGTGGGCTGACATGGCTTTCCTAGGTGTGTTTGAAATCAGTAGTGCATCATCTGATCAAATGGTCTACCTGCCTGTTTCCTAATAGGTTAAAAATTTACTCCCCTGTCTCCCTCCCACACATACACATAAGACATTTCCATGTATGGACAAATATCCACCTATGGAAAAATTGCGTTTATGTTTCCTGAAGCTGAATGACACCACATGGCAGTACATGGGATTGCCTCGTATTCCTTCATCAGCATTACTCAGCACAAGCAGCTTCAGCCTGTGGTCCATTGATGCATTCAGGGCTAAATTCATCCCAAGTATAGCTGTTCAATGACACCTGGTTCATCACCCTCTGTTCCCTTAGGCAGTTCTTCATGAGTGTAAGCACTACATCTTGCATAGGGGAGCGGAGCATTCTGCTTTGGTCACATATTAGACCTATTGGGTCAGTAGCTGGATGCCTGATTCATCACTGCCCTGATCCTGGTGCAGTCAGTCAGTAAATAACTTTACAATGTTTGGGACAAGAGCAGAGGGGGCCAACGTGTGTCTCCGGAGCCACATGCGGCTCTTCAGAAGTTAATATGTGCCTCCTTGTATAGGCACCGACTCCGGGGCTGGAGCTACAGGCGCCAACTTTCCAATGTGCTGGGGGGTGCTCACTGCTCAACCCCTGGCTCTGCCACAGGTCCTGCCCCCACTCCACCCCTTCCCACCCCCTCCCCTGAGCCTGCCTTGTCCCCCCCCTCCGCCTCCTGCACACCATGAAACAGCTG
Organism: Gopherus evgoodei; assembly: GCF_007399415.2. Classification (NCBI taxonomy): domain Eukaryota; kingdom Metazoa; phylum Chordata; order Testudines; family Testudinidae; genus Gopherus; species Gopherus evgoodei. The sequence continues at coordinate 93,920,759 of NC_044330.1, forward strand.
ATCAGGAGGTGCAGGCAAGGATGGAGGGGGAGATGCTGATCAGCGGAGCTGCCGGTGGGCAGGAAGCAATGGGAACAGGGGATGAGGGGGCAGGAGAGAGCTGATAGGGGGCTGCTGATGTATTACTCTTTGGCAATGTACTCTTTGGCAATGTACATTGGTAAATTCTGGCTCCATCTGAGGCTCAGGTTGGCCACCCCTGGACTGCATCTGGATCCAAACGCCCCCAGCCTTGTTGAGAGAACCTAACTGGGGGAGGGAATTGGGACTTTCTGAGAACCCATGTTCCATATCTAATGCCCTAAGTATTCAGATGTGGCATAGTCACAGCCTCAGCCAAGACACCAATAGACAGCCCTGGAACTCATTAACTGGTTTTCACAGCTACTACCAAGGCAGAAGGAGGTCTGCACCTGCCTACTTTCAGATGCTTAGCAGTTTCTGAGGCTTGATAGAGCCTGAAAATTTCAACAGCAGCATTTACAGCAGGTCTATAATCTAGCTACAGCGATGGCAAGGTGTTTACTGCCTCACTTATCAAAGTGTTGGGATTCAAATTCCATTTACTTTCTTTATAAATCAGTTGCGAAAATATTTGCACAACAAAGTAGAACTCCATGTACTGAAAATACGGTTATATGTGTGGTGACAAGCAGTCAGCTAAGTACCTTTCCCACATAAAGCTTATGTAGATTTTTTTTTTCACACTACCTTCACTCTAGGGGATTTCATCTGACTTTCCTCTTTCTTGACCCATTTTCACTTTTAATAGGTGATTTCAAAAGAAGTATGTGTGGTAAGTGGGAAGGGAAAAAACAAAATCAGAATGAGCCAGCATTGCAAATGTCATTTGACCACTTTTAGGATTTCACTGAAGAAGTGTTTGCAGGAAATCTCTACACTTTTTGAGCATGAGAAGCTTACTTAGAAACAGACCCATAGGTTTACAGGTTGTCTGATCTGCTTTGATGTTTGAACATGCAATATTTATTACCGAAAAGGGAAAGACAATTGTTGCAAACATTGCATTTTTATAACTGCAAGACAAACGACAAACAAACAAAACTCAATGACTTCTACATAAATTCTTGCTACAAAGGGGATTGACTGGGGAGAGGCAAAGGTGAATTGTAAGCAACTGTTGCTACCCTGATCCAGGGAGATTTAGTACCAGGCAAGCCCCAAGGCCCATTTTAGAGTAAGGGCTGCTCCAAATTGAATGGGCTGCCCATAGTCCCCAGGAGCCATTCCAGCCCAGGGACACTGTGTAGAAGGCACTCCGGTGGCTCTTACATCCTCTGGGCTGAAGAAATCCTCCTCGGTATCTCAGCCAAACTTTTGTTTGTGCACCACCAGAACAGCTCCCCATTGCCAAATCAGGATCAGAGTCACTCTCTCTAATTGTGATCCAGCTCAGGGTCCAAAGCTGAAACGTTGTCCTGTGAGACAGAGCCTTATCTCGAGCAGTACATTTTGGGATGCCTCAGTAGTTCATTATGCTGTGCTATTTTCCATGACTGTGCCAGCAAGGAATGGTAAACTACAAACTGCAGTTTTTCTGCCATGTGAGTGAGTGGGGAATGACCTAGTAACTCAGAACTTCTCAGTGGGAGCAGGACTGGTCCCACACTGTGTCTTCTAACTCCCTGAGCCTGATTCTGCAAGGTGCTGAGCTCCTTCCTCTCCCACTGACATCGCTTGGAGAGCACTCCGCACCTGGCTGGGTAGGCGCAGCAACGGCAGTATCAGGCCTGGCTCAAAATGGTTCAGTGAGCAGCCTTGCAAACTTGCGCACAAGCCAATATGAAAGGTTTCTCTAAAACACATAAAGGAAAGGCAGAGCTTGCTGTGCTCTGAAGTATTTGGCCATGAAAGACAGTCTTGTGCTTTGCTGCTTTTATTGTTTACTTTTCAGTTTTATTTCTAAAAGCCAAAGGTTTGTGTGCATGTATAGAACCACACCTTAATGCAGAGCGAGGAAGGCATCTTATCACCTCATGGTACACAGCGATAATGAGACCAAATGCCCTATAAACAGATGGGCAGTTAAAGCCCTTTTCACTGTCACAGTACTTTCTGCTGTGCTTAAGGCAGTGGAGTACAGCTCAGGAGACCTGGGTTCATGAGCCGACTGTGACAAAGACTTTGTGTGAACTTGGGCAAATCATTTAATCTCTCTGGGCCTAAATTACCTGTCTACAGAATGGGAATAATAATCCTTCCTTTGTCTGTTTTGCCTATCTGGCCTATGAGCTCTTTAGGGCAGAGGCAGTCTCTTGCTTTGTGTATGCAGAGAACTGATCTCAATGGGAACCTGATTTTGGCTAGAGTACTACTGTAATACATAAAATATAACTTATAAAGATTAGTTAATCACAGCACTCCTGTGAGGCTGGCAGACCAAGTGTCAGCTCATACGGAGACCCTGGGCCTTACTGAACAGAGAAACACCTATCTGGAAATCAGTCTGGTTCATCTGTATATTACTATTGCCAAAACAGATATTAGCGTTATAAGAACTTCATGGAATGCATGTAGGATGCTGCATGTCTTAACTCTACTTATATTATCTGTATCCCATATTAGAAGGTACTGTTCAACTATTTGCCCTGGGACTATAACAATGTTTGCTAAGACTGTAAACCTCCCCCTTCCTCCCCCACCCCCAGTCAGGGGAGAAGCATTACTAAGTGCTAAATGCTAAACTCGCCCTCCCCCACGTGCCTGGGAAGAGGGTATAGCCACAAGCCCTCCTCCTGCCACAGCTTGAATGCTGGGGGCAGGGACATAAAAGCTTGTTTATTATAGATTTATATTTTTGATTATTACCTTTTGAACATCAGATTGTACCTCAGCTATGTGTATATGTTTACTTGCTTTAACCTTGTAAATAACTCCCATTTCTTTTTTCCAGTTAAGAAACCTTTAGTTAGTTTGTTATAGGATTTGCTACAAGCATTGTCTTTGGTTTGAAATCTGAGGTACAATTGATGTAGGGTAAGTGACGGGTCCATTGGGAATGGAAGTAACCTGAATATTGTATTCTCACTCTCCCCAGCTCTATTTGAGCCACACAGCCAGGGTTTCTTTCACCAGTGGCTATTTTATGAAATGGGCACTGTGAAATATACTGGTGGGGGGGGCAGGGAGGAGGCTGCACAACAGACAATACAACCTGCAGTTCCATTACCTTACAGTGGAATTCCTCTGTACTGTGAAAATAAATTGATAATTAGTGATGGATGACCTGTGTTCAGTTCAGTTCAAATATGCAGCAGACGCTTAGCTAACCCTCTCTGGCCTAAAGGATTTCAAAGGTTCCAGCACTCTCTGGTTTTCTTTAACATTTATTATGTAATAGTTGTATTGCAGAAGTGGCCATGAGCCCCAGTCAGATCAAAGCCCATTGTTCTAGGCACTGTACACACAAATAAAGAAAGGTCAACCCCTGCCCTCAAGAGCTTAATATTACAGTAGATCCTATGGGCTCCGAACAGGATTGGGATACCATTGTGCTAGGAGCTGTATATGCCCTTATAATGAAAAGTTCCGTAGAGTTTAATATTCCATTAGCACCTATTAGCTCTAATCAGGATTGGGGCCACATTGTGCAAGAGGCTGTACAAACAAATAGCTCTGGGGCTAGGACTCTGTCTCAGGGAGCTGTAAATATTGCAAGAATGGCATTTCTCATCATATTTCAGAAGCCAGTACTTGTCGAAGTGCATGAGAATGAGGTGGAGAAACTTTTGGCAAACCTCTGCAAAGATTTGGTTCTTATTTTACCCAAGCCATTTCAATCATCCCTAGTGATGCTACTGCCATACGTTGTCGAATTTTATAACAATTGTGGATACTACAAAACTAATGCTACGGCATAATTAAAATGCCCAGATAATTTTATTTGGCTGAAAATAGCTATAATCTTCAAGACCTTTCTGAACTTAATGCCATCTCTGAACTGTTATGGGAAGACATTGTATAAAGGGCAAAAAGCAAGATTAAAAAGTAACCTGCTCGAATTTCTATTTTTGATGATGCAGGTATATTATCACATATGCCATCTCTGTTTTGGTACAGTATATGCTACTGCAAAATACCCGACTGTTGCAATGTTTCTGACATAAAAAGGTAGAAAAACAATTAAGCGATATGAGAAACCGCATTAAAACCCTGCTAACTTTTTATATGATTTTCGGTATATTAGGTAACTTTCAATTTTAGTGTAACCTCTCACACAAAACAACTGTGCAAGATATTAATTGGAGATAAAGTCAGCAAGGCTACGTGAGGGAAATAATATTGTTAAAAGTTCAGTAAAACATCAGCGTCATATATGGTATCTGTGTGCGCATGGCATTAATCAGAGCTCAGACAGCAAATGTGATAAAGAGACAGCTGGCAAAAACAGGCTGCACTTCACAGAAGGTCATTTAGAAGAAAAACAGAACAAGACAGTTTCCAGATTACTGAGGACCTTCACAATTTAAAATCCTATGAACCCAGTCCTGAAATCCTTACTCAGGAAAGCCTCTCATTTCAAATGTTAATATATTGAAGTCAACAGGATTGTGGCCCTGAATGACAACTGGCCCCTATATATGTATTTAATTAGAAAGAGCCAACAGCTCAAATCTGAGCACCCCTCAAAAATTTGGGAAGTTCAGGACATGTCCTAGTTATAATATATGAATACAAACCTGCCTGGATCCTGTTGGTATGTTGGGGTAGCTAGGCTGCTGCCCATATTACCACAGCTACACTGCTATTTTTAACACGGTGGCTTGATGAAATATAGCATGAGTATGTCTATGCAAGCTGGGAATCACTCCCTAGTTCACAGGGTAGACACAGTCTTTAAAGATCTGGGCCTGAGCTGAATAGTTTAAGCCTAGAAACATTGATTTTAGCATGTAAACACCATGGTGTTTTTCAGACACCGCAGTAATGAGAGCAGTACAAGAACCTAAATAAACTACAGTTTAAATACACCTGGCTTTACAGTGAGTCACTAGTAAAAATGAATTTTGTGCCATCAGTAGTTCCTAACAGATATTTGCCTATAATCACAAAAACACCTTGCAATTCGGGACAAATATCAATCCCCGAGGGATGGAAGGCTTATTAGCCCAGGACCACATACAATTGCATGTCTAATCTTTGCCTGCAATTATCTCAGATGCACACCTGGATAATACCATTTACATCCAGTCATAGATTCAAAGCATCTTAAGGCCAGAAGACACCATTATATCATCTAGCCTGACTTCTGTGTAACAGGCCATTTAATTTCACCCACTTCCCTTTATACTGAGCCCAATAACTTGTGCTACTAAAGCACAATTTGTGTTTGGCTAAAGCATAGCTTCCAGAAAGACACCAGTCTTGATTTGAAGACATCAAGAGATGGAGAATCCAACACTTCCCTTGGTAGTTTGTTCCAATGGTTAACCACCTTCCTTGTAAAAATTGTATGCCTTATTTCCCATTTGAATTTACCTGGCTTCAGTTTCAGCCTTTGGTTCTTGTTCTGCCTTTCTCCATTAGATTAAAGAGCCCTTTAGTACCTAGAATCTTGGCCCAGGGAAGGTATTTATTCACCACCATTAAGTCACCTCTCAAATCTTCTTTTTGATGAGCTTTCTCTAAGTTTCTCACAACAAGGTAATTTCTCCGCCCCCAAATCATTTTTGTGGCTCTTTTCTGCTCCTTTTCCAATTTTTCAACATCCTTTTTTTTAAAATATGAATTCCAGAATCGTACACAGAATTCCAGGAGTGGTCTCACCCATGCTGCAAACAGAGGTAAAGTCACCTGCCTGCTCCTACTCTCTCCTTCCCTGTTTGTACTTCCAAGGATCTCATTAGCCCATTTCCACAGCATCAAATTGAGAGCTCTTGTTGTGACCCCTAAATCCAGAGCAATTGCTTTCCAGGGTTCAGTCCCCCATTCTGTAGGTATGGCCTGCACTCCTTGTTCCTAAATATATAACTCTGCATTTGTCTGTATCGAAAGACATTTTGTTTGGCTGGTCCTACCTTACCAAGCAATTCAGAGCATTAGGCATGACTGCCTGTAATGGGGTTCCACTCACTGCAGGTTTGCCTCTTCATGGCTTGATCTAGCAATTAGCTCTCACCCCATCTGGTACCCCCTCTTGTTGGTTGCTCACACTGTGGCTTCTCTTTTTCCAGAACTCAGGGTGCTCCCTCTTCATGACTCAGCCCTCCAACCAGGATACTCTACAATCCAGTTCTTCCACGATAACTAAGTCCTACTGGGCAAGCTGTCCTTATGCCTTTGTTCCAACTCCAGGTCCTGTGCCCTTTCCCTGTGGTAGGTGGGGGAACCCAGGCCTGCCCGATACTCTGGGTTCTAATCCAGGGATCCTCTGCCTAGCACCTTGGTCTGCTCAGTCTCAGGTGTTGTTACTGTTTCTCTGGGCTCTTACCCCAGCTCTCTATCTCCTTGCCTGTCTTGAGGCTTACCCCCAGAACTTCTTCCATTCCCCACGGATACTTCACGTCTCTCAGTCTCTTGTCAAATTCCCTAGTCCAGGACAGGACCCAGGGCCCTTCTTGACCTTACCAACTCCCTTTCCCTCTAGGAAGTGACTGCAGCCTCTGCTCTTACTTCCTGTTTTATAATCCTCTCCCATTTAGGCTTCTTCAATCCCTGGTTCTCCTCCGGGCACGGCATATCAGTTTGATTGCCCCCCCCCCTTCTTGCACACATTAACCTGCTCAGGACTTGTGCAGGGGTGCACACCGCATTACACTGCCCTGTCCTCATTATTATTTACCATTCTGCCAATCGTTGTGTCATTTGCAAATTTTCTCTGTTGTGCTGTACATATCTGTGGCCTGAAACAAACACTTAATTTAGGACTATAGTCATGGTAAAATAGGCATACAGTTTTGCACATATTCTTGTTTGTAACCTGGCTTTCTAATGTTTTCAAATACAGGTCATTAGAATAGCTATAAAAATACCAAGAGAAAGCAAACAAGCATCTGAAGCTTGTAGGTATGGTAGTTTTTACTGGCTGTATTTAAACAGAATATTATAGCAAATAGAGCAGTTCATCCCTGTATTTATTCTCTCTTTGCACTGGGGGAGATTTTTTTTTATTCCATAAATCATTCAAAATGTGTTCTGGTGATGCTACATCAATAGCTAGCCATAACTCCGAGAAATATAGAGGTATATTTTCCATTGTAAAGATTTTGTAGACAGAGACTATTGGGGGCAGATTTCATTGCATGTCCACATCACAAGCTATGCTGACAGCAAAGCAGGCGCAAACCTTAATATAGAAGAAATAAAATATTTGAGTGGTACTGATTGCTCTTTTGAAGTTTTATCTAAGCACATTGGGCACAGATTGCTTTGCTGGCTCCTATCACAAGCTGCACCTGCAAGAAAATCATTTATGGCCTGAAAAAAGTGAAGCAAAGGGAACAGAAGAAACATTTTTTAAAGGAAAAAAAATATGGTTTTCTTCTAACAGTTCTTGCTCAATGCACTGGGAAGGGCTTTTCTTTCACCACCAAATCAAAGACTACACCACCAAGTCATGGAGTTGACTCATTTTAACAGTAGAGAGAAAATGTTATATCATATCAGACTCAGGAAATGATATTTCATTCTTGTATCATAAACTGCACTGATAGAAAAAAGTAATAGTGAGCCTAATCCTGCTCCCTTTGAAGTGAGTGGCAGAATCCTTATTGATTTCAATGGAAGCAGGCAGTCTGAAACCTTTTAACACTAAACAAGCATGTGTTTTCTGGAGAGCGTTTTTGTGTGTTGGGCTTTTTCTGGCTGGATCTCTCCATGTGCTGCCTAAGAGTGATTCTCTTAGCATAGCAAAGGAGCCCGACAGTCTCTGGTAGTATAGTGAGTCAATGGGTACATTTCTTTTCCCTTTCACTACTAAGCACAAGCTAAATTGAATTCAAAGAGAGGTAAGAAAAATTGTCAAGGGAGAGAACAACTTTTGTGCTTTGGTTAGGAGGCTCCCATTCTTCAGAGCTTCTTCCCAGTCCCGTGTAGTTCCCTGCATTTCTCCAATGTACCTTGGGGCTTTTCCAAGATCAGAAGTGAAATAGATGGAAACTGGACTGTTCAGGAGATTGGTAATGAGGTACACATACCTCTAGGTCAGGGGTTCTCAACCTGGGGGTCGGAACCCATGGGTGCCTAGAGTGGGGGACAAGTGGGGCAATTTGCCTCAGGCCCCGAGCCCCGCAGGGGCCCCCACAAGAATACAGTATTCTATAGTATTGCAACTTTTTTTTATGGAAGGGGCCCCTGAAATTGCTTTGCCCCAGGACCGATGAATCCTCTGGGTGGCCTTGTCAGGACCCCTCGAGGGTAAAGAGGTTATTACATGGGGGAGGTCACAGGTTGTTAGCCTTCACATATAAATATATATATTATATATTTAACACCATATTTAATGGTGTTAAATATATAAAAAAGTGTTTTAATTGATAATTGTGGGGGGGGGGTCGCACTCAGAGGGTTGCTATGCGAAACGGATCACCAGTACAAAAGTTTGAGAACCACTTCTCTAGGACAATGTTTTCAATCCAAATCAGACTGATACCATCTGACAGCTGTTTGGTGATCTGATGGAAGTCAGCTGATATTCTCAGTTAAGTTCCAAATGTCCACAACAGAAATAGTTCTTTCACAACTAGCATGAAATAGCAGCCTTGTTGACTGATTCAGAAGCTTGGATGAGGATTTAAAGCTCTGGGCCAACAGCACAAAATGTTGCCACTGGATTCCAAGGGTGGTCCCGCCAGGGCAGGGTTGAGACACATTGGCAGGGCAGCATGGAGAAGCTGTTCTACAGTTGCCCATGTTGGACTATTTTATGGATAAATAAAAGTCTCCCACCACCAGGGTTATCAAGCTACAAGATCTGCCTATTCCCCTTGCATGGCTCTCTGGGCCAATGGAACATACTCCGTGGGGACCAGGGGAAGGGGAGATAGTGCCACCAATGTGACTGAACCGCTTTGCTCCACATCAGGAAGGAGAACAGCACACAGAGGATATCTGGGAGACACCATCTGCTCAACAAGTCAAAGGGAATACAGAGGAGGACGTTGGCTTGGTTCTTCTCTTTACTGCCATGTTAGTTCCCACTATAACTCAAGTGTTTGCCTTTAACTCAACTCTTGTCTACACACACAAATCTCTAGCTAGCATTAACGAGTGCTTTAAGCTCTAGCTAGCTGGCCCATCAGGAAGCATGGCTTGAAGTTTGAAGCTGGTGTGGGAGTCAGTAATGCAGAGAAGATGCAGCACTCTGAGTTAACGCAATCCATCAGGTGCTGATGCAATCACTCTGTGTTGCAAATCAAATCACTCTGTGGTGCTCAAGTGATGTTTTGCAGTGTGGCTGCTCTCACTCAGGGTATGTCTACACTTAAAATGCTACCGCTTCAGTGTAGACACTGCCTACAGACATAGGTAATACACCTCCCTAAGAGGAGGTAGCTAGATTGACAAAAGGATTCCATCTACACCAGCATTGTCTACACCGGGAGCTAGGTCAGTATAGCTATGTCTTTCATACCCCTGAGACACCGAGCTATAATGACCTTAAAGTTTCTAGTGTAGACCAGGCCTTCGATTAGGATTGGCTATCTTGAGTGAACTGCCTCAAGCGTACTAATTAGAGCTAACTGTTGTAGTGAATTTGGCCCTGTTACTCCAAGCTACAACAGAAACCTGTTTCCAAGAGGATGAGCCCAGAAAATGTATCTTCAGTATTTAAAGTTTACAGGGAAAAATCAGAAGAAACATTTATGCCCTGTGTGGTGTATTTGGTTGTCATGGTAATAGAACCTTGTGTTGTTATGGCAACTGAGTTAGATTATTAGGGGATAGCCCAGCCAGTTTTGGCTGGCTGTTGGTTAGTTCTGTGTGTGGCAATAAATGGCTGGTTACAAGGTTTACTGCTCTTTGTCTCCAGTGATTTCTTCCTAAAACTGTCGCCCCCAAGAATATAACGCCCTGGACTCTCTGGGTATGTCCAGACTACCCGCCGTATCAGTGACTAGCGACCGATTTTTTCAGGGATCGATATATTGTGTCTCATCTAGACGCGAAATATCGATCCCCGAACGGGCCCCCGTCGACTCCGGAACTCCACCGGAGTGAACGGCGGTAGCGGAGTCGACAGGGGGAGCCGCAGACGTCGATTCCACGCCGTGAGGACCTGAGGTAAATCGATCTAAGATACTTCGAGTTGCGTATCTTAGATCGCTACCCCCCTCAGTGTAGACCAGCCCTCTGGCTTCATTTTGTTCACTCCTTTTGATTGTTCTCTTATAACACAGCTTAGCTGGGGCTAAACACTTTGCACACAGACTTCCCAGCCCGTAGTTTAAAATGTAAACACTCTAACAGTAAGATTTAATTGATGTTTATATTCACTGTGGGAGCATGTATTATGAACTATTCATAAGAGTGCTCAGTGCTGCCCAAAACATGAAATAGGGCCACCTTTTCAGCGAAATTTCTTCACATAAAGAAACTGTACAGGAGCCGAGTTATGTTAATAGACCCACCAAAGAGACCGTGATCATTTTGATCGGCTCTGGTAGCTAAGACATATTTAAGTCATGGACCCCTGCAGCAGCACCCAGACTCCAGTCGGGGGTGGGGGAAGGGGAATTTGTCTTTTAGAACATGCCCACTCTAGGGGCAGCAGCAAACCCAGGAGGGGGTGGCTCCAGCATCCAGAAATAGGCACAGCAAGAGACAGGAGCAGCAACAGCAAGACAGGGAGATACCCTGGTTGGGCTCCCTGCTTCCCTCCCTTCAGGACCTTCACAGGCCTGAGGTCAGCAGACTGTTCTTTACCTTTGAACTTTAGACATTATTTTTTGTCTGCTGATTGGTTGTTTTCCTCAACTTCTCCCCATCCTCACCCCACCCCCCCATTTAGAGAGGTTCAGATTTTGATTGGAAAATTATCCTGTCAAAAATAGGATTTAATGGGAAACATTTTTTCACAAGAAAATGTTTTTGACCGCACAAAAAAAAACGGTACCAGGACATGAAACAAAACAAAATGGTCATTTCCATTCAGTTTTTAAAACACTTTTAATGCTGACATTTTGGATTTTTCTAATGTTTTCCCCTCACCGTTTTTTCCCGTCACTAAATGCAACAGAATGAATGATGCCTTGGGGGAGGGGAAGAAGGATGGGTTTGAAGAATTTATTTTTTCCTTCCTTTGTTCCCTTTCCTTTCCCATTCTAATTTTTCAAAATTTCCTGAACTTTGGCAGCTACAGAGAGGCACAAAGAAAAATGAAATCCTATATTTGGGGGGAGAGGATAGCTCAGTGGTTTGAGCATTGGCCTGCTAAACCCAGGGTTGTGAGTTCAATCCTTGAGGGGGCCATTTGGGGATTGGTCCTGCTTTGAGCAGGGGGTTGGACTAGATGATCTTGTGAGGTCCTTTCCAACCTTAATAATCTGTGATCTATATCACAGATAACCCTATGGTTACCAGACAGCAAGTGAGGAGGGTAATAGGAGCCTATAGAAAAAAAAGACCCAAAAATCAGGACTGTCCCTATAAAATCAGGACATCTGGTCACCCTACTCCTATAACTTTGTCACTCTGTAACTTTTCCAAAGTTGGAGAAATTTTGAAAAGTTAGAGTGGAAAAAGGAAACACGAAAATCCATGAACTTGACTTTCATGGGTTTTGGCTCAAACCTTTTCTTTGGATGTTGTATCGCTTTTCCACTCTCATTTATTTGCCTTCTTAACTTGCAAGAGCTTCAGAGCAGGGATTGTGTCATCATATATTTTTAGCACACCTAGAACTCTGGTTCCCTACTCCAGATTAGTGACACTGGACATTAGGGCAGTGTAATAATAATGCCACCTTATTAAAACATTTCTGCATTTGACAATGAAACACTGAAACTGTCCCTGTCTGACACAAACCCACGTACCTTACTCCTGAATGAGAAAGGTGTGTTCTGGCATCTGACTGGATCCCAGACAACGATCTGGGACTGAGCCTTTATGAAAATATCCAATGTAAACCATGGGGTATGTACTCCTCTTGGAGGCACAAGAAGATAAAAAATCACTCTCTCGCATAGATGAGATGAAGCACTCTCTTTACATGCACTTAAATGTCATCCTTCACTTTCAGGGGAAGAGTTACATAGGAATGAAGTATTTATAGCACTTCCATAAAAAGCCTTATAATAGTCCATTTGTGCTAACTTATTACTTTTCCATGACAACAGTGTATAAATTGCAGTCTTGATCAGAGAAATATCTAGCTACATGAAACTAGATCACTAATTTTTGATCCCTTCATCTCCATCTTCCTTCAAGAGATGAAGAGCTGTTCTCATGAAAACTCAACATTACAGTCGCTGGAATTTATACACAAAAACTTGTCAGAAAAAGATCTCCATTCATAAGAAAATATGCAGTTAACGAAGCCCATAGCAGTGGTAAGTGAAGTTCAATCAGCCTTTAGCACAGCAATCTAGAACTCCTATTATCAGCTGTCACAATTTTTCCAAAAAAATGGTGCATGCTAGAATATAATGTGCATCCACATTTTATTGCCTACAGGTAAGATTTGTTTCCCTCTATGCAGCTCATTTTCTCTAAACTCTTCTTTTCCTCTCCATCTGTCTTCCCATTACTCTCCTCTGAATGGTTTATCTCCAGGCTGAATTGATATTGGTTTCGACAGATTGGTTAGCCAGGAACACAAGAAGGATATTTGCAGAAGTAGCGAATACCCACTGAGCACTGCCTCTCATCCCTTACTGTATCATTCTCAGGCTTTGTCTACACTACCCAGCTTTTAGTGACACAGCCATGCAGCTAAAAGTTGGGCAGTGTAAACGCTGTTCGTCAGCACTTTTGCCCACAAAATACTTCCACCCCCTACGAGCGGGGTTCGCTTTGTCGACAGGAGAGCGCATCTGCCGACAATGAGCCATTTACACTCCCGCTTGCTGCAGTAAAACTTGTCTTTCGGCAGAGGGCTTTTTAAAGTATCTGTGAACGACAAAAGTTTTGTCATTCAGTTGGCAGTGTAGACAAAACCTCTGAAGAAACACAAATCTTTGAACTATAATACATAAAGCAAATTCTCCAGTAAGAGTTTCTGGCATGTTGGAGATTGTGTTATTGTAGTTTTCCCGCTATGCACAGTTTTCCTTGTCCTCCCCTGGAGGACAGGTAGTAACCCCAAAAGCAGTGTGTGCACACATGGTACTCCAGATCATTACACACGACAGAATCATAAGAAAAACTTCAGGCAAAAGTGCAATTGGGTAGAAAGCAGAGCAGAGGTATTGGTTTCTTCTATGAACTCCACCAGTCCCCATCATATTAGTATCAAAAGCACCATCTAGGCCAGTGGTGGGCAACCTGCAGCCTGTGGGCCATATGCGGCCTAACAGGATAATCAATTGCGGGCAATGACACATTTTGCTGATGTTAACCGACCGCAGGCATGGCCCCCCGCAGCTCCCAGTGGCCACGGTTCACTCTTAAACCTGGGGCTTTTCCCCAGCAGAGCTCCAGGGAGCTGCAGGAAGCGGCATCCAGCATGTCCCTGAGGCTCAGCACTGGCTAATGATGAGTGGGGTAAAATTCTGATGGAAGACACGGGCTAGAGTTGCCACTTTTTCACTGATTAAAAAATGGATGTTGGGCAAATCATTCATCTCTTTATGCATCGCTTTCCCCATCCCAACAAGACTGGTTGAAAAATGGGTTTGAGATCTATGGAAGAAGAGTGCTACATAAGAACTAGTTTGGTAATATAGTGTTTTCTCACAGGGTACTTTGCAAATATTAATGTTTGTAAGATGCTCTGAGATCTTCTCATGAATGACGCTAAGTTCCCCTGTATATATTTATAAAGAAAAGAACTTACACCTCACGTACATATACGTTACCATTCCTCTATATTGCCAGCTGCTAATGTGTATTTGCATATGTGAGATTATGGCACCTGCTCAGCACCTTATAGAATTAGCCCTTGACTTTCCACAAAACATCGATATTTACTCATAGGTGCTGGAACTAAGGGTGCAGGTAGTGCTGCAACATCCCTCGACGAAGTGGTTTCCATCACATGTGGGTTTACAGTTTTGTTCAATGGCTCTCGGCACCCTACTATAAAAATTGTTCCAGCACCCCTATATTTAGACTCATAGACTTTAAGGTCAGAAGGGACCATTATGATCATCTAGTAAATGATTCTGGCTATTAAGCAGAAACATATAAAGCTCCCTGTGCACTGTTTATCTTTTGCTTTATGTCTCCATCTTCCTACGCAAAGACATCACTTTTTCCTTTTCTTTATTAAAAAGAAAATTAAATGCAAAAAGAAATTACAATTAAAAAAGATTAACCCTTGCCTTCTGTGGTTCCCTAGAGCTGCTGTTCTACTATGTTCTCTTGCTAGAAACTTTGAAATTAAAATTCTTACACAAATAAACTAACAAATCAAGAAACACAGAGATAAGTTTGACAGTCCATCCTTAACTTGCTTCTCTGTCCCTTTCCCTTTTTCCTCAGTCTTGATGTATATGTTTAGGATGGGGCTTTAGTTTTGAATTTCCTGACTTTTGTCATTCTGTGTCATAACTTTAACGTTATTTAAATGCAATTTCTTCTTCATTTAAATTTACTACCAAAGTTTATTGAGTTTATTTTAACACCATTATGGGAGATTAGAAATTAAATAATATTTATCTATTTGTATAATGGTAGGTTAGTAGGTTTAATTTCTTATTGTTCTAGTGAATGTTAAGGTGCAGAGCAAAGCCTGGCAGTGAATAACAATGGTATTTATGATATAAAGGTGATGTAGCCTACTTTTGCTTCAGGAGGTCAGCCCTTGGTCTAACCTTGAAAACTATATATAAATTAAAGCCAGCAACGAGGTACATTCCTAGCCAAAGACCCACACTTGCAAGCCCTGCGCACACAACTCCAATTACACTAAAGGAGAGTCCCACACGAGGAGGGGTTGCAGGACTGGCTTTTTTGTTTTGTTTTCTTTCATTTTCATGATGCCCTCATGCCTACTTGCTAAACCAGCAAACCCTCCTCATTCAAATCCTTCCATAAAACTCACTTCTGCTTCATTGCCCCACGTGGTTTGAGGTCATTCACTATAGTCAAACATTCCATGGCACAGCTAATTGAGTGTACATGTCTAAGCTACAAAAATGTATTACAAAGTTGATTTTATTAAAAAATTACAATATTTTCAAGACCCCCAGCCATGGATCAGGGCACCATTGTGCTAGGTGCTGTACAAACAAAAACCAGCCCCTGCCCTGGAGAGCACACAATCCAAGTATAAGATGACAGAGTAAACATGTGATCTTATCACTGTAACCCTCAGCCCATCCCTTTCCCATCATTTGTCACTCTAGTCTGTCATGTTCCTTCTAAAATTTGATGGTAAATTCTTCAGGGCAAAGACTGTGTCTTTGTATTTGTTCTGCAGCATGCCCAGCATGATTTGGGGGATGTAGAAATACCAAATTAATAATAAAATTAAATATTAGCAATAATGAAATAAATTAATAATGATAAATGACAACCCATTAATACTGGAGAATTGAGCCTACTGTACTGCAACCCTCAGACATAATAGAGGTTATGCATCTATTTTGTATCTTGCTACCAATATATCTTGGTGAAGTCATTTTAAAATGAAATTAAAATATGCATCATGAGTCAAATATCTTTTTTTGCTTCAGAAGAGCACATTTGTAATGACAGACATTAAGCAGAGTAAAGAAAAGAAATATTTGATTAAAAGAATACTTTTCTTTTATTTCAGATGAGTATCACTATTATGCCATTTTAATCTTGTAACTTTTTTAGGAAAAGATCTGTAATGTACTTTGGGACATATTGAAACAAACCAAAGGGATCCACAGCCCAATAACAATCACCCAAGCCACCCCAAAACATAGGATTCAGATGACAGACCTGAAATGTCTAAGGGCATTCATGGAATGTCTTGCAAAAGCCCAGCAATGAAAACATTCACAAACTTGAGTGAAATACAGTCAAACCTAGCAATCAAACTTCTGATCTTTAAAACAAAGTTGAGCTACAATGTGTAAACCTTATAGTTCAGAACCCAGGGTGTTTCTCTTCACAGATCTAGTTCACTGGCCTTTTCTATTGATATCCCTTATTTCTCTGAGCACGTGCAATTGCATGAATATGAATAATACTCAACTAATTAATCAGTTATAAATGTGGGAGCTCTTACTTGTACAGTCACTATACTTATAATTGTGACTGTAGGCTCCATAGAAAGAAGGAGGTTATCTTAGACAAGAAATTTTTGATGTGCAAATCTGTAGGAGAGAATTTTATGCTATTGAATTAGAATTACCCTGAGCAAAACTAAGACAGACCCCACAGCAATTATTTGCAACATGTTGTGGTTACTGTCTCTAACTGTACACAATACGCGGCTTTAAAAATACCCAGAACAACCATGATCCATAGTTAGCTATTCACAAGTGCTATACGTGATGCCAATAAAGTATCTCTGATAGAAAACAAACAAACCACAACCTATAGAAACAAGAACTATTTACACGTTGTGTGGTTTAACACAAGCATCAAGCAAGATGGAATATGCTTCTAGGTGATCAACTGAAAAATGAAGTGTTATGTACAACCAGTGAGGCATTTACTGACAAAGATCCTGTGAAAACCATTGTGATAAACCTTTTAGCACCCTGTGCAAAAGACGATTTGCAAAACCTTGTAAATGATATGAAATCCTGCTTCAATTAGAGGAAAAATAAATCATCAAAATTAACTTGTATATTCAAAATGTATTAGGGAAAGCTTGTAAAATTATCTTTTCCTATATATTCTTTTTTCTTTTCCTATCTCTTGTGTGTCACTATCTTGTCCTCCTACTCCCACCATTTTTTATAAATCCTAGATTGCCAGCTATCTTGGGCAGGGACTTTGATTATTGGTTCCTTGTTTCGATACTTTAATAATTGTATATTTTAATTAGATCCGTCACGAAACAGATTAAGCTTTTTTTTAAAAAAAATGCAGGATTTTATTCCCCGTTTTACAGTATAAAATCAAAATAATTTCACTACATAGTTCAATCTTCCTCTTTACTCTTAAAATGCACAGTGATCCTCCCCCAGAATGCTCAAAATGAAGATGATTTCATTTTATATGGGTGTTTTTTCTGGCATACATTTTACCCTTCATTCACAAAAATCAGAGCTGTAACAAGGAATTTTTGTGCCCGAGGCAAGGGCCAGCTCCAGGCTCTTTGCTGGCAATTCGGCGGCGGGTCCCTGAGTCCCTGTCGGAGGGTAGGACCTGCCGCCAAATTGCTGCCACCGTTTCATTCATTCTTTGGTGGCAATTTGGCGCCAGGTCCCTGAGTCCCTCTCGGAGAGAAGGACCTGCCACCCAATTGCTGCGGCCACTTCATTAATTCTTTGGCAGCACTTTGGCGGCAGGTCCTTGCCTCCGACAGGGACTCGGGGACCCTCCACCAAATTACTGCCGATCGGCGTAGAGCTGCGCCACTCCGCTTTGCGTGCCCGAGGCAAGTACCTCACTTGCCGTGCCCTTGTTACGGTACTGACAAAAATGCAAAACCCTGAAAATACAAAATAAAAACTAGAATCTGGAGAAGTAATGTAATCCCATCACCTATTCTGATTCCCTATTATACTTCCATATGCTGCTTACTGAATCAATACTGATGGGGGAAGAAATCACATACGCCTTAGACTCATAATGGGATATAATGTAACGTTCTTTTCCATTTAGGTATCTTGCCAAAGAAGTCAGTCTGTGAAATTTCAAGTTCTAATGGAACTACAGTGGTTTGTAATGAGGCCAAGCTGATAAAACTTTAGCAGAAACCATAAAGTTAGGTTGGATATTGGCAGTCAGCATCATTAGATTGTAGGAGCAACAATCCCCAGCAAATATAAGCAAAGACGGCCCACAACATTTTGGCACCTGAGGTTGGGAGCTCAAATGATGCCCCCATGCCCGCTCGCTTGGGCCAAAACTTTGAAAGGTCTCAAATTCTGCCTTCTTCCTCTTCTACTCCTCTCATGGTACTGCTCTGCTACCTGCCCCAATAAAGGAGAACTAACAATTTAAAATGCCTTGTTGAAAAAATTTAAGTAATACTTAATTTTCAAATGCCTGAACAGCAAATATAACTTTTCTTGTCTGCATAGTAAACACTGACATTTTTATCTATTTGAATAATCAAAGTGGTACTTTCCATGCCTTCTTGGTTGCAAAGATTTGAACTGCTTCCCAAACGTCCAGAGTCTGGCCCAGCTCATGTTCTATTGAGATGGTTTCAAGGCTGACCAGCCTTTCCTGTGTCATTGTGGAGAGTAGATGTGTTTTTATTAAATTCAGCTTGGAGAAGCTGCGTTCTCCACTGGCAACTGTTACAGGAAGTGTTAGAAGTATGTGCAGAGCAACAAAAGCATTTGGAAAGAGGGTGATCATCTTATTTGTGCACACATATTCCAGAACAGCATTTGGAGTTGATCCTGCTGAAATGTATCTTGAAAGGGTTTTCAGTTCATCACCTAAATCACTCGCATCAATATCGTGCATATCATCATGCATCAACACTGTCTCTAGTACCCTGCATTGCTGGTGTAGGTCTTCTTCAGGTATAGTGAGGAGTTTTGGAATATCATACAACATCCCAAATGTACTGCTGTGTTCCTTGATCTGCATGAAAAGCTCTTCAACTGACTATATTGCACAATATAGCACCTGGTTAAACAATTCAACTTTGAATTGTTGTTTGGGATCTCTTATGGGATTATCCAATGCCTCATAATCAAAATGGCCTCTTCTTCGGTGACTCTTGTATTCTTGAATGGATGGGAAAATAGCTTCAGTGTGAAGTTCCTCTGCCAACTTCTGTGCACTCCTTCTGAAGCACTTTGTTCCATTGCTCCAGATATATCAAGTTCAACACCTTGGAGTCTCATGCTTATAACTTTTATTTCAAACAGTATGTCATGCCACAACACTGAGCCACACAAAAATTTGAAAGTTATGGATGTTTCTGGTGATTCCATTTCCCTCTGCCACAGTTCTCCCACAAATAGTTCCTGCCATAGCATTATCCTCCATAACGACAACTATGGCATCATCTGTCTTCCCAATTCAGTGTTTGATAGGCTTTATTGCTTCCACTCGACTTTCCCACTGTGTGGCACTCAGTGGTTTCAGTGTCAGAGAGGATGCTCCCAGATGTTGCTTCAAAATTTCCCATCCATGAGTTGATGCAGAGAAAAATACATAGCTGCTTTGAATTACATTAAAAAATTCAGCAGCCTCACTAGAAGCTGATGCTGCATCACTGACCAAGTTCAATGAATTAGAACTGCATGGGATAAAAAAAGCTCGAGGGTTTAACTCTCGGATCCATGTCTGCATTCTTCTGTTCTTTCCTCTCATGTTGGCACCATTATCCCATAGCCCTGACCTCTCGTGTCAGTTATCACAGTTCCCATATCTTTCAGCTTTTTAGGAAGTACAGAAAAATGATTGGGGAGCTGGAGCACATGACTTATGAGGAGAGGCTGAGGGAACTGGGATTGTTTAGTCTGCAGAAGAGAAGAATGAGGCGGGATTTGATAGCTGCTTTCAACTACCTGAAAGGAGGATCCAAAGAGGATGGATCTAGACTGTTCTGAGTGGTACCAGATGACAGAACAAGGAGTAGTGGTCTCAAGTTGCAGTGGGGAAGGTTTAGGTTGGATATTAGGAAAAACTTTTTCACTAGGAGGGTGGTGAAGCACTGGAATGGGTTACCTAGGGAGGTGGTGGAATCTCCTTCCTTAGAGGTTTTTAAGGTCAGGCTTGATGTAGCCCTGGCTGGGATGATTTAGTTGGAGATTAGTCCTGCTGAGCAGGGGGTTGGACTAGATGACCTCCTGAGGTCCCTTCCAACCCTGATATTCTATGGATTTGTCACACCAGCTCCTGTAGTACCATCAATGCCAATAAATTCTAGAAAATGCTCTCTGACAGTCACCATTGCAGAGGCATATTCACTAGGTTCCATTGTTGTTACAAAAAGCACCACTGAAGTCATTTGTTCCGTATGGCTGATGTCAGGTGTGCAGTCCAGAATAACAGAGTAATATCTTGCTGATTTCAGATCTGCCACAATCTTCTGTTTGATTTTTGTTGCCAGTAACTGTATGATCTCATTTTGAATTGTTTTTTCAAGGTAGTGGGGTGTGTACATTTCTTGGGTGGTGACTCTTAGATCAGAGGTAGGCAACCTATGGCACGGGTGCCGAAGGTGGCACACAAGCTGATTTTCAGTGGCACTCACACTGCCTGGGTCCTGGCCACCAGTCCAGGGGGCTCTGCATTTTAATTTAATTTTAAATTAAGCTTCTTAAACATTCTGAAACCTTATTTACTTTACATACAACAATACTTTAGTTATATAGTATAGACATAGAAAAAGACCTTCTAAAAAGGTTAAAATGTATTATTGGCATGTGAAACCTTAAATTAGAGTGAATAAATGAAGACTCAGCACTCCACTTCTGAAAGGTTGCTGACCCCTGTCTTAGATGTTCCTGGAGTACAGCATCAAACCCAGCCATCCGCTCCACAATTTTAAGGAAATTTCCATTATTTGGCACATACAGCTGATCTGAAGTGTCACGCAGTGCTAGGTGTTGGGTAGCAAGAATTCTCACAATGGCAATGAGCCTTTTCAGAACATTTTGCCAAAGAGACTCTGATGCAATCCTCTCCTGATTTTGATTATCTATGGGGTCCTTTAACCTTAGTCTCATCTCAAGCTCTTTCCACCTATGAAATGCTCTCTGGTGATTTACTACCTTCTCATGGCATGCCAGAGTTCTAGCCAGATTTTTCCAGTCCTTTGTTCCTGTTGAACCCAATGTGGCTGGAACATTAGACCGGAAGAGCTTGCAACAAGCACAGCATGCAGTATTCTGGGTTGTTGAGTACATAAGCCATGGCCTCTTCACTTTGTCACCATTGGGGATTTCATACCACTAATGTGTTGGATGGAAACTTCTATTTTCATTGTCTTTGGGGAACATGAAGTTTTTCACTTGCCGTGGCCCATGCAGTACAAGGAAGTCCCTCAGGCGACTGCTCAAGTGGATCCACAATCTTGGATCATCTAGACTTAAGGAACTAAACTCAGCAGCAGCCGTTTCTTGTGCCTCCACTGCACTCTTCTCTGATCTACACTTTTCTTCAGGAATGTGCATGGTTACATCCATTTGAGATGGAGATATGGGTGCTGCAGTAGCTGCCATGTCACCTACACTGTGACTGACTGGAATATCAGGCATCTCCTCGCCACTCACGTCCTCACTGGGGCTGGAAGACTCACTGTGAACCTTTGTGTCTATGTATCTCAGGAGAGCTCCTTTCTGCCTAGATAGAAAAGCTTTCTTTGCTTTCTTTCTTTTTCTGAATGCTGCCCCAGAGGGGCGTTTTCTTCTTTCACTCATGACTGCTGTTCTATGCCAGTGGCTCTCAACACTCAATTGAAGGGGACAAATTAGTTTGTGTCAGTGGCTCTCAACACTCAATTGAAGGGGACAAATTAGCAGGCTGGTAGCAGGGCCTGAGTGAGGGAAGATATCAGAGTTTTAAGGGCCTCATGGCTCCTGCTACTTCAGTTGACTGCTTGTTCTCCTCAAGTGGATTCAGGGAAGGAGCAAGAAACAGGAAGCTCCCTGAGAAGCTGGTGTTAATCAGTCTAGGCTCCTGGGGGTGCTAGAGAGGTACATAAGACCAGGCCCGGCTCCTGCTTTTTTGCCTCCCTAAGAGGGGGGCGAGCTGCAATCGGCAGCACTTTGGCAGATGCTCTACTGCGCTGCTTCATTCTTCAGCTGCAATTCAGCAGCTGGCCCTTCCCTCCAAGAGGGACTGAGGGACCCACTGCCAAATTGCTGCAGAAGACCCGGACATGCCACTCCCTTTAATGGTCTGCCCCAAGCACCAGCTTGCTGTGCTGGTCCCTGGAGCTGGTCCTGCATAAGAGGCTCCTCCTCCTCCTCCTCTATGTCACTGCAGCTCCCGCTATTTTCTGTTATTCCCTCTCACCTTTTCCCCTGACTGCCTGTTATGTCTCTTGTGCCCTCCTTCCTCCAGCACAACACTTCACCATCTCTGTGCATCTAGAGCAGAGAGAATACATATGCACCAGCAGCAGACACAATTTTCTACACTCTGGGTCTTAGTGGCGCCCTCCCATAGTCTGGCACCTGAGGCAGCCGCCTCATTTCGCCTCATGGTAAGGCCAGCCCTGCTTGTAAGTGATAAATTCAGTGAGAAATGAAATTTCATGTGGGAACTGCCCACTAACATGTATTGGCCAAACATGCTGAGTTTCCAACCAAACTCTTCAGAATAGCACTGCGGTTCTCAAACTGTGAGTCAGGACACCAAAGAGGGTTGCAACCTAAGTTCCCTCTAAGCCACATGACCACGCATCTGCCTATTAAGCCCCACGCAGAGGCTCAGGGCTGCGGCAGGGAGAGATGCCTCCCTCCCAGTGTGGAACTGATGCTGCGGGGAGAGGCGTCCCTCCCCCGTACTTCCTGCAGCTGAGGCAGAGAAGCCCCTCCCTTAGCCCAGCCCAGGCCCCAGGAGCTGCAGCAGCTGGGGAGAGGCGCCTCTCTTCTTGCCCTGAGCTACTGTGGTGAGAGAGGGCTGTGGAGAGTTTTCTCTCCCCGTCACAGCCCGCACCCCAAAAACCTCATCCCTGGTCCCACTTCAGAGCCCACTCCCCAAACCCCTCATCCCCAACCCTGCCCTAGGCACCACAAGCCTCTGCCCTAGTCCTAAACCCCCTTCCACACTCTGAACCCCACGGCCCCACCCCATGAATTTTGTTATGAGCACCAATATGGAGGTGGCACATCATCTTCATATTGGTGACATATCACCTTCATATTGGTGCTCATAGCAAAATTCATTCCACACATGGATGTAAAAAAGTTAGAAGGAACACTGGTTGCAAACCCATTTTAATGATGTCATCAGGGCTGGTGTTATTGCTGGGGTCCAAGACCGAAGCCCGAGCCCCACTGCCTGGGGCCAAAGCCCAAGCCCAAGGGCTTCAGCCCTGGGTGATGAGTCTCAGGTTACAGACCCCCTGCCCAGGGGTGAAACCATTGGGCTTTGGCTTTGCCCTTGCCCTCTCTCGTCCCCCACCTGAGGTGGTGTGGCTTGGGCTTTGACCCTGGCCTCCTGCCCAGGGCAGCAGGGCAAAGGCAGGCTCAGGCTTTTATTCTCCCTCGTGGGGTCAGGCAGTAATTTTTGTTGTCAGAAGGGAGTCGTGGTGCAATGAAGTTTGAGAACCGCTGTGCAACATAGCATTCTCCCTGCTGCCAGCCAACAGAGGAGTGAACTTTTTAAATGAGTGTGACACCTTCGTATTCAATTTATATAAAGTAGATCATTGTCTGCTGGGATCATGGGAGCCTTTGGTGCCTAGAAACAAACAAAAGAATGGTCATTAATAAAACACAATATGTGGAAAATGTATCATACTTAGAGACTCTGTAGTGCCTTATGATAAATTAATAGTGTCCATCTAGAATAAAATCTTCATATTGAATCATCTTCAATGTCCTATCTCTTCTCTCTCTACCGAAAAAACAAAACAAAACTTGTTTGTTCTCAGTTATTCTCTTTAAAACGTACTCATTCCACCCCCTTTCACATCCCTGCCTCATCAGGTCTATAGATGTCACTCATTTGATATACAGTATCCTCCATAGTGCACTTATTTGTGTATGTAGATTGTAGACAGCAGTGAAATGCTTTAGAATACATTTGTTAGAAAGATACAAGACCTGAATTGTATTATATTGCATGGGAATTAATACACAGAAAGGATCCTGTACAATTTAATAATAGCTATAAACTTGCTTCCTGTACACTGCGCAGAGAATAAATAAATGTTAGAATATGAACATTCTTTTGACTTCCACTCTGCAAAATCCTGTTACATCCTTCATAAACTCATTTCTTTTTCAAGATGACTACTTGGAAGAAAAGGTTACCAACATCTCTAAATGGAGTAGCATTTAATCTCTGTACAAGTCAAGGTCATCCACTTTTTTTTTTTTTAAGTGTAAAACTGTTGACCACTCAACAGTACATAGTGAAAAGCTAGCTATCTGAAATCTAATCAGATTGCTGGGTGTGTGTGTGTGTAAGTAACTGCAGCACAGTAATAAAGAAAAGAAATGATCTCATGTTTGGGGGGAAAAAATCAAGTTTAATTAAGGCTCATTTCTTACAAGTTGCACTGAGAGAATGTTAATATCGCAACAGCAGAATATCATTATACGGCTACAAATCTTGGTGTGATGCTTCAAATATCAGTTCCACAGTGACACTAATAGGAATTGCTGGTTTGTGTCCTTTGACTATGAGTCAATTTATACCATTAATAATGCATTCTTGCCCAATCAACATAATAATATGTTCTTTCCCTATGGTAAAAGCATGTCTAAATAATTAATTGCAGTGATCTACTATGTAAGAATGGTTGCCTTTAATGCACTATGTGACAATTTTTGCGAAAGGTCTAAAGCTATGATCAACCAAATGTCCTCCTTACAGTAACAATACCCTTTGTAAAACAAAAACTTCGCCAACATGAGAAATAAAAGCAGATTTTTCTAAGGGCTTAATCTTACAAATTGTTTAAGTCCCCCTTCAACTCCCACTGAATTGGATCATGCCCTTAAAAAAAAATTATAATTTTCACTTATTTTGGGATCAATATATTTTAAGATGACTATATCTTTTAAAAAGGGATCATAAAAGACATTTTTATTAAGGTTTTATTGTATCATACTGCTACATCTCTGCTAACAGAACTCCTTGTGTTCAAGTCTGATCTGGTGCTGTTGAAGCCAATGGGAGTTTTGCAATTCTGTTTCTCGTGAGTAGGGTCAAGACTCTTAGCTACTAATTGTTACATGCTGTGTGTAATAGCAGGTATATGTTGGGAGAGATTAGGGATACTGAGGCCATGGATTGAGGGACCAACTCATTAGTCAGTGTATGAAGAAAATTACAAAATGCTAGCTATTGTCACTTCTCTCTCTTTTCCCAGTGAGCCTGAGAGCAAATTATTAAAATTGAGAGAGCAAGGCAGAAGAAAAAGAGGTGGGGCTGGTAGTCCCCAAAAAAGAAACTCACCTTTCTTAATACAAAAGACAAGCAAAGGAAAAAGAACTCAAGTGGTTTTTTGGATTTGGTCATAATTCCCTAGGGAGTCCAGGGTCCTTCCTCTCCTCCTGCACAGTCTTGTCTCTTAGTTCTGATCGGTTATGTTCTCTCTAAAATGGCCAGTGAGAGAGCTGTCTTTGTATAGGCTTCCACACCCCTTTGCTAGGTGGTCAGGCTTCCACTCCCCTGGTCAGCCTCAAAATCCCCATCGGGTAATCTGTTACTTGATCATCACCCCCCCCCCCCAAAAAAAAATCTAGACTTGAAATATGGGTTTTTCTGGTAGCCAGGTCTCTGTTTAAGGGTGCTTTCATTTGAATGGATGATCATCAAGGTTAATGACCCTCCATTGTTAGCTCTCTGCTAAGTGCAAGAATTTCGTTTGATATAGATACATACAGAGAGTATATAACATCAAACAGAATTCATAAGTCATACGGAGACAAGTCCTCCCCAAACTGTCAGAGTACGGACCAAATTCAGCCTGGTGCAAGTGGGTGTAATTCCTGTTACAGTTAGCTGGTGTTGTGGAGTGAATTTAGCCCCATATACTTTTCTGAAAATTAGCTGCTGTACTCTAATCTTCTCATAATATGGACAGGTGCTAAACATCTATTCCAACATTCCTCTTCCTTGTTTATCACCAGTGGCAAAGTATCCATTCAGCCTTCCTCACACCTTTCTATAGGTTGTCATATATCAGAAACCTGCCTGGATTATGTTACTTTTTTCCGAATACTGTTGTTAAAAGCTGTGCTACTAGCAGCCAATCGCTTCTTTTATGCACAATAAATTGTACTCAAAACAGGAAAGATTGGTCAATATTCCCCTGATGGCTTGAAATGTCATCTTTCATAGCCTGACAAACACTGATTGCCATATGGCGTATGCCTATACACCCCATTCAGTTAGGATTACACCTTGTGTATTACAAAAATGAGTCACTTTTACCATCTCTCACATATAGTCTCAAAGCCACATCTTAGTCTCTAAGAGTAGTATGTGACATTTCTCACCATAGTCTAAGATGTATTCTCCCTAATCTCTAAATATTGCTTTACGGAAAACCCATTTAAATATAAATCAGTTATAATGATAAGCTTCCAATACATCTACTCTGAAAACATGCTTGTATAACAACATAACAGAATCTCCACACTCAATATAAAAAGGCTAAATTTTCAACAAACATTTTACCCGTTACAGATAGATCTTCATTTCCACCTAACAAAGACACTCTCTCTCTAGATTAACTGAAAGATTAATTTCAATCAAGCACGTCTTTCACTATGATTACAGCCTGGTGCTAAAACAGCTTAGCAGAAAGAGAGAAGACTGTCAAATCCATCTCTCACTTTGAAAACCTTCCATCTTGTCCCAGTTTTAGCAAGCTGTGTATAGTACGTTATATTACAGAGGATGTAGGAATGAGAGTCACATTTGTCTACTGGGCTAGAAACAAAATGCAAGAAGAGCTGAAGGTGTGGCTGATAAATTGAGGGGTTAATGTGTTGAGTTAGAGTGATTTGAAACTGTGGAAGCATTATCGGCCCAAACGTGCCACCCCTCATTCACTTTGAGTAGCACCTTTCTAAATTCACAGACCCACTGATTTCAGTGGGACTACTGCGCACTCTTAACTCTTCGCCCTGCATAAGTGCTGCAATGAGTTGAACCTCTCCTGGAAAAACTAAAAATTAAAAGTATCAGAGGGGTAGCCGTGTTAGTCTGGATCTGTAAAAGCAGCAAAGAATCCTGTGGCACCTTATACACTAACAGACGTATTGGAGCATGAGCTTTCATGGGTGAATACCCACTTTGTCACATGCATCTGAGGAAGTGGGTATTCACCCACGAAAGCTCATGCTCCAAAATGTCTGTTAGTCTATAAGGTGCCACAGGATTCTTTGCTGCTTCTAAAAATTAAAAGGAAATTGAAAAGAATGAATTAGAAATTGAAGCATCTGGTCTGAAATGCTGACTTTCTGGAACCATAATCCTAACAGATGTAGCCCTTCAAGCCCTCCCAGATAGATATATTCAGTACCATGTGATTTACTATGTTTAAGGGTCTTTTGGATGGGACCTTATGGTCAGAAAACTGGCTATTTTAAATGCGGCACTGCTCAGTACTGCCAGTCCCAAGCATTCAGAAATCATGAGTTGGCCTCCCCAAAAATCATGGCTGGGTTAAAAATGATGAGATTCTTAAAAAATAATACATTGGGGGTGGTTCTTCTTTTGCTTTTTGATCAATGAGCCTTTAGGTGGCCTTCAGGTCACAGTTCCAAGCATTTTTCTGCAACCATCAGAGCAAGAAACATACTTCTTAAAAATGAAAGCTAAGATTCTTACTTAATCACAGGACTCGAGGAGCTGGAGTTTAAGGAGCATTGCAAGAGTTGGCAACATGAATTACTCCACAATTGTGGCCCTTGGGTGTATTGAGAATCATATCTTCTTATTTTACTGGCTGAAATAAGTTAGCAGTACCACCTACTCCCTGGCTAGCACTGCAGACCCAACGCAGCCGTGGCAGGATGAGCTGGATTCTATTCTGCCTCACATTGTTAGCACAACAATACACTAATTCCTTACTGCAGAATCTTTATATCTGGTGACACCTAGCTGGGCTTTTCCAGGCCTGAGCCTCAGGATCCAAGATGAGTTTGCGGAGCACAGAGCAGACCCCATCTGAGTTCACTCTTCTCCAGTGAGTGGGATTTTAATAGTTTTGAGCCTGACTCAACTGCAGGAGTGAGTACCTGGAGAAAGAGCTGAATTGACTTCAAAGTCCCCCTGGTGCTGCAGCTAACAAGTTTAAAGACATTAAATGTTGTTGTGATTCTACAGAAATAGGTTTCAAATAGGGAGGTTCACATGAGAGAGGTGACCCTGAAATGTCAACTTCATCAGAGCACAAATCAACCAAGCACCCAAAATAATAGAAACAAAGGAGAGAGAAAAGGAACCACTTAACAAAATCCACTTGTCATCCTGTCCAAATGAAAAGGGAAGCTTGGGTTTGGAAAAGCAATGCCCATGAGAGTCATATAACTCAGCTCGGTCCTGTGCTGGTTGACAATATCTCTTCCAAAGCTCAAATCCAGCCTAAAACTAAACTTTAGTTAGTTACTTAAATTGCCTCAAATGAATTCCTCTTGCAGTGTCCAACCTTTCCTGGACAAATTAATACAATTGAGGGCCAGACAGACTTAAAAAAAAAAAAAAAAAAAAAAAAAAAAAAAAAGATTCTCCACATAAAACAACATCCCCGCCAACGATCCTACCCTAGATTAGACCAGTCTTCTCATAAACAGTCCCAGGGAAGCCATTGCTTCCATGAATTTTCTCCCAGAAAAGCCACAGAAATGAAAATGCTATGTTATTACAACACACTGCCTGCAAGACAGACCCCCCACACTACAGCTATTTCTTCTTGTTCTTCCCTTTATCATTGCAATAGGAAACCTCATTCTGTTCCATTTCCAGTGGTTTTTAGGACCCTCATTCTGCAAGACCAAAATTTAATAGTACCACAGGACTACTCGTGTGCTTAAAACCAAGGATGCACTTACATACCTTGCTTAATGTGGGTCCATTAGCAGAAGGTAAAGACAAATCTCTGTGCGTCCTATTATTGCACGAATATGAGGAAAGTACCAGTTCTCAAGTGACTGTGTAAGTGCTTTCCAAAAAATTGGCAAGTATCCCCTTCCACAGAGCCCTTTGATAAGCCCCAGAAGTCATTTTGGTCTCCTAGCCTCATTTGCAAGATTATTTATTTTGGATAAAAGTAAAGACACTTCCATTTCCATAGCTGACATTCTTTGCTGCAGGGCATGCATTTTATTTTCCATGTCGTTGATCTGTTCCTCCATGTATCACACTTATTAATCAGATTAATAAAGGATTATTTAACTTCCTGTAGGGTATTATTGATCTCACAGAGATGCCTGGCAATTTTTTTCCATTACTGCCCCCTCCCTCCCACCGCCCACCACCACCCAGGGGGATGGTGTCCAAATAGTTGTGATGTTGAAAAGTATTCAGTGAGCTCTTCCTGAAGCATGACACTGCAGGTGGAGAAGGCGGCAGAGAGCAGGGTGGAAATGTAAAATATACCCTTTCATTGTGTTGCTTCACAGTCCCTTTTTGTCTGACTCTTAGTTTGTCCAGCACATGTAAAACACATACAGGGGAGTAGGAGCAAATGATCTTCATTGCAATAGAAGGTTTAATAGAGATTCCTGACAACTGCCATCTAGAGAGCCTGGTATTGTGATTAAATGTATTTGTAGTATGGGTTATTCAAATTCAATTGGTTTTAAAATCCATGGCCTCATATTAATTGCTGGACAATTTGGGATCAGTATTAGATCATGGTTCACATCAAGAGTGTGGGCTTAAGCCAGTTCTTTCTCTCTTAACTGTACTGACGCTGTCTGTGTGTAAGATTCAGAGATTTACCTCATATTGGATCCAGAGATTTACCTCATTATTTTCCTTTGTAACTCATCTCACCCACCTGAGAGTCTCAGTTCCAGGGTGACTAAAAGTGAGACAAAAAAGAACTGGATGGAATTTCCTTCCTATCTCCTGTGCTCTATATGACCTGGTAGGCATCTATCTCAAGCGATGTGATCAGCTCTGTGCTGATCGCGTTACCATCACAGTGTGCCTATCCCTCGGCTAGATGAAAGACCAAGAGGATGAGTTTCACAAGCTGCATTCATGCTTCCGTGCAGCACTATTATTAGATCACTGGGGCCCAGGCCTCAGCTGCAGCAGGTCTGAGAGGTTAAAATGCTTAGATCCATAGTCATCTTTGACTGATTCTAGCCTCTGACTAACCTTGGTCCGGGTTTAGTTTTAGACATATTTTGATGCCTCCTCCTTTTCAGCTCCACTTCAGTTTAACCAGTATGCCTTAAATAAGGTTGTGTTTATTTATCTGGCTTTTCGCATGAGAGAGAAAATAAAGTTATACCAAAACTCAGTACGTAAACCCCAACAAGTGTGTCAGATGTACCTAGATCGCAAAGTAAAATAACTGCAGAGAGCTC
This sequence comes from Gopherus evgoodei, assembly GCF_007399415.2. Classification (NCBI taxonomy): domain Eukaryota; kingdom Metazoa; phylum Chordata; order Testudines; family Testudinidae; genus Gopherus; species Gopherus evgoodei. The sequence continues at coordinate 93,951,169 of NC_044330.1, forward strand.
ACTTCACAAAGGGAATAAAATGTTTTAAAACTGATGTAAAGACAGCTGTGAACCATTATGTCATGCTTATCCAAGTGGGTTACAATTGCACTCATGAATTCAAGATGATGTACTAACATTTTTACCACTACCGACGCTGGTTCTATCTGTAATTTTCCTTGTTCTCCACCATGACCGCTACTTTGGAATAGCCCAGGCACAGATCCTAGTACAGCAGAGGTACTTTTCCTTCATATGAGAGCCAAAGAGGAAGAAGACAATGTCATGGTGAGCAGTCTTTTATGACAGAACCTTCCGGGTGATTTATATCTGCATCATGTGGAAGCATAGCTTCATTTCTGCCCTTGAAATATAGGTCAAGCAACATTGTCAACAGACCTTCTTCCCTGACAAACATTTAACTAGTTTTTGGAATGTATAAAAAACTTGACAACAAGGCCTTCTGCCCATGTCACAGCTGAAGTGACTTCTTTGCTTTCATAATTAGTTTGTATTTGCACTAGCAAGCAACGCAAATATCTGATTAGTGGAAGCACCTGCTTAACTAGAGAGCGTCTCGCTGACTTCTCATATGGGCAGATCTAGGCAAATAATCGCAAAACAAAAGTGTTTCTGCTGAAGGAAGCAGCAACATGTGTCTCTGCTGTTCTGTACTTTCCAATATACCTGGACTAAGTTTGTGGTTTGTTCAAAACACCTCCAGCATAACAAGAGAGGTTTTGAATGAGTTGGAACTCAGTTCTTCAGTTTGTTTTGTACTTTGATATGGGTCAAAAATATTTATACTTAATGGCAGACCAGAATAGGCTTAGTTCATGTCTGAGAACTTAGTCATGGAAGATCCTGATCTGAGAGGTCCTCAACTTTCTTTGACTTTGAGGTTGAGGATGCTCACCCTCCTTTCAATATCGGTCAAGCATATGCTGCTTTCCAGCAATACATTAACTACCCTGCAGGAAGTTACTGTTGCACCTAATTACATGGCATGCTTACATTCCTCTTCTTCCATCTCTACATGGTGAGTCTCCAACCCGTGCTGCACATGCACAGGTCCTCTGCTGTGCTAGTTAGCTCTTATGTAAGATTCCTAATGGGGCTTGGATGTAGCAAAGCAGGTGTGTTTTTAAAACTAATCAAGTACCTTAAAAGTGAGAGGGTTAAGACAAACATTCAAGGGGAACTGGCCAGTAAAGTATAAGAGAGAAACAAAGCTTTAAAAGGCTGGATATGAACGTAGAAAGAAGATGAATTTAAGAAACAAAAAATAAAATTGTTTTAAGACAGTTTGTGATGCCCATCTGTAATGCTGGACTTTTGACTCTTCAGGCGGTAGCTTCACACTTTGACATTGCTGTCTGCTTGGCAGCTGAGTTTTAATGCAGTGTCCAAGTATAGAGCCGGGGTGAGAAATACTGAACATTTTCACAGGCTCTTGAACAGCTTCCAAGTATATTTATTTAATTTAGCATCATAGAACTCAAGGCTTTAAGACAGGCTGAAACTATTGAAATTTTGGACAGTCTCTCCTCAATAGAATCCTGGATCAGCTCGGTTAAAATAATTATTAATACATGAACAGACTGATGTATGACAGCAAAGTGAATGTACTATATATGATCGCAACAATGGATTACAGCAATGTACAAAAAGAGTTAAAAACTTTCCTTGAGTTCTTCAGGTTCATGCCCCACTTAGCGCATTCCACTGTCACGGTGACATGCTTGGTTCCAAGCTCTTGATTCTTTCAAAAGAACCTGAGATGGGCCTGAGCCACAAAGTTTGGACTTGGAGATGAACATTTCCAAAGTTTGGGTGCAAGGGTGGGTTAGATTCAGAACGTGGGTCCATTCCATTGTGGAGGGCTGGACCAGCCACAGAATTCAGCTATGTGGTGAAATCCTCTCACCACTGATTTCAATGGGAGCTTTGCCACTGAATTCAGTGGGGCCAGTATTTACAATGTCATCGTTTCCATAAGTGACAGTCTCTATATCAGACAGCTTTCTGTCATTTCCATTGAAATGATATAGAACACTTTATAGAACACTTCCAGTTTCTCCATCAAGAGCAATGGCCGCCACTTCTGACAATCAGTATCTGGCTGACAAGTGCCAAATTGTGTGTATCATGTATCATGAAGAACAAAGAATATAATACCCAGAGGGTACAGTGAAAGCAGCCCTCATATTGCCCAAGTGTGATATTTTCCTAAATGCAACTACTACATTCTCCTTGGTTCTGGTTTTGAGAAGTGAACTGGAGAGTAAAGGAGAAATTTCCTCTCAGAAATTAAAAGCATCAAAGTGGAAGTGATCCATTTTATAGATGAACTTTCTCCTTCCCAAATAAAACAGGCAAAGGTGTGAGCACACAGATTACCTAATAAAATCTTAAATTAATACAACACTTCATAGCATCCTATCAAACCTGCAGACATCAGTTCACTCTCTGCTCAAATGCTGTCAGCCTCTCTCTGAAGTGGAAGGCAATGACTAAGAGAAAAAACTTGCAGTAGGAGGAGAATGGAGATTTCGAACCAGGGCGCTAGAGGCAGCCTGGCTTTCTGCAGCAGCAAAGGGTGCCGCGTGGATCAAAAGAGGCCACCACTGCCTGCTGTTATTCTTTTGTAGGTGGGCCGCTTACCAGCTAGCCAATCCTAGTACTAGAAATAAACAAAGAGGGATGCCATTGACTGCTGTGCCTACCCGTCGGTATAACTGACCTCCCCTGGCCTCATCCCACAGTTGGGCCTCGCTGCGAACAGCCAGCTCTAGTTCATACAAAGCAGACAGGACCTTGGGTTTTAGAGTGCAGTTCAACTTTGAAGAGTGACTCTAAAAAATGCATCCTGCATAAACCGTAATAGAATGGGATTCATGCAAAATCAAACTTCAAATAATCTTGCTGAAGATGTAGTATTTCTTTATAAAGAAATAAATCACATTGAGTAACCTGATAAGATAATCAGAATTCTGAGCAGAGAAATTAACCCAGTGTAATTCCAATTTCAGAACTTTTACTCTCATCATCAGGTATTTTTAAATAACATTTTGTTCTAAAACATTAGATTCAGAATAAGACATTTCCAGGTATGAATTATGGAGTATTAATTCATGTTTAATAGTTTTGATTTGCACTGAAAGTTTTAAACATCTGTCAGATAACTATTCCAACTAATTTATCATACAGAATACAATAAAATATTATCTGTTAGTGTTTAGACTAGAGGATTCTCCTGCCCTCAAAGGAACTGAAATAATAAATTTGCTGAAGTGGAAAGTCTTGGCATCCTTGGTAGAAATCAAGCTTACTTGGTCTCTGCATTTAGATTGCATGTGGGGAGGGGTGGAATTATGGAAGTGAAATTACCATTAGAGAAAAGAAAATATTTGATGACAAAGAGAGAATTTCAAGCACTATGTATTTCTCAACAACCTGCCAGGAGACTAATTTCTTCTAACCCAGCTCTGCCACTGTAACCTTGGGCAGGACTTTTCGCCTCTCCGTGCCTCCATTTCTTCGCAAATCTTTTCTCTGTCTTGCCAATGCAGACTGTAAGCTCTTTAGGGCAGTGACAGTCTCACATTATATATCTATATTGTATGTAGCATGCTGGGCCTCTCATTCTCAGTTGGGGTCACTGGGAGCTACTCAAGACCGGCACTAGAGTTTTTCGCGCCGTAGGTGCATGGCCATTTCGCCGCCCCACGCGCCGCTCCCACAGCTCCAGTGGAGCTGCCGCAGCCATTTCTGAGGAGGGCCGTTGGTCTGTGGCTCCGGTGGAGCTGCTGCAGCCGTGCAAGAGCTGCTGCAGCCGTGCGGGACCAGCGGACCGTCTGCGGGCATCCCTGCGGCAGCTCCACCGGAGCCACAGACCAAAGGACCCTCCGCAGAAATGGTTGCGGCAGCTCCACCGGAGCCACCTGCCTCCCCCCCTGGCAAAATGCCACCCCCCCGAAAATCCTGGTGCCCTAGGTGATTGCCTAGTTTGCCTCAATGGAAGCGCCGGCCCTGGAGCTACTATCATAAAAATGAATACATAACACAAGACTAAAATGTTGAGAACCAAGCTAATTAGTTCCAATTTCTTTTGTGCTTCTAAATGAATGTTTTTTTTAAAAAAATCCTGCTAGGACTATCAGGATCCTCCATATTCACTTTTCTCTGCTCTGCTTGCCATTGTCTACCACCGAAGTTTATGGTGTTGCCAGCAGTTAAAATTTAACAAGACTAATGTGTGATGTACTGCTGACCAGGCTACCTACCTCTGCATTCCAGGTGGTGCACAACTAAAATGAGATGTGCACCTCCACCCCATCTCAAAGAATGAGCATTCTCTTATCCCACAGCTTGCTAAACTGAAACTAGAACTGAGGCTTAAGAAAGGGAATAAACCAAGTGCTGATCAATTCATCTATTCTCTCACCTTTACGAATGTGTTAATTACACTTTATTCAACTCGTCTGTAGACTGATTTACTGAATCTTTCTTGGGGGAAGGGTCTAGGTCTTATATGTTTGCACAGCTGTGAGCACAATCAGCCATTGACCCACTTATAATACGTTCACCCTAAAACAACCGAATCACTGCAGTCCATTGTGATTTATTCTGATGAAGAACATTCTATGGGCCAAGATTATGATGATTTTGTCTGCGTCAATTTATTGGTGTCTCACTACACACTCCTCAAAGAGGCCTGATTTTCAGAGGATGGGTGCTCAGGACTTTCTGAAAATTGTACACACACACACACACACACAAACACCCCCAACTTGGGCTCCAAAAATCACTAGTCACTTTTGAAAATCTTAGCCTAACTTTTCAGGCACTAAAAGGGCACCATCATCGGTACTACGTCACCAATACAATTAAATATCTGCTCTGAAACTAGATAGGCAATTGAGATAAAATGTCCATCTCAAGACGAACTAGCCCAGTCTTTGGTTTCAGTTTACATCTGAACTGGTGGTCACTTCTAAATATCATCAGGAGATTGTCATTGGATGTAACTTTCTCACACACACACCATTAGCTACTCAACAGTTAAGAATGGCCAGAATCAGGGTTGCATACGTATTACAATAATAGACAGTGCTCACTGAATGAGCAACTATTCATTCCATTGCTTTCTTCTCATAGTTCAGTGTATGGCTCTAGGCCCTATTTACTAGACATTATTCAAACCCTGCTCTGAAGACAGAATTATCCATTTCCTCATCTTTATGAAACCCTTCACTACAGTATCTGAGGCTTTCACAAACATTCATGAATTTATCTTTACCACATTCGTGTGAGATGTGGGGGGTGGTATCCCCATTTTACAGATGGGTAACTGTGTCACAGAGGCACTAAGGACAAAAGAATCAAATAATTTTGGATCCCAAACGTGACACACTCAGTATCTGATTTTTCTCACTGGCTTCAGATGCAGCAGGAAGCACTCAATACTTCCGCAACTCAGCTCCAGGGTGTCATGTTGGGAACCTAGAAAATAAGGAACACACAATTAGAGACCACCTGTGAAATGCTGGTTTAAAGAGACTTGCCCAGCATCACACAGTAACTCTGTGGAAGAGGCAGGAATAGAATTGAGTTTTCCAAGATGTATTCAACCATCTCAAGCATGAGACCACCCTTACTCTCCCTGGTTCACTACACATCTTCCAACTTCTGCAACAATGGTGGCTCTACAGACAAACAGCCTCCTTCAGTACACACCCTGATTTATCCCAGAGGTCCATCCTGTGCACTGAATGAGGCAGAGATCCTATGGAAAAAATTGTATATGAGAATGTAATGAATGCATGTATACATTATTATACAGTCTAATTAAAGGCTGCCTCTAGTGTCCTGGTTCCAAATCTCCATTCTCCTCCTGCTGCAAGTTTTTTCTCTTGGTCATTGCCTTCCACTTCAGAGAAAGGCTGACAGCATTTGAGCAGAGAGTGAACTGATGTCTGCAGGTTTGATAGGATGCTATAAAGTGTTGTATTAATTTAAGATTTTATTAGGTAATCTGTGTGCTCACACCTTTGCCTGTTTTATTTGGGAAGGAGAAAGTTAATCTATAAAATGGATCACTTCCACTTTGATGCTTTTAATTTCTGAGAGGAAATTTCTCCTTTACTTTCCAGTTCAATTCTCAAAACCAGAACCAAGGAGAATGTAGTAGTTGCATTTTAGGAAAATATCACACTTGGGCAATATGAGGGCTGCTTTCACTGTACCCTCTGGGCATTATATTCTTTGTTCTTCATGATACATGATACACACAATTTGGCACTTGTCAGCCAGATACTGATTGTCAGAAGTGGCGGCCATTGCTCTTGATGGAGAAACTGGAAGTGTTCTATAAAGTGTTCTATATCATTTCAATGGAAATGACAGAAAGCTGTCTGATATAGAGACTGTCACTTATGGAAACCATGACATTGTAAATACTGGCCCCACTGAATTCAGTGGCAAAGCTCCCATTGAAATCAGTGGTGAGAGGATTTCACCACATAGCTGAATTCTGTGGCTGGTCCAGCCCTCCACAATGGAATGGACCCACTTTCTGAATCTAACCCACCCTTGCACCCAAACTTTGGAAATGTTCATCTCCAAGTCCAAACTTTGTGGCTCAGGCCCATCTCAGGTTCTTTTGAAAGAATCAAGAGCTTGGAACCAAGCATGTCACCGTGACAGTGGAATGCGCTAAGTGGGGCATGAACCTGAAGAACTCAAGGAAAGTTTTTAACTCTTTTTGTACATTGCTGTAATCCATTGTTGCGATCATATATAGTACATTCACTTTGCTGTCATACATCAGTCTGTTCATGTATTAATAATTATTTTAACTGAGCTGATCCAGGATTCTATTGAGGAGAGACTGTCCAAAATTTCAATAGTTTCAGCCTGTCTTAAAGCCTTGAGTTCTATGATGCTAAATTAAATAAATATACTTGGAAGCTGTTCAAGAGCCTGTGAAAATGTTCAGTATTTCTCGCCCCGGCTCTATACTTGGACACTGCATTAAAACTCAGCTGCCAAGCAGACAGCAATGTCAAAGTGTGAAGCTACTGCCTGAAGAGTCAAAAGTCCAGCATTACGGATGGGCATCACAAACTGTCTTAAAACAACTTTTATTTTTTGTTTCTTAAATTCATCTTCTTTCTACGTTCATATCCAGCCTTTTAAAGCTTTGTTTCTCTCTTATACTTTACTGGCCAGTTCCCCTTGAATGTTTGTCTTAAACCTCTCACTTTTAAGGTACTTGATTAGTTTTAAAAACACACCTGCTTTGCTACATCCAAGCCCCATTAGGAATCTTACATAAGAGCTAACTAGCACAGCAGAGGACCTGTGCATGTGCAGCACGGGTTGGAGACTCACCATGTAGAGATGGAAGAAGAGGAATGTAAGCATGCTATGTAATTAGGTGCAACAGTAACTTCCTGCAGGGTAGTTAATGTATTGCTGGAAAGCAGCATATGCTTGACCGATATTGAAAGGAGGGTGAGCATCCTCAACCTCAAAGTCAAAGAAAGTTGAGGACCTCTCAGATCAGGATCTTCCATGACTAAGTTCTCAGACATGAACTAAGCCTATTCTGGTCTGCCATTAAGTATAAATATTTTTGACCCATATCAAAGTACAACACAAACTGAAGAACTGAGTTCCAACTCATTCAAAACCTCTCTTGTTATGCTGGAGGTGTTTTGAACAAACCACAAACTTAGTCCAGGTATATTGGAAAGTACAGAACAGCAGAGACACATGTTGCTGCTTCCTTCAGCAGAAACACTGTTGTTTTGCGATTATTTGCCTAGATCCGCCCATTTGAGAAGTCAGTGAGACGCTCTCTAGTTAAGTAGGTGCACAAGCATTCTTAATGGTGGCATTTCCTAACTTCTCAGTATTTGACTTTACAATCTTAACAATGTTCTTTTAATGCCATCTTTTGTGGAGAAAAGTTCCTCAGTTTTTAAAAAGCAAATTGAAAAAGCAGACATTGCATCACATGGCATCTTACTGACACCACAACAGATCAGAAGCAGGGTTGGAACCCTTAGATCCTCCACATAGACCTCTGGGCACTGACCCAACAGAGTAACTGATTGTAACACTAGATTTTCATTCTCTACGTGGACCAGCACTAGAGGAGGAGGACATACACACTTTACCACTGGGTTTCACAGATATTTGTTGGCAGCAGAGGAATGGTGAGACTCCAGAAGCTTGAGTTCCATTCCAGGCTCCGAAGGTGAATGTTCTCTAGTGAGCATAGACTTTTGCCCATCTCCCTGAGCTGAACTTCTGCCTCATCCCCACCAACATGTGCCTGGCCCAGTCTTACCCCTTTCCCCTTGTCTTAGTCCCACTCTCCTCACTGACCTAGTCCCAGCCTCCACTCCTTAGGTTTCTCATCCCAATCTGTGTCTCCTTGCTTCATAAATCCTAATCTCACTCCTCCAGACTCTGTTTCCCAGTTCCAGTCTCCATGACTGCCACTCCCAATCTCCCTACACAGCCACTCCCAGTCATCCCCCTCCCTCCCCGGTCCCAGTCCCCCTTGCAATTTGTCTCTTTCTACCCTGACCATGTTCCCAGTCTCCCTCTCTGCGCTTCTTGACCAGTCTCAGTGTCCATGTTGCCTGATTCCTTCTCCCATTCAATCTCAGTTCTCCCCCTACATTCCACCTCCTTTTCCCCAGTCACAGCCTCCTTGCTCTACCCCCAGTTTCCAATCTAAACCTCTCCACAAGTGTTAGTCTCAGTTTCCCTTCCTCACATCACCACCAGACATCAGTCCCAGTCTCCCTCACCAGGGTCCTCATCTCAGCTTATTCACCTCTCCCTTCTCCCCCAACCCCCAGGGGTCCAGCTCACATCCTTTTCGCATTTGAGTCAGGCAGCTTCCTCCTCCACACTGCCTGGGCACCACCAGGGGGTCGTTAGAGCAGAAGGCTCTCTGTTGTTAGTGTCAGTGCCCAGCACACCCTGAACGAGATGAGCTAGGAGCTGTCATTGCAGCGATAGGCCGGCTTCACCTCTGTAGCCCTTTGCTTGAGGGAGCATGCTCGGCTCACTTGGTAGGAATGGCACATGCGCAGTCTAGTCACATATAGTAACTGTGAGGAGATGGCTTGTCATAACTTTCCTACTCAGATCTGAACCTTAGAGTTCAGAACATGAGAAGCTAGCATGAAACCTCCAAACTTAATTACCAGCTTGGATCTGATATCGCTGCCACCAGCCAGAAAATTCCAGTGTTTGGCTCACTCTGGTCTCCCCAAAACCTTCCCTGGGGAACCCCCAAGACTCAGATGCCCTGAGTCTCACCACAAAGGGAAATAACCCACTTCCCTTCTCCCTCTTTACCTCCTCCCAGATTTCCCCGCCCTGGGTACTCTAGGAGATTCCCTGCTTCAAGTCCTTGAAACACAAGTACCGAGAGATCAATCTCTCTCTCCCCTCACCCAGAGGGTATGCAAAGTCAGGCTTAGTAAATCTAACACAAAGAGATTCTCTCTTCCCCCCGTCTTCTTCCTCCCACCAATTCCCTGGTGAGCTGCAGACTCAATCCCCTTGAGCCTCCACTAAAAAAAAATCCAACAGGTCTTAAAAAGAAAGCTTTATATAAAAAGAAAGAAAAAATACATAAATATGGTCTCTGTATCAAGGTGACAAATACAGGGTCAATTGCTTAAAGGAAAAAATGAATAAACAGCCTTATCCAAAAAGAATACAATTTAAAACATTCCAGCAACTACACACATGTAAATACAAAAAAAATATAAACCTATTGTCTTACTATCCTTGTACTTACAACTTGGAAACAGAAGATTAGAAAGCCTGGAGATTGCTGTGGTCACTCTCAGAGCCCAGAAAGAGAACAGACCAAGAACAAAGGACTCACACCCAAAACTTCCCCCCACCCAGATTTGAAAAAGTCTTTTTTCCTGATTGGTCCTCTGGTCAGGTGTTTCAGGTCACTGTTTGTTAACCCTTTTATAGGTGAAAGAGACATTAACCCTTAGCTATCTGGTTATGATATGGCTCATGCTCAACAACACTGGGATCTTTGGAAATTTTAGCTACTAAAGTTGAAGAAGTCTCTACTGAAAATGTGTTACTTGATATTTTTCAAATAGATACATTTCAAATTGCCAAATTAGGGAATATTTTCCCAGGAAAACACAAAGGCCTACACAAGGCCACTCCTGTGCCAAATTTCAAGACCCAGCCCCAAAGCACAGGGACCCTTGAGTTTTGTGGAGGGTGGGGAGAAGGGTTGTTTGTTTCTTTTAAGAAAAACATCAAGAATTTTTTTTAACATGAACAAATCAATGTTTTTCCCCCCAGCCACGTTCTTGGAAACAGATCAACTGTTTTGGCTGTAATTGTCTCCAACAAATCAGCCTGAGGCACACACCAGGTATGGAAAAATTCATCCCAAACAGTTAAAGTTTGGCAAAGTTATCAGCAACTGAAAACAGAGTCTTGGAATGGGCATTTTAATAGGTGCTGGACTAGCCCTGTCTGTAACCACCAGTCAGTCTCATGAAGCAAAAGGAAAGCTTGTGGAGAAGAGGAGAAAATGCCGTGTGTTACAGCTTTTTCTTCGGAAGCTCAGAAATACCTGGAAGAGCAAAGAAGAAAGAAGCAAGGGGGAGATATAACAGGATTTGAATATTTTAAATTCCTCTGACAGCAACGCACTGACGTTCATTTTATCTTTGTGAGATCTTGCAGCAACTGAGAAACTTTATGGCTGGAATCCCAAAGAGCGGACGTTATATAATGCTTAGCTCACAGCATCTTACTGAATTTTACAACCACTGCAAAACTTCCCTCCCTGCTTTCAACCAGGGATTCAGCACAACAGTCTTTATTTTGCCAGCAGTGATTTTAAAACAAGCTTAGTGGTTTTAGGGACAGAATGAAAGAATGCTCTGACTCAGAGGGGTTGTTCTCAAGCAATATTTCATGGGTAACCTGGCTAATTAAATTGAGGATCAGAATGACGTCATCATCTCCTGTATTAAGAACCTTTCACCAGTCACGTCCCCCTCCCTTCCTTACTACCTCACTATCTCCTGCACAACGATCCATCCCCTCCCCAGCAGTGCTCCCCATATAATCACTCCGTTGGGAGTTGGGAACAGACCCTGACAACACCCCAAGCAAAGCCCAGGGGATTTGCGGAAGGAAAAGGTCCACCAGCGCAGAATCCCCATGCGTCTTTGCTGCAACTCCATGCCCCGGCAGGGCTCTAGCCCCCACTAGCACAGCTCGAGTCATCTAGGAGGAAGCAAATTTTACTTAACCAAGAGCCACACCTGCAACTTGCTGGGAACTTAAGAGCCACATGTTTGTACACACTAGAGCAGGTTGCAATTACCCTGAACTTTAATACATTGGCACAGCCTGCAGTGCTAGGCCCCTCGAAATCAGAGATATCATTGTATGTTGGGACCATAGGCTCCTCTCCTCATTAAAGATTGGGGCTAATTGTAGAGCTCTATGGACGACACTCACATTTGATCTAGCAACTGCACTTTGAACCTCCAGGAGGAATCACACCCTAATCACAGGGTGCCCTGAAATAAATCTTGCAGAATCCAGTCTTTTTTCCAGGTCCAGGGATAACAGATGCCATCTTTCAAACAGTACTTGTCTATCACATTAGAAGGCCTTATCCCATGTATTACACAAATCAATTCATGTTTCTTACTCTCTGGTGTTTTCTTTCTTTGTCTGTGCAATTGTATTGTTTAACCCTGTAAAACATGCAGGATACAATTTGGATGAAAGGCGCTCTGCAAAAGGAAATTGCATTCCATTAGCTAGTAGAAAGCCAGAGAATGAGAGTCATCAGCACACAAAGAATATTAGAGGGACTCATGCATTTAACGCATCCACATTAATTTCAGTCTACATTCTTTCATACACAGTATCAAATAATTTACAGTAGATTTCAGATGTAAACTACAGCCTAAGAGAGGGTTTATTTATGACACCATGTGGACTATTATACAACATCCTGATGTATTATTTGTATCTAATAATTTACAGATCCTGCAGGACTGTGCCTAAATTTGGATTAGTTAAATTCAACCTGGATTGGGGTTCTTCCCAGCCCTCAGGAATCTACATAATTTTAAAAAATAGGAAACTTTAGACAAAAACAGAATCTTAGCTTTTGTGGTTTTCAACAGGCATCTAGAGTGCTTTTTCCATCAATCACCTGTGATATATAGGAACAGAAGTCCAAGTTACTTTATTAAAACCACTCAGACATAACTGGATACATTTACATATTAAGCAGGCAACTGAGACTCTAATCTTGCTATTTTATGTACCACTTTAATCATGAGTTAGAGTCAGAATGCCTGTGAAATACTCTGAATACTACAGAGTACTCTAAAAATCAAGATAAGTGCAGGTGACAAGAAAAGGCTTATATTTACAATGCTGATTTACAGTGCCATACTTTAATCTCTGTAAATAATTTTTGTGCTTTAGAAGCATTAACTCAGAACTAGTAAAATGATTTAAAACATGTATTTTGCACCAATAAATGTTTTCCTATTACACTAAAGAGCTTCACAATTGTCTGGGAAATGGTGCATTCCATTAAATGTTTTTTAATCTCTTTCCTGGAGTCTAAGCAGCAAAGGACAGTCAAGTACTACATGGCCAATTTTACCAATTTTCACAGTACACAATAGGTCATGCAACTCTCTTCTTCTGGACAGCAAAGTAAGCCTGAGTTATGCTACTACTTCATGCAGGCCGTGACACAATAACAGGGCTCAGAGGGTAGGGACATTCTTCAGAAAGCCAACCTCTAAAGCGATACCTCTTAAAGAAACAGGAAGGGCAAAAGCAGCAAAGAATCCTGTGGCACCTTATAGATTAACAGACGTTTTGGAGCATGAGCTTTCGTGGGTGAATATCCACTGCATGCATTCGATGAAGTGGGTATTCACCCACGAAAGCTCATGCTCCAAAACGTCTGCTAGTCTATAAGGTGCCACAGGATTCTTTGCTGCTTTTACAGATCCAGGCTAACGCGGCTATCCCTCTGAAACAGGAAGGGCAAAAACTCTACATCCTTTCATGGAAAGAACTGGACATGACTTTTATTTGACATCCAAAGGGCTGAATCCTCAGCTGAGGCTGGGTTCCATTCAGAGAAGCTGCAAAGTTAAATCAAATATGGATTTATATCAATTTATCATCCCCTCCCTCTGCTGTCACTCTGGGAACTGTTGGATCTCATCTTCATGGCTTCTCTAAGTTGCATTGGTTGATAACTCAAGGGGCTACTCCACCAGCGAGAGATCACTGGAGCACAGCAGTATTCCAGCCGTGAGCCCTTCCCCCAGGGCTGGCGCTTCCATTGAGGCGAACTAGGCAATCGCGTAGGACACCAGGATTTTCAGGGGGTGGCATTTTGTCGGGGAGGGCGGGGGGGCGGCAGGCGGCTCTGGTGGACCTGCCGCAGTCGTGCCTGCGGAGGTTCTGTTGGTCTGTCACTCTGGTGGAGCTGCCGCAGGCATTCCTGTGGAAGGTCCATTGGCCCCATGTGGCTCCGGTGGACCTCCCGCCGGCATAGCTGCAGCAGCTCCACCGGAGCCGCGGACCAACGGACCCTCTGCAGAAATGTCTGCGGCAGCTCCACCGGAGCCGCGGGAGCAGCGCACGGGGCAGCGAAATGGCCGTGCACCTAGGGCGTGAAAAACTCTAGCACCGGTCCTGCCTTCCCCAGACTGTTCCCCATGACTCCTATGCCCATGTGAGTGAAAAGGTTGGGAAATAAAGTATTTCAAACAGGGCAGATCAATGAGGCAATGGTGTGTGGTTTTATGCACAGTAGATTGTGCTGCATCTCAAATCTCCATTGTCACTGTGCCCTCAGAACTGTCTGCTCACATTGTCTACCCTTCTTGCATATGAAACATTTCCAAGATAAGAATCTGTTTGCTTAGCAGGTGTATAATTCTAACCGAGCTCATTCTTTTCCTGTGCTGTTTTAATACTATTTTGTGAAATCTATATCCAGTGTCTTAATCCTCTTGCAAACCTTGTTCATGTTCCCAGCTAAAATTAGGACCCTAAATAACTGGAGAGTTGACCCAGCCATGTGCTTTACAATCACATGGAAACAGCTAGAAATAAGGAGACATTTGTGAACACCAAGAGCTATAGCCCTGATCCAAACACTGGAAGTAAATTGAAAGACTCCTTTTCACCCCAATGGGCTTTCGACCAGGCCCCAAATTCAGAGATGTTCTGCAAGATGGTATATTATGCATCAGAAAGTGGATGTAAGCAACTCTGACCCAGCAGCCACAGGTCACGTAGTGTAACATGGTGTAACCTACAAACTGAGGCATTAAAAAGAGGTGAGAGATAATGTGGTTACTTGAGCATACATCCCAAATGCTTCAGATAGTTGCTTTTTCTGCTTCATTCTTCTATTCCAGCCCCCCAGCTTATATTTACAGCTCTCAGAGCCCCTTACACCCATTTACTGACATATCATCAACAGTCTTGCACATCACCACAGAATTTGGCCTGAATTTTAGCAGCCTTTGGAGTTGCTAAAGAAGTTCTGATCATCATATAGCAGCAGATGTCTAGCGATTCAAACTTTAACCATGTAAGAAGAATTCTGTGGATTCCTTAATATAACCTGACCAGCGTGCTCCCGAGTCACTAAAGTATATCCTATCCAGGCACATTGGCAGCAAGCTACAACCTGTCTTTTAAGAACATTCAGGAAGTATTGGCCCACGTTATCTTGATCATCAGTTATACACTCACAGCATTTTTCATAGCCACAGGGGAAAAAAATGGGGGAGCATGAAATTACAATGACTTTGTCATGTAAATGGCCTGTGGTAACATTTGCTTTTGCAGAGCTGCCTGTTTACATTTTCTGCACTTTAAACAAAGAAAAGAGAAATGTGGTGGTTTATAGTGACAGTGTCATTCCTCCGGAGAGCACTGACTGTGCCTGGATTACTGCTTGGGGAGGGGATATTTTTTGTCTATATTTAAAACAGATTCTCTCTCAGTTAAAAGTCTGTGAAAGTTCAGAAGTTAAAGCATGGGTGTCAACAGGGATACTCGTGTGCCCCAAGGAATTGGCTGTTTCACCTCCAGGAAGCAGCATTTGGCTGGCTCTTTTTGTCCTTCATCTGCTCTTAAAATTTAACTAGCTGCATCCTCTGTGTTAGTGATAGGTCTTCATCTCTGGTGTTAGAAACTGTCCATTCTCCTCCCCCCCCTCCCTGTGCAATTACACACAATACGATCAATATCACAGGAAATCATAGAGATACTACAGCCACAGGGGCACAAGTATTGACCAGTGGGTGTACACATTTCAAATTGCCAGCTATGCACATGTTTAAATAGAATCAGCAAAATGCCCAGAGCTTTTTATTTATTTAGTTTGCAGTGATCCGTATGTGGTCCTGATTTAATTTCACATTCTAAAACAGGGAACTGCTTCCATCCTAGCAGAATCACTCAGCTTCAGCAAAGTGTGTAAATCATGCACAAAAAACAACAGTAAAGTAACCAGGGTACATAAAACAACACGATAGGTGTCATCAAATCAATTGTTTAATCATTAATCAATGGTGGTGAAACCTCCAGTTTCTCATGTCATTACCATAAGCAGCTCTCCAAAATCCGCTGCTATAATTTTGAAGTATCAGAATTTTTTTTTAAGTGTCTGCGGGAAGGGAAGTGGAGGATGAAGAATTAAAGACCTTGAGAAAACAATTCACTCCTGAAGACCAAGTTTGAGAATGAAATTAAAATGTAAAAGCTGTGAAATCCCCAAAATCTGGGGACAGTGGCTGCATCACTGTTAGACAAGGGTGTGCTACTGAGCACCAGGCGAATAAAACAAGTCACTTTTAGTTAAAGACATTAGAAGAGATCATTACTCCTTTTGTTTTACATGTGCCTAGGCAGTACTGTTTCAGCGCAGACACCTGTCAATTACACAGCTGTCACATTTAATTCCTGTAAACCTGTTTCACAATTAGAAAAAGAAATTGAAGTGTTTATTGGTGTCTCCAGAGTAGTTTTATGAAAAGCAGCCCAGTGTCCACAGTTGGCACATAAACAGCGACAGTCTGTTCTTTCTCTTAAAAATATACATTTTAATAATCATTTTACTTGGAAGAAACACCACAATACAGTGCTAGAACAACAAATCTCCAGGCCCCTTCCCTCCCCCCCCACCACTCACGCATTTACGATCTTTAAGAGTGAAATGTCATCGTCTGCTTCCATAGACTTAAACCTGAAAGCCAAGGATACCCAATAGCAGATGAACAATTGCATCCTGAAGTGGACTCAGAACTTTCAGTAGGCCTGTGCCAGTCATTATTTTTATACTCACTCTTGTGTTATGTTGGCAATAGGGTTTGTTGGTGGTTCAGGAAACTTCTCAGCAAAATCCACTTTGCCTTTTTTTTCTTTTCTAATCAATGTAGAAACAAAGATGCTGGCAGGATAAGAGACAATCAGTACTGCCTGTTCACCAAAGTGCTAGGCAATGCTATATGTTGTGCAATGTTACAGTTTAGTCCAGTAATGATGGAGTTAAATATCTCAAAGTGTCTGGCACATGCACTAACCTATAGTCCTGATGAACTGCTGTACTAACAGTATCCTAATACTACACTATCATTGGAGTGGTGTGTGCTCACATGTTGCTGAGCAGTGAAACATCTCAATACAGTAAAATCAAACTTGAGGGTCTCCTACCCCAGTCACTATAAACACATTTCCTCAGACAGAGAGGCAAGCAGCCTTTCAGTGGGTCTGAGTAAATGTTGTAGGATTGGATGCATATTTTGCATAAGCTTTTTTACATACATAGTATCCCAAAGTCCCTTACAGAAGTAAATAATCCAGTCATAATTTAAAGTAAAATAGAACAGGAAAGGAAAGGAACAAAAAGTTATGGCCAGAGGAAGAGAGAAATGTGATCAGATGAGAAATGACCAAAGAAGCAGAGCTCATAAGGAGCAGAAACAGAAGAAGCTGGTTGGGGTTAAGGGGGCAGAGAGGACATTGGTATCAGTATCAGATGAGCCATGGGAGTAGGGGACCATACAGAGAGAAGAGAACCTCAAGCCTATAGAAGGTTCTTAGAACAAGGAAGGCAGTTTTGATCAGGATTTTATTTCAGCATGCAGGGATTTATGCAAATAATTCCCAGTACCACTAGTGGGGGTTACAGGTGCAAATCCCCATCCTCAGAAGGGAGAATAGAATTCTGTGGCTTTCCTACTGAATTAGAATGACAGAAACATTCAGTTCGGCTAAATTAGTTCTTGTGGATCTACTGTACACAAATGTGCAAAGTTCAATAGCCTTCAGAAATTCACATTCCTTTTCTAGGACTGGAGTTACATAGTTTTGCTGTGGTTTAGAACAGAAAAGAACCCATTCTATTGTTTTAAATTATTGTATTCTGAAAAGGTCTCCCATCTCTAAAGGCTGGATATAATTAATACACAGAAAACAAGGCAAGACAACTGAGAGTACAAACCCAGAATTTCATATTGGACCCTGAGCCCAGAATACCCTCATGTAAACTGAACCCTTCTTCCGTGAATTTGGTTCTGAGAGAAATCTCTTGTCCAGATCCATCCTGGATGACATCCATTCCTGAAGGATTTCAGCCCAGCATGGGGGAAATCTGATGAGGCCGGCTAATATCTCAATATTCCCACTTCATCGGGGAAGAAATCTCACAAGCAAAGCTCACAAGGTTTTTGGTGCTGCTGAGTCCAAACCTGCTCTTACATTTTAAACCCAGCTGTATCTCCTAAACCCACACCCTAATCCAGATCCAATCATTGAGCCCCAGAGTCCACATCTAATTAACACAAAATAGCCAAGACTTTAAAAAATTGGGTGACCTAAAACTATGTCCTGTAGATGTCCTTTACATTCTGCATTTATAATTCTTCCATTATTAAAAGCAGCAAAGAGTCCTGTGGTACCTTATAGGCTAAGGGATGTATTGGAGCATGAGCTTTCATGGGTGAATATTCACTTCATCGGATGCACGGCTACCCCTCTGATACCTGACACCATGCAAGGCACCTCCCATTATTAAAGGCATAGTTGTTATAACTCTAACAGGCAGAGGCTACTGGGTATGTACAAATGGCAATACAAATTGCAAACATTAAAAATCTCTCATGAATTAAACAAATTGCTTTGACTTTAAAAGCATGTGGAACTCATGCTAACATACATGCTCATGGGCACCACTGCCCTCTGATGGCTAGAGAAATAAAACCTTCTTGGGAATCCATGATTGTCTTATATTTTAGTGGCTGGCCTACAGAGGGGTGGTAAAATAATGGATTATAATCTTTAGATTGTGTGTTCTGGGATTGGGGTTTAATTCACACATGTATGAACGCTGCTCAGCTGACAACTTTGGAACCATATATGCAGGCAGCCTTGGCTCATTAGAATGGGTTCCATGAGATCTTGGTTCCAATGGGGGGCGGGGGGCAGGAGACGAGAAATCAGGCATGAAGTTCATGCACAAAAATTGCTATGCAATTGTGAGCCAAAACTTTGCACATGCAGTTGCAGTAATTGGGTGTGAGAAAGCAGACATTTGCACACACCCAAATGGCACCTAAATACTCAAGAGGTTAAAATAGTCTGGTGGGCCGCCTCTAAATATCCCTTGCATGCCAAATAATCTAGGCACACAACTACACAAATCTTTCTGAAGGTGGGCTTCGTTGATAATTTTTTCCAAAAATTTGGCCTTCCGCATCTGGTACACACTGATTGCAGCCTCTAATTTGGGCTCATTTCCCCATGCATCTCCTTTCAAAAGGTTTAAAGAGCTTTGTTTCCCTTGGAAGCTGACTCCAAATGAAAGCTTCCAAAGAGTCTAAAGCAGCAGCAGGGATTTGTCTCTCAGAGAAGGGCACATAAATGACAGCTGCAATGAGGCAGTTCCCAAAGGGGACCCTGTAAATTCGGGTAGCTTGCCATGCAAGCTTGCTATGCTTTTCAAGGGATGGTAATGCACAAGGCCAGGCAGACTCCTCATATGGAACGGAATACAGAGGACATGCAATAATGGGACCCGGCTTACCCGAGATACAATAGGTAACTTCTTAGAGATTCATAAGTAGTGGAATCAGCTCTGATAAGGGTTTCAAATAGCCTCTGATGCTGCCTCACTTTTGTGCTCCTCTCTCTGATACCAAGAGGCAAAACTAATAAAAAAGTAAATATTTGTTCATGTTTGTTTGTTTTCTGGCGGATGGTGCTGGAAGAGGGGCAGAGCAGTGAAAGAAAGAATAGGAGGCACAGAGAGATTCTGCAGCTCTGAACATGAGTCTCCAACTATGAATCCAAACGCGGTGCCAGTAAGACCACAGGTGTACTCAATTGGAGCACAGGGAAATGTGATTGGGAGGCATATGGTGATTGTTCTGCACTGGCAATATATTCATCCCATGGCTCCTTTTACATCTGTTACCTATTAACATATTTTCCATAGTACTTGCTTTAGCTATGCTACAGCAGCCAAGCAGCTGCACCTAAGAGAAAGGGAAAGGTAAGCAAAGAGCCAGAGCTTGCACCACTGAGGGACGTTCCCTGCCCACAAAAAGCTGAGCCCTTGAGGAGGCAAATGATGAGCAGTCTGTTCAAGTGCCAGAAATGACAACAACTAAAACTCCTCTCCCAGGTTAGCAAAGCTCAGCCCCGCCCACTCTCAAACGCTCCCAGGAAGGTATATTTGGCAGCGGAGAATGAGTTAATTTGGAAATAAAGTCTACAGGGATGTTAGAAACAGAATCCTGATATGAGGTTGCAACAGCCAAAGAAAGCTGGGCTGGTGGTGTGTTGTGGGTTTAGGCTGTGATTTTAATGGGAGCGGGGCGCTCATTCCCTGAGGTTCCTTTGAAACTCCCAGCCTGGGAACTGCGTTAAATGATACTACACTGGGGGAGTGTAATGTGAATTTTCCCACTATAATGCCATTCACCACTCCCAAAACTCTTACTAAATCCAGTTGTTTTATCTAGCTTCTCTTTGAGCTCTTAATCGTCATTTCATTTCTAATTGTGTTATTTGTATTGTTCATTTTCACTGCAATGGCCTCCAAAGTCACCATTCAGGAGCAAGGCATCAGTGGCAAGGTGTTGTACAAACATCACAGCAGTATCCAAACCAGTGCAGAGGTTCTCCAGGGATAGGCCAAGTCCAGGCAGCAGAAGAATAGAATCAGGATTAAATTGCAATGGTGACCATCAGGCCCTGAAGCTTAGGCAATTTCCCAAGGAAGAGCAGTATAGTGTCATATCCTTGCACTCAGAAAACTAGGGCCAGGGTGCCGGAACAATTTGTACAGTGAGGGTGCTGAGAGCCACTGAACCAAATTATAAACGCTGTATATGATGGAAACCACTTCCAAGCAGTGGGTGCGGCAGCACCTCTAGTTCCAGCATAGAGGCCTTTTAATTTGGGAAGTCAAATGTAGCAATTTCTAGAGGCCAAGAATTACAAAGAAATTATTTCTATTACAATGTTCTTCTTAACATAATCCACATCTAGCATGTGGCATTACTTCCACTCTGGATTCCATCGTCCTGTGAAGGAGGATGCCTATCTTGAGACTCATTATCTGTCAATGTTTTCCAGCTTAACCTGCTACAGTAAGTCATTCAAAAATTGCAAATGAAGCAAAATGTAATGTCTAAAATATCATTCTGTGATTGGACTGAACTTGGGAGCAGATGTCACTTCCTTCTTTTACTCCCTCTGCTGTCATTTACCGAGAACTAAATTTCAATCTCATATAAGCGAAAAAGGGAATCACTAAACGGTGGTTTACCTAATTCACTAAACCTCCTTCCAATCAGTCACTGCCTGCCTATACTTAGCCTGAATAATTCTTTTTGAACAATTTTATAGAAGAGGTGAGATCAATACGTTTGTTCCACATTTGATTAGTTTTTGTCAGATTTTTTATTCTCTTTTTTCCCTATGTTGTTTTTCTTCATGCCCTTGGCATTTTATGCTTAAGTATCTCAATATAAGCAGGTTCTTTGACACTCATGCTGGCATAAAATCTTACACAAATTAAACCTACCAGGGTTTCAATGCCATTAGTGGACAACTCTCAACTTGAAATTTAGCACATTGTCTAACAGTTACTCCAAAGTACTGCTGCAGTCCTGCTGCCAATATTTAATGGTTATACAATCACGCTTCCATATTTCTTAAAATGTTTTTCTTCCTTCTCATCGCTGCATGAAGGACCAGCACAAACAATGGATGAAGATTGATCAAGGCCCTGGATCCCAATAATACTTACGCATATGTCTAAATACTTGCAGGAATGGGACAAACTGACAATAAACAAAAGGCCATCACTCTCACCAAATAAACAAATTACATAAAAACCATTGGTTCTACTCTCCTTTAGTTATAACCACCTAGAAATGTTCAGACGGACGTGTGGTTTTTAAGATCTTAGTGACCATTTGACATGAAACAGAACCTTTAAACAAATGATCACACCATGCAGATTAACTAGTATGTAATGTCATTATATAGATGTAACTTCACCAACAGCACCAAGTAGCTGTAATAGAACTTTCTTGAAATTAAAACGTGAAGATCTAAACGCTTCTTTTAAAAAAAACAGAATTTTGCATTGTTTGCGTTCATTAATTTTAATGTAAAAATTGTTCTATGTACCAAATATAAAAATAAAATCCAAACCCTAAATTATAAATTACGCTCCACTGTGCACTGCAAACATCCCAGCCTACATGCTTGTAGCTTATCCTCTGTTGCAGACTTAGTCATTTGGCTTGAGCTGAGGAAACAACTTTACTGTCCAAAAGACGGCCCTCACCTATGAGAGTCATTGTCTTCATTTCCAAAAAAGGTGTGTTTATGATAGACTCATAGACTCATAGATTCTAGGGTCAGAAGGGACCAATGTGATCATCTAGTCTGACCCTCTGCACAAAGCAGGCCACAGAACCCTACCTATCCACTTCTATAGCAAATCCCTAACCTATGTCCGAGTTATTGAAGTCTTCAAATTGTGGTTTGAAGACCTCAAGCTGCAGAGAATCCACCAGCAAGTGACCTGTGCCCCACGCTGCAGAGGAAGGCGAAAAACCTCCAGGGCCTCTGCCAATCTGCCCCGGAGGAAAATTCCTTCCCGACCCCAAATATGGCCATCAGCTAAACCCTGAGCATGTGGGCAAGACTCAGCCAGCCAGCACTCAGAAAAGAATTCTCTGCAGTAACACAGATCCCATCCCATCCAACATCCCATCACCGACCACTGGGCATACTTATCTGCCGATAATCAAAGATCAATTGCCAAAATTAGGCTATCCCATCATACTATCCCTTCCATAAACTTATCAATCTTAGTCTTAAAGCCAGATATGTCTTTTGCCCCCACTACTCCCCTTGGAAGGCTGTTCCAGAACTTCACTCCTCTAATGGTTAGAAACCTTCGTCTAATTTCAAGTCTAAACTTCCTAGTGTCCAGTTTATACCGATTTGTTCTTGTATCTACATTGGTACTAAGCTTAAATAATTCCTCTCCCTCCCTAATATTAATCCCCCTGATATATTTATAAAGAGCAAGCATATCCCCCCTCAGCCTTATTTTGGCTAGACTAAACAAGCCAAGCTCTCTGAGTCTCCTTTCATATGACAGGTTTTCCATTCCTCGGATCATCCTAGTAGCCCGTCTCTGAACCTGTTCCAGTTTGAATTCATCCTTCTTAAACATGGGAGACCAGAACTGCACACAGTATTCCAGGTGGGGTCTCACCAGTGCCTTATATAACGGTACTAACACCTCCTTATCTTTGCTGGAAATACCTCGCCTGATGCATCCTAAAACTGCATTAGCTTTTTTAAACGGCCATATCACATTGGCGGCTCATAGTCATCCTGTGATCAACCAATACCCCAAGGTCATCCTCCTCCTCTGTTGCTTCCAACTGATGCGTCCCCAATGTATATCTAAAATTTTTATTATTAATCCCTAAGTGCATGACCTTGCACTTTTCATTATTAAATTTCATCCTATTACTATTACTCCAGTTTACAAGGTCATCCAGATCTTCCTGTATGATATCCCGGTCCTTCTCCGTGTTAGCAATACCCCCCAGCTTTGTGTCATCCGCAAACTTTATTAGCACATTCCCGCTTTTTGTGCCAAGGTCATTAATAAAAAGATTAAATAAGATTGTTCCCAAAACCGATCCTTGAGGAACTCCACTAGTAACCTCTTTCCAGCCTGACAGTTCACCCTTCAGTACGACCCATTGTAGTCTCCCCTTTAACCAGTTCCTTTCAATTTTCATATTGTTCCCCGTCTTTTCCAATTTGACTAATAATTCCGCATGTGGAACCGTGTCAAATGCCTTACTGAAATCGAGGTAAATTAGGTCTACCGCATTTCCTTTGTCTAAATAATCTGTCACCTTCTCAAAGAAGGAGATCAGGTTGGTTTGGCACGATCTACCTTTAGCAAAACCATGTCCCAATTATCATTGACCTCAATGTCCTTAACTACTTTCTCCTTCAAAATTTTTTTCCAAGACCTTACATACTACAGATGTCAAACTAACAGGCCCATAGTTACTCGGATCACTCTTTCTCCCTTTCTTAAAGATAGGAACTATGTCAGCAATTCTCCAGTCGTACGGTACAATCCCTGAGTTTACCAATTCATTAAAAATTCTCGCTAACGGGCTTGCAATTTCATGCGCCAGACCCTTTAATATTCTCAGATGAAGATTGTCTAGGCCCTCCAATTTTGTCCCATTAAGCTGTTCAAGTTTGGTTTCTACCTCAGATGTGGTAATATCCACCTCCATATCCTCATTCCTGTTTGTCATCCTTCCATTACCCCTAAGCTCCTCATTAGCCTTATTAAAGACTGAGGCAAAGTACTTATTTAGATATTGGGCCATGCCTACGTTATCCTTAACCTCCTTTCCATCCTCAGTGTTTAGTGGTCCCACTTCTTCTTTCTTTGTTTTCTTCTTATTTATATGGCTATAGAACCTTTTACTATTGGTTTTAATTCCCTTTGCAAGGTTCAACTCTACTTGGCTTTTAGCCTTTCTCACTTTATCCCTACATGTTCTGACCTCACTAAGGTAGCTTTCCTTGCTAATCCCACCCTTCTTTCATTCCTTGTAGTCTTTCTGCTTTTTCTTAATCACCTCTCTGAGATGCTTGCTCATCCAGCTTGGTCTACAACTCCTGTCTATGCTTTTTTTCCCCTTTCTTGGGATGCAGGCTTGTGATAGTTTCTGCAGCTGTGACTTAAAGTAATTCCAGGCCTCCTCCGCATTTAGATCCACGAGTTCTTCAGTCCAATCCACTTCCCTAATTTCCTTAATTCTTTAAAATTAGCCCTTTTGAAATCAAAAACCCTAGTCCCAGATCTATTTTTGTTTATCCTTCCATCTAGATTGAACTGAATTAGCTCATAATCACTCGAACCAAGGTTGTCCCCTACAACCATTTCTTCTATGAGGTCCTCACTACTCACCAAAACCAAATCTAAAATGGCATCCCCTCTTGTTGGTTCTTCAGTTTGGTGAAGGAATCCATCAGCTATCACATCCAGAAAAATCTGAGCCCTATTATTCTTGCTAGCACTTGTCCTCCAGTCTATATCTAGGAAGTTAAAGTCTCCCATGATCACACATTTCCCATTAGTGTTTACTTCATTAAAAACATTAAAGAGGTCTCTATCCATATCCAAATCAGATCCCGGCCGTCTGTAGCACACCCCAATCACTATCTCAGGGGAGGCTCTAGTAGCTCTCTTTCCCAGTGTGATTTTTGCCCAGACAGACTCTGTCTTGTCCATTCCATCACTTCTTATTTCTTTACAGTTAACCTCCTCATTGATGTACAATGCTACTCCACCACCTTTGCCTTTATTTCTGTCTTTCCTAAACAGCACATAGCCTTCAATACCCGTACTCCAGTCATGACTACTATTCCACCATGTTTCTGTTATCCCTATAATATCCGGTTTCACTTCCTGCACCAGTAGCTCTAGTTCCTCCATTTTGTTCCCTAGGCTCCTCGCGTTAGTGTACAGACATCTTAATTTTTGCCGATTGGCTTCACTCATATTCTTTACCCTGTTAGGCACAGACATTCTACCACCACCATCACCTGTTAGTCTGCTATTTACACTACCCTTCCTCCTTATGCCAATTCTTCTGTCCACAGCTGTATCCCCTCTTACTTTGTTTACTTCCCTCTCAAGGTTAAATTCCGGCGTGGAGATCTCCTGGACATCTCCCAACCATCTCCCCCAAATTTCTAGTTTAAAGCTCTCTTAATCAGGTTGGTGAGCCTCCATCCTAGAAGTCTATTTCCCTCCTTACTCAGGTGAAGTCCATCCCGAGAGAACAGTCTTCTGTCCGTAAATGCTTCCTAACAGCTGTACATCCCAAAGCCCTCCTTATAGCACCACTGCCTGAACCATCTGTTGATCGCCATAATCTTGTTACACCTTTGTTGCCCTTCTCTAGGAACCGGCAGAATCCCACTGAAGATCACCTGAGCCTCGATTTCCTTAAGCGTCTTCCCCAGTCTGGCATAGTCTCCCTTGATACATTCCAGAGAGTATCTAGCTGTATCATTCGTTCCTACATGAAGGACAATCAACAGATTCTTCCCTGCTCCCGCTAGGATCCTTTTCAGCCTCAGGTCCACATCCTGTATCTTAGCACCCGGCAGACAGCACACCCTTCTGTTCTCCCGATCAGCTCTAGTTACAGGCCTGTCTATTCTTCTCAGTAAGGAGTCTCCAATCATGTAGACCTGCCTTTTCCTAGTGACAGTGTGGGTCTCCGGTCTAGCCCCCGCAACCACTGGCTGCAAGTCCTCTCGATTCCAATTCCCCCTTGCAATCCTCCTGGGGCTCATATTTGGTGTTGCCTCCATTGACTTCTCCCCTCCTCTTGTAGCTTTTCTCTTTTTCCTTGCCCTCTCTCCTAACACACATTAGCTATCCGGCTGTAAGATCCTAGTGGAGACCGGACATCTGTAGTTTTACCATGAGCTAAACTAGATGAGATGAACCATGGGTGGGAGTACAGTGATGGTCTTGCTTAGCTATGTCAAGGCCCTGATCTCCACTAGGATTCTAGAGCAGGATAGTTCCCACACATTAGTTATCCGGCTGTAAAACAAACACAAACACACACACACTCTTACTTTTCCTGCAGTGAAGACAACCTGAGACTCACCATACTCAGGCAGATGAGAGCTCACTAGCCAAATGCCAACTTTTCTCTCAACTGTAGTAGTAGCCTGTCCGTTCCAGGATATTAAAGGGATGAGGTGGGTGAGGTAATCGCTTTTATTGGACCAATTTTTGTTAGTGAGAGAGACAAGCTTTAGAGCCCCACAGAGTTCTTTTTCAGGTGCTTTGTATGGCTCATAAGCTTCTCTTGCTTTCACCAACAGAAGTGGATCCAATACACAATATTACCTCACCCACCCAGTCTCCCTTAGGCCCCTTTGAAATTCCCAGGCCAAAACACCAACTGAAGTTGAGAGAACAAATGCTGAGTCTCTCTCCTTGCTTTAAAAAAAATGTAATTTATATTTCATTTTATCAGCTCTGCCTAGCCCTAGGAGTCAGCACTCCCACAGAGCTACAGCAACGAGCTTTTAAAATGAAAGGGAGAAAGAAAAGACCCAACCCTTATCTATGGCAAGGCAATGAAATTACTTTTTAATCAGTGCTAAGCAGAGTTATTAAATGGCATATACAGTTTCAGAAATCACTTTGAAGAGTCCCAAACTGTAATCGCTCTGCTGTCTCCATCTCCCTCTCCACCCTGTCCCCATTATGTGTATCACATTAAACGTATGCCAGCTAATCAGTTAGCTGGGTGACTGACATATTTTCTGATAAAAGGAGAAAAAAATTCAACTTTCAGCCACAGAATAATTTATTTATGGAACTACAGTACCCTTTGTAAGACTCATTTTAGAGATAAGCTATTCTCTGATTGGCTGAAGCACTGTATAAGGCCAATCCCACAATCAGATCCTCTTAAAACACAGTGGGGCTCTGTAAGGCAATCAAAAGGAAGATTAATAATGTTACAATGAATAATTGTCTGTGCAACCTTAATTCAGTCCCCCTTGTGCACGTGCATTATGATACAGCCTTCAAGTATACTATCTTGTGCTATTTTTTTCCCATGGGATCCCTTATTCAGTGCACAGGATAGATCTGCTCTGTGAAAGAATCAGTTTTGTAGTGAAGGAGGCTGTTGTCTGTAGGAAACCTTGCCTCATTTGTTGCAGAAGTTGAAAGGTGAGTACCTATTGTAGTGCCAGGAGACAGTGGACCTAAGCCCGTTCATAACTAAAGGCCATCCCCACAACCAAGTTGGTTGAAAGGTGGGTAGTGAAAGATGCAGAGGATTGCAGAAAGCAGGAGAAGGCAGGGGGGGCTTATGATTATGGCCTCAGAGAACTCAATTCCATCCCTGCCTCAGCTACTGATTCCCATGTGATGCTAAGAAAGTCACTTAAAACTACTTTTTCAGAGGTGGTCACTAAAATTGTGCACTCCTCATTCTCTGATTGCCAACTCCTGGGGCCTAAGGTGCAGAAGCGCTGAGCACTCAGAAGTCAGTGGGAGCTGTACTTGAATATATAAAAGGCTAAGTACTCATAATGGGAAATGTTGGACAATTTTAATTATATACAGTGCTACCAGGCCCGCCAGCAAGAACACCATTTAAAAAAGAACTAGGGGTCACCAAATGAAATTAATAGGCAGCAGGTTTAAAATAAATACAAGGAAGTTCTTCTTCACACAGCGCACAGTCAATCTGTGGAACTCCTTGCCTGAGGAGGTTGTGAAGGCTAGAACTATAACAGGGATTAAAAGAGAACTGGATAAATTCATGGTGGTTAAGTCCATTAATGGCTATTAGCCAGGATGGGTAAAGAATGGTGTCCCTGGCCTTTGTTTGTCAGAGGATGGAGATGGATGGCAGGAGAGAGATCACTTGATCTTTGTTAGGTTCACTCCCTCTGGGGCACCTGGCATTGGTCACTGTCAGTAGACAGGATACTGGGCTGGATGGACCTTTGGTCTGATCCGGTACAGCCGTTCTTATGTTCAGACCTCACAACAGAAAGTGTTTATTAAAAGACCCTCCTAAGCTTATAGAAACTTGGAAATGAAAAGTGCCATTTATGTGACAGTAATTTTAAAGCCAAGAAAATTATGTACTGGATTTGCTTTTGCTGATTTAAACTATGTGCTGAATTAGTTAATTTGTAACAGGACTAGAAAATTAGATAGAAATGGGCATTGGGATTTTCCAAAAAGTATTTAAGGAAATTAGACACTTAATTCCCACTGAAAGTGAAGGAGAGTTAGGAAGCAAAAGGAATTTAGGTTTTAGGAAGTCGCACCCTGGGACTTAAGGACTTTGATGTAGCAGCACTGCAGCAATAAAGGGATTTGGATCTGTAGACCAGGGATCCCTGCTCTGATAGTACCAAATAGCATTGCAAAGATTTCATACTAGTTTTTAATCATTTTCCACCTCTGGCACCTTGGTCCCGTTTAAATGAAACAATCGGGAATCTTTCCACTCCCCTTCCTCAACCCCAAAGAGAGATCGTAAGCTATGTGGAAATGTCATGAACTTGATGGGATATAACAACAATAGTCATATTTGTGAAAGTTAACAGTGTTTTCTTATGCTGGCCAAGGTTTTGCCTCATGTTTGTGGTAAGAAAATTAATATGATGGTTATCTTCATAAGAACCAGCAGGAAGCTCTCTGTAATGTGCCAGGTTTCCTGTCATACGGGGGACTCTCTTGCCCAGCTCCATCATTAAAGCTCTTTGAAACTGGTCTTTGAACATGTGCTCTCGAGGAAGCAAGGCACTGGTGAGCAAAGTGAAAGGATTAAGAAGACTGAAGCTGAGTATTTTTTCCCCCTTACATTTGTATTCTGAAAAATTTGGGAAAGCTAATAATAGACTTCAAACCTTGGCAATAACTTCAAAAACTGAACAGTTTGCTGTAAGGATTTCACAACTAATTTGATGTCATAGGCATATGGCTAAGAATGAATTCTTGCTGTAGCCCTGAAAGAATTTTGGTTCATACATTTCAGTGTTGGAAACAGGCTTTGCTTGCAACTAAAATCTCAGTGTGCATAGGATATTTGACTGAGTGCAACTGTCACAAGTCTCTTGGCTGCAAGCATGCTGCCCTCAACAATACAACTATGTCACTCTGCTGTCTCTGGGCTGTCCTGCAAATGCACACTTCCCCTGTGATGTGGATGCTTAGTGCTGGTGGCTTGGCACTGGTGGGCACACGTGAAGTGCCCTTCTATGAAGTTACTGTACAGCTTGGTAGGGAGTACACTTTACCTTCATCAGGGACTGCGCACTGGCTTCCAGGTTATTTCTGGGTGAAATTTGAAGAGCTTGTTTAAAATCTAACAAATCTTCCTTGTTTGTTTCCTGGCTGCCAGACACACCAACTCTCCACTGTCATCAGAAGGCAGGGAGATCTCAGTGATGTTTACTACGGAAGATACCTTAGTGCAAGACTGTCAAGCTCGTTGATCTTTAGAGACGTCTGCCTTTTCTCCCAGTGCTTTCCAGAAGGAGGCTGTTGAAGAATAAAGGGGTAGCCTTAAGGTTTGGTGAGTTGGGAGTCTTGTATAGACCAACAGTGCATTAATCTGCCAAATGCTGGATACATCTTTAAAGTATATGGGGCTTAGCACATAGGAAGGACACTTGATAAACATCCAGGGGTTCTCCTACTTATCCAGCAGGAGCTATGCTGGAGGGCTAATTTAGAACGACACTTTGGAACTCATGTAGTGCAGCTGTCTTGCAGCGAAAGGTGGGGAGACGAATCTGCACTCCTCTTAAGAGTTTTTAAACAGGACGTATTCCATTTGTTTCCCTCAAAACACCCCTGGTAGTTTTCAAAACAGTTTGTCTGAACTGGGGCTTGGCATGCCTCACCTTGCTCTACTAAGCTATCCCTCTCTAGTCTTTCAGAGCCTGGTAAAATGACAGTTTCTATCTTCTGCCCCGCAGCCACCTGGTGTGCTTTGTGCAGTAACATGGTGCCAGACTGAGCTGAACTACTCTTGCTGTAATAGCATCGGGTGTGCAGCTATGGCAGCAATGCAACAACGGACACAGCCACGTTCTTTGGTATGTATTACAGAAGCCCAATGCTTCTTTTCATGTAACTAGGTAATTCAACTAGCCTGTGTGTGGGGAGACCATTTCATACCCAGATTACACTGGCCATTTTAACCCCAGACTGTCTGCATACTTTTGGACTGTGCTCTTGCACATGTACATATGCAAATAATGTGTTTACTTTGCCAAGTTACAACAATTCTCTGCGCTTATATTGCACCTTAAATATGAGCCTCCCTGAACCCTTAAACACTGAGTTAAATCACACAACAGCTTGTGAGATAGGTAAATGCAGTATTATCATCACTAAGAAAGATGAGGAAGCAGTCAGAGAATGGTTAAGTGATTCCCAGTCTTATGTGCTCACCACTAGACCATTCTTCTTTCTAACTAAAACACATGAATGAAATCCTATTCAAATAATGTCTTCTGGGAAACTTTGCTTCTGAGAGTTGCAGAAGTGGAGTGAATAGTGAGAGATGGTGTTGGAAATAAAATCAAATATTTAAACCCGCATTAAGCAGGTGTGTTATCATGTCACTTCCTTTCTTGCTGGTTTTCTCACAGCTATACAGTTACTATTCTCAAGCCAGCACAGACAAGAATTTCTGACTTAGTTGCACTTTCTTTGTCTGGGGTACAGGATATTCTAATCACTAACAGCTCTCTGTGTGGCATCAGATTAATATTTCCGGAGCGCTTATTTACAATTCAATTTTTTCACTACTTGTACACACACAATTTTTTTTTTCACATTATAGTCTAAGCTAAAAAAGAAAAAGTTATTTACCTTATAGTAACAAGAGTTCTTAGAGATGTGTGGTCCCTGGGGGTATTAGGAGAGGTACTGCTCTATAAGTCTGAGATCTGATGATTCTTCACTTGTAATATCCTTTGGTCCATGCTTGCACCTCCTTGTGCTCTGAACCAAGGGCATAAGGGCAGTGTGGACTTATCGCTCCAGTTCCTACTCTACTGCAAATCATATTCAGGATCTGAAACAGAGGGGAAGGAGGGCACATAGTGGAATACAGATAGGGAGAACTCCAGTTACTGTACAAGGTGACCACTTTTCTTTCTTCTTTGAATGACGGTGCCTGTAAGATTTACTGTGGGTGACTCACAAGCAGAACTCACTGCGGAGGAGGTGAGAGGAACAATGCTGCACCACAGAGGGCAGGACCACTGTTCAAAAGGAAGCATCCACAGATGAGGCTTGTATGAGGGCATGATGCTTTGTAAAAGTATGTACCAAGCCCAATGTCACTGCTCCTCAGATTTCTAAGAGGGGAATTCCTTGCAGAGAAGCTAATGAGGTAGCTTGTGCTCTGGTTGAATGGGCCCTTACACCTTGTGGGGGAGGGATTTCTATTTATTCATAGCAAAGCAGGATGCAGCCTGAAATTCATTTAGAGAGTCAATGCCAGAAGATTGCTTCTCCATTCATTCACCTGCCAATGGACCCAAATAGTATTGGTGATGTCCCTAAAGGATTTTGTCCTTTGCCAGGAGAATGCCAGAGCTCTGCCAACATCCAGCAAGTGGAGCTTCTTATCTCTCTTATTGTGAGGTTTTGGATAGAAGACTGTCTGATTCAAGTGGAATTTGGAAGGGACCTTTGGGGTAAACTTGGGATGCAATCTCAACCTCAAGCACCATGTGAAGAGGTCTGCCATAAGGGCCCTAAGCTTACCCCCTCTGTTGTTGGAGGTGATTGCCATTAGGAAGGCCACTTTCATGTATTGGTGTAAAGGGAGCAGGAGGCCAAAGGCTTGAATGGCAGATACATAGGTGCTGATAGTCCCAGGTTCAGGTGCCAGGCAGGTGCAGGTCTTGATACGGGGGAAAGATTCTAGTGATACCGTTTAATAACTTCACACTCACAGGGAACTTCACACAAAGGTGTTAATTAATGCTACATGTACATGCAGAAAGCTAATGGACACACCTGATGTCTAAGAGATGGAAGATATTCCAAAGTGATAGGCATCCCAGCATTTGATGGATGCAGGTGATGACGTTAGCACTAAAGAAAGAACTGCTTCCATTTGGTGGCATTACATTTCCTTTTAAAGGGTTACCTGCTGCTACTGAGGATGGATTGGACCTCTTCTAAACATGATCTGTCTATATTCATTGTCCATCCAAAAATGAGGCTGTAAGATGGTGAGACATTGGGATGGGATCATTGGTCCTACCTCTGTACTGAGTTGTTAGGTTCGGGAGCAGTGTAATTGTGCACCCAGGTGTGAGGCCATCTGGATGATGGTGATGAACCAAAACTATCTTGACCATCAAGGTGCCACTAGGGATCTGGTCCTGCTTGACCTCCTGCAGGACAAGAGGGGTGGAAGGGAAGTGTACAGTAGCGTCTCTGACCACTGCACCAGGAATGCAATTCATCTGTAGTTATGCCCTTAAGTGGCCTGGAAATTGTAGGTTAGAAGTTTTGTTTGCCTAGGAAACCAAAGAGGTCCCAGGATCAAAAGCTCCACCACCAAAAATGTCTTGTAGCATCAAGTTGTGGAGCTCCCACTCATGATCCTTGTGGAAATGCCTGCTGAAGCTGTCTGCTAAAGTGTTCATTTCTCCCAGAAGGTGCACCATCGAGAGGGTGATCTGGTGCAACATGCACTAGTTACAAAGTGGGGTAGATCTCACTCCTTCATGTTTGTATGTGTAATATATGGCAGGCATGTTGTCTGATGTGACTTGAATATGTATGGCATAGATTAATTGTAGAAACCTTTTGCAACTTTGTGCAATGGCCAGAGATTGATGTGCAGTTTGGACCCTTTCTGAGTCCAAGACCCTTGAGTCACAGGTTCATCCAGGTGTGCTCCCCATCCCAGAACGGAGACCTATGAAATTAGCTTCCTTGTGGGTGGTGGGGGAATGAAGGGGACCCGTACACACATAGTCTCCTTAGTTTCCCACCAGGTGAGTCATATTAGGACACAGCCACACTGGAATCAGTGAAGAGAGAGCCTTGTGAAGGGTGTGATGTAGGCACAGTAGGTCATATGGCCTAGAAGGGGTAGGCAGGATTGAATGTCACCTGGAAGCTTAGTCAAGGTGGAGCGATGAGATCTCTCATCACAAGGAATCTTGTGGGAATTAAAGCCTTGGTCTACACTACGAGTTTAGATCGAATTTAGAATCATTAGATCAAGTTAACCCTGCACCCGTCCACATGACGAAGCCATTTTTGTCGACTTAAAGGGCTCTTAAAATCTATTGTACTCCTCCCTGATGAGGGGATTAGCTTTGAAATTGACACTGCTGGGTCAAATTTGGGTTACTGTGGACGCAATTCAGTGGTATTGGCCTCTGGGAGGTATCCCACAGTGCTCCATTGTGACCACTCTGGACAGCATTCTCAACTCAGATGCACTGGCCAGGTTGACTGGAAAAGCTCTGCGAGCTTTTGAATTTCATTTCTTGTTTGGCCAGCGTATCGAGCTGATCAGCACAGGTGATCATGGAGTCCCAGCATCGCAAAAGAGCTCCAGCATGGATCAAATGGGAGGTACCGCATCTGATCGCTGTATGGGGAGATGAATCTGTGCTATCCAAACTCCGTTCCAAAAGACGAAATGCCAGAATATTTTTAAAAATTGCTAAGGTCATGAAGGACAGAGATTATAACAGGGACCCACCACGTGAAGCCTACTAGAGAGGCAAATGACCGCTCCGAGTCAGAACCCCAGACATGCCGCTTCTATGATGAGCTGCATGCCATTCTAGGGGATGCCCCTACAACTACCCCACCCCTGTGCTTCCCTCCTGCCCCACCCCTCCCAGGCTACCTTGGCAGTTATCCCCCACATTTGTGTAAAGAATTAATAAAGAATGCATGAATTTGAAACAACGACTTTATTCCCTCCTCAAGCGGAGATCAAAGGGGGGAGGGGAGGGCAGTTGGCTTACAGGGAAGTAGAACGAACCAAGGGGGCAGCTTTTTATCAAGGAGAAACAAACAGAACTTTCACACTGTAGCCTGGCCAGTCATGAAACTGGTTTTCGAAGCTTCTCTGATGCACAGCGCTCCCTGCTGTGCTCTTCTAACCGCCTTGGTGTCTGGCTGCACGTAATCAGTGGTCAGGTGATTTGCCTCAACCTCCCACCCCCCCTAAAAGTCTCCCTCTTACTCTCTCAGATATTGTGGAGCACACAGCAAGAAGTAATAATGATGGGGATATTGGTTTCGCTGAGGTCTAACCGAGTCAGCAAACAGCACCAGCGAGCTTTTAAACGTCCAAAGGCACATTCTACCACCATGATGCACTTGCTCAGCCTGTAGTTGAACTGCTCCTTACTACTGTCCAGGCTTCATGAGCCATGGGAGCAAGGGGTAGGCATGACCGAGTGGTGCTGCCAACTGGGAGAGTAGCCTGAGGCAGAAGCCTCCAGCTGGCATGATATTCCAGGCAAAATCTCCATTAGATGAAACTTAAAGAAGAGAATAACCTGGAGTCATTCCCATTTCTGTCCAGGTGCCCCCAACCAACCTACTCGAGGTCAGCCAGGAGCACCCATGGGACGACAATGACAGCTAGCACTCGTATTGTACCATCTGCAAGGCAAGGGGATGCTGCTGTGTAGCACTCAAGAGACATAAGGTGACAGTGAGCTGAGCGGGCTCCATGCTTGTCGTGGTATGTCATCTGCACGGGTAACCCAGGAAAAAAAGCAAGAAACGATTTTTTGCCATTGCTTTCACCGAGGGAGGGAGAGAGGGGGGCCTGATGACATATACCCGGAACCACCCATGGCAATGTTTTTGCCTCATCAGGCACTGGGAGCTCAACCCAGAATTCCAATGGGCGGTGGAGACTGCAGGAACTGTGGGATAGCTACCACAGTGCAACACTCCGAAATTTGATGCTAGCTTCAGTACTGTGGATGCATACCGCTGACTTAATGTGCTTAGTGGGGACATACACAATTGACTGTATCAAATCGATTTCTAAAATATCGACTTCTATTAAAATCGACCTAATTTTGTAGTGTAGACATACTCAAAAGTGGTTATTTCCAGATTTGCCAGAAGTTCCACATAGTGCAGATGGTCAAGTAAGGAAAGGACCATCATCTGTGTGATAGACTGACAATATCTTGAATAAACTTTACTGAATTAAGTTAAAACTTATTGAATTAGCTGCCTGCGCAGCCCCTGAGCCAGTCAAACCGGCTGCTGCTGAGGCAGTTACAGACCACCCTGCCCCTTGGCAGCAGGAGTTTGGGTGTAGGGGTGCTCAGGGCTGGGGATTGGGGTGTGGGAGGGTACTTACCTGGGGGACCTCCCCAGAAGAGCGACAGGAACTCCCCTTCCTCAGCTCCCAGCTCCAATTGCTGCCTCCGCCTGCATGCACCGCCCTCGCAGATCCCATTGGCTGCAGTTCCCAGCCAATGGGAGCTGCGGAACCAGGGCTTGGAGTGGAGAAGAGGCAGCATGTGGAACTAGGAGCTGGAGGTCACCATTTCCCTGCCCCAGTCCTGCCAACCCCAGCCCCAGCTCCCTCTCAGCACCCTCTCAAGCCCCTTGTCCATGCCCTTCTGCAGCACCCCATCCAGCTTTTTGGCATCCTTGTTTGAGGAAATGGATAAGTGGGTGCAACCTGTTACTTTCTGTGACAGCCTGGACCAGCAGGAAGTTTGAGTGGAGATGAGAAAACAAATATTCCACGCTGTTTTGATTGGACAAAATACTTTGTCTCAGTCCTTTTTTGAATCAGAGCCTTGGGTAGCTGGGATAAGCCAAACCTTGTAGGCAGGTTCTAATATGGCCTCACTCATTTGCGCCACCACCTCACTAGGGCCTGTAGTCTGGAGGGTATCCAGTAGTTTGTGTGTAAGAGCCTGCACTTCTTCTAGAAGAATTCTGGAAACATCTTCACAATCCTGCTCAGGACATCCTGGAATCATCTATCATCTGGTGGCAGTGGTGATAGTGCTGAAAGTGCATCAAGTGGGACCAGATGGTGCAGCTGCTCCTCTTCCTCACAACTCTCCTCAGGGGGTAGGGAGTAATGCTCTTCCCTGAAAGGCAGCCTCTGTCTAAACTCCCATTATCCTTGTATCCAGGGCAATAGAAAGGAACTGGAGAGGCAATTGGCCCGAGCCACCCCTTATGCTCTCAGTTTGGAGCACTAGGACAAGCAAGGTGCAGGTATGGATCAGCATACACTGCTGGTAAAAATCTTCCAGTTTCAGGTGCATGGAACATGTGTACACCCACAATGCACGTCTATGGGAATCATCACTAGCAGAAACAGTATTGTATTCTCTTATTTCTAGATATAAGATATAGTCCAGGTGTACTAAAGGCCAGATATTCAAGAGTTCAGCTTCCAATAGTTCGAATTTAGGCACCTAAATAAGTAGCCACTCCCATTTAAGCACCAAAATTAAGTTGCCAGATTTTCAAAAATGCTCAGCTCCTATCAACTCTTTGTTCAGATTTGGGTCCTGCTCTGAAAATTTGGCCATAGCAGCATGATAATGATACAGTTCTGTTTAATAAAAAATTCTTAACAATGAAAGACAATATTCTCTCAAATGAGTTAATTTGAGTCTCTACTCTGTAGGGCTTTGAACATGGACAGTGAAATAAAAAAATTAGTATTTCTGCATCTTTATTATTTATCAAAATCAAGCTGTTCAGCATGCAACCTCAAGATACTGCAACAAAATCATGATTATTTTATCAATCAGAACTTTATGCTTCTATCGCTCCTTCCACCCGAGAAGTTCAAAGTACCTTACAAACATTAATGAATTAGGACTTTCAACTCCCCTCCCCATTTTATAGATGGGGAAACTGAGGCACTGACTAAATGGCTTGCCAAGGGTCATTCAGGAAAAAAATAAATGGAAAAGTCAAGAACAGAAACCAGATCTCCTGAGTCCCAGCCCATATTTTAGTCACAAGACCATCTTTGTAGCTCTCTGCTGTTCCATTCAGTGATGAAGTTG
Source organism: Gopherus evgoodei (assembly GCF_007399415.2). Taxonomy (NCBI): domain Eukaryota; kingdom Metazoa; phylum Chordata; order Testudines; family Testudinidae; genus Gopherus; species Gopherus evgoodei. The sequence continues at coordinate 93,988,444 of NC_044330.1, forward strand.
CCCTCCAGCGCCCCACCAATGGAATCTCACTGCTTCCAAGGGAACATCTAAATAATCACAGTTACTCAGCTAGGAAATCAAAGGCATCAATTTCACCTAGTACTTCCCCCTCACAATCATCTCCTTTGTCTGTAAGATAATTAAATGGGAGAGTCCACCAGACCAGGAGAGATTTCCCAGAATCTGTCAAACTGCATATTCTGGTATACTGACAAACATTTGACTACGTTATAGGGAGCGGGGGGTGGGGGTGAAGCCCCCCAATAAAAGCAGTTTAGGCCTAGCTCTGGGTTGAAGTGATTAATCAATAAATCCAAAAACAAGCTTAGAGTTAATACAGAAAACGCAGCTCATTTTTTAAAACTAACTTGCACCTAAGGGAAACTTTAATATGGCAGCAGTAGCATCAATACTGCGGCATTGACTGCTCTGCAGTTGCTACAGGTTCAGATGAGGGAAGAAAGAATTAGAGTGCTTCTAGCATAACTCAGACTCACTGGCTGGTGTAGAGTACCTCTGCAGTGCTGTATACCCCAATTATTTGAAAGGGTCTGATTAACCTTACCATAGAAACAGCAGGTATTAAAATATCTGCCTTATTATATTTAATGCAGGAGGATAAAACCACTCATTTAGCTATTAAAATGGATTCTTTATTTGATGTTATGCAATCAGACAGCTGGAATTCAGCATTTGATCTGTATTAAACTATGATCTGTGTTATTCAGAAAGTACCACCACTCTTGTTCCTTTTCTCGCTCTTTTTATTCCCATAATCACCAGTATATTAATCAGGAAAAAAAAATTGGAGATCTTACGGTGCTAGGGTCTCCTTGCAATTTCTGCTGCTCTTTACAGACTCCAAGGTTCTCTCTTCTTGTAAGCAAAGTTTTTAGTCCCTTTTCCATTATAAACCCTGCAAGTGCACCTGGGGACCTTATCTTGCTACTGGATCCCATGTGGAGCCTTGCTGACTGCAATAGGGGTCTACCAGTGTGGATATAATTGCAGAATCATGGCCATTGTCTGTTAAACCAGACTTCTAATGATGATGATTTCCATCAGTGCTTTTCAAACTGTGGTTCATGCACCTCCATTCAAAAATGTTTAAAGGTCCGCAAAGGAAAAAAGGTTCAAACTCCCTGGCTTATAGGGTGCACAGACCCAAAGACTTCTGAAGTCCAAACCAGCAGCTCTTACTCATGTGACTGGTTCAGCTGAAAAGCATGGCTTAATACTAGCCAATGGGACCACTCAAAGGAGTAAGGGCTGCAGGACTGGATCTGAGGCAAAGCACACTGAACTCAATAGGGAAGCATCCATTGACTTCATTGTGTTTTGGACAAAGCCCTATAACAGTGTCAAAGATACCATCTCTTTCATAGCAATGTGGCACATTTACACTTCTGACGGGAAAACTTCAAAGAGATTTAAGTCTGATTTGGATAAGCATTAAAAAAATGTGCCATCAGTGAAGGTTGATCTCTCATCATCCTAGCAGTGAGCTGCATTTCTTACCTTCCCCTATACAAGCAATGGCAACACAGCATTTCCTACTTTATTAATAATAATTAATTATATTTACGTCAGTTTTATGGTTTATAGGTTGCTTCCTAATGTTATTTACTCTTTCCATATTACAGTAGGGATTCTGGTGTGTTGGTTATGGGGCCTCAAGCTTTGTTGCGTGTGGAATCATTTTATTTATTGGATTAAGTTTGGTCTTATTATATGGTTTGATTCTTTCCACCACTGTCAAAACATGTCTGGACTCTCCTCCTCAAATCCTCGATCAAGTGACAACTATGAAATCCTCCTTCCCCAAATCCAGATGCACCTCAGGCCAAGTCAAAATCTGGGCAACAGCCACCCTCTGCATTCATTGCCATGTGTGAGGCACTCTTTCATAGTCTCAATGGATTTCTGACCTCAGTCCAGTCAAAACAGTACCATCCACTTCTGAGATTGATGTTCCTTCCCATTGCAAAAGCACAAGCAAAAATGACAACCAGACACACCAACCTACCTCCCAGATCCTCACCAAAGCAGATTTGCCCATCTCACGTCAAAACTGTGATATCCCAAATACCAGCCCAGCCACAGTGAAGTTGTGTACTCTCTCTCACATTCCTCAATCTCAGTTAAAATCAAGTAAACACCTCCCGGCATTTCCTTTCCCCGGGTGAAAATCTTCCTGCGCTATACCTTCCACTAGATCCCTTCCTAAAGATGGTAACGTTTTAACGAAGACACCTAGAAGTTGGTGTATTTTAACCTATCAATTGATTACTTTTCTAAAGGTAATGGGGATTGCCTTTTTTGTTCATTCACTGAAGGTAACATTCTGTTAGCTGAAAGGCCAAAAGGGTTTAGAATGATAGCTTTGTAATACTTCCCGTTAAATACTGCTTACACAGAGAAAATGAAAAGAAACAGCATTGACTGATTAGTTTGCGGCCAAATGTGCCTATGGATAGAGGGAGAAATTTGCAAATGCATGCTTCTCTTTTTCAGCCCTGAAAAGGTGTCTGCTTGTAAACCACCATCAGAACTATCTAGGCTAAAGTAAAAATGAAAAAAATTTACATTCATCGCCTGTACAATACACATAGTGAAAGAGCCCCAGAGATGCTCCTACTGTACAGAACAGCGCTCTGGAACTTGCTTTAAGCAATATATTTTCTTCACTTATATTATTCTTCTGGATGAAAATGCTAATAATCTTAACTAATTTTATCTTTTTCCATAAGTGGCTGATCATGACCCTTTGATGATTTTATCTGGGGAAAAAAGCATGTCTTTATGCAAAAAATCCCCAAACCTACTTACTCTTTGTGCTTACTCTGTATCTTGCTCTTGTGTTGTGGCTAATTATGTGTGAAGACCTGCAGGTGCAATGTGATAAAAATGGGAAAAAGGCTGAAAGAGTTATACATACCCATCACTCTGTGCTGTGAGTTTTATAGATGACAAAAAGTAGTCTTTTTTTCTGCCTGTAGTTAAAAAGAGGCAGATCCTCAATGGAGCTATGACAGGTTACACCAGCTGAGGATGGGCCCCTAGTATTTTCCAACATTCAGTTAAACTATCTTCATCTGATGAACCACCTTGAAAAATGCTCAAGTTATTTGGGAAGTACTTACAGTACCCAACTGGAGCCTTTGTCCTACCTGGTATTGAGGCAAGTAGAGAGCATGACCATTGCCCTTTGCTGTAAATTGTCTCAAAACACAGACTTATATGTCACTGTTAATTACCTATGTTCAGATGCCACCAAACTCCATTGGTATCACAACCACAGCAACATTACACAGCTGTCTGGTGACAGAAATTAAACTGCTCTTACTTTAGTATCAAGTTTTAAACATAATTTGTTAGCGTGGGCCTATATATTTATAGAAAACAAGGATCTTCGGCTATCCCTCGATGTGAGGATGTCGTCTGCCAAGAGGGTTCATTGGTGGGTTTTAAAGTGGCTGAGGAGCCCAATTCAAGCCCTGCATATTTTCCCACAGAAATGACAGGTGAAATCTCGGAGGAGACATAGTTGTTGTCTGGACCGTTGTGCCCTTTCTTCCTTTGTCACTTTTCTGTCTCATGAGCACGTCTGTTCTCCTCAAAAGTGAGCCTGGGGCTTGGGTGTATGGTGTGGTGTCACTGTGTTCTGTTCAGCACTGAGTCCCTCCCCGTTTGTTGGGTTGATGCCTCCCTCTTTTAAGGTGTACTTTCAGTATGTCTTTGAATCACTTCTGCTGCCTTCCATAAGCCCTTCTTCCCTGACTTAACAGCGAGAGGAGTACTTGCTTTGGGAGGCAAGTGTCAAGCATATGTACATAGTGGCCAGCCCAGTGGAGCTGGTGTTTCATGACCTGCGCTTCTATATTGCTGATGTTGGCTGCAGAGAGAACACTGATGTTAGTGCGTCGATGTGCCCAGCTGATCCTGAGAATCCTCCTGAGGCAGTGCTGTTGGAATCACTCCAGCCGTTTGAGATGTTGTCTATAGGTTACCCAGGTCTCACACCCATAGAGAAAAGTGGGGATGACAACTGCCTTGTAAACCAAGATCTTGGTTCCTGTTTGCAGATCCCTATCATTGAAGACTCATTTGAGTAGTCTTCCAAAGGATGTGCTGGCACAGGAGACCCCGTATTCAATTTCTATGTCAGCATTGGCTGTTTAAAAGGTATGGAAAATGTTCCATATTTTCCAGGGGTTCGCCACTGACGGTGATTTGTAGAATATGAAGAGTAGTTTGTGCAGGTGAGGGCTGATAGAATACCTTGGTTTTCCCTATGTTGAGAGAGACTCAGGCTGTGATAAGCATCTGCAAAAAAATTTAGGGTACTTTGTAGGATGGTCTCTATGTGTCCAAGAATGACGCAGTCATCTGAATAGTGAAAGTAAATGATGCCAAATTCTCATGATCTTAGATTTTGTTTGGAGATGTCGAAGTTGTGGAGTTGACCATCCATACAATACTCAATCCTAATTCCATCAGGAAGATGGTCACGGATAAGAATCAGAATCACAGCAAGGTAAATGGAGAAGAGTGTTGGAGCAATGAGACAGCCCTGCTTGACACCAGTGCAAATGATGAATGGTTCAGTCTTTGAGCAATTGCAAAGAATGGTGACAGATATTCCGTCTGATAATGGAAATAAATTTCTGTGGACAGACAAACCTACACAGCATCTTCTATAGGGCATCGCTATTGACAGAGTCAAAGGCCCTGGTTAAATTGATGAATGCTATGAATCTGTCGTGCCATGAAAATCATGTCATTTGTGTCTTGGGGTGGCCTGAAGCCACACTTGGCAATGGCAAGAAAGCAGTTTAGTAGGATCTGGGCAAGGATCTTCTCTGCGACAGAGATGAGGGCAATCTCTCTGTAGCTCTCGCACAATGATTTGTCCTATTTCTTGAATATATTAACAATGTTGGCTCTCTTAAAAGTCAGGTGGAATTTCTTCAAGGGATAAGAATACAAAGATAAGCTAACATAAGACAAGTTGGAAAAAGTCTGGTAAAGAAACCAAGATGATGAATGATAAAGCAGCCACAAAAATCAATTTCTTTTAAAGGGAGGCTGGGTAGGAGAGAATTGTGTTTTGGTTTTTAGAAGAGAATTTTAAGGAATATCCGTGTAGTCAAGATATCTGAAACTTACTTTACACCCTAAGAGAGACATCCTTCTACAAGAGCAAGGAAATTCTCCAAAGCCAAAAACTTTGTTGAGGTAACATTGAGACTGAGAACATATTAACCCTTAAATAATATAGCTATAAAATCTAGTTAGGAAATTCTCATTTGAGATAAGCACTAATGTAAATCTCTGATTTATTCTCCTAATAAGACACTTCCTCAAGGTTAGAGGCTTCTTCACTTCTGCTGACCTTTCCCATCTACCTTTCCAGATGTGGTCAGATATTATACCCTTCACAAGGTAATATCCTACATGTGCCCACTGAAGAACACCATCTTCTAAACAGTGACATTTTACTTGTAGCAACCATAAAGTATTTTGCTTTGGGGTATTTGTGTAGATATGCATATTACAATTAAAATGAAATTTAAATAAAATTCAACGTGCCAACTTGTGTCGAACTACATAGCACCCCTCAGACTGGCTGTACATGAGAGCATATGGTGAAAAGTACACCATGCAGGTTCGCACTTCCTACAGTCAGGGACAGCACTGCAGCTTTCCAAAATAATTCCTGCTCAGGATGAGTGTTGCACTTTAAGGGTACATCTAGGCTAGGAAAAGTCATCTAGTTAACATGTAGCTAACCTTGACCCTTTTCCCAGTCTAGATGCTGGATAAACTCCTTTTACCTCAAGTTAGCCAATTTCCCTAGGGTCAACCTTGACCAGCTAAATCGAGATGTTTATCTTGCAGCTGGACTGAGAAAAAAGAAAAGATTAACTACAATATGTTAGTTAATCTCAACCACTTTTTTTAGTCTCCACAAACCCTAAGTGTCTGCCGTTGGTCAGAGCCAGGAGAAAATTGGGGGGGGAGGGGATGGGTGGAAGCCTCCCAAGAATTTTCTTTCAAATTTTTTAACAGAGTTGCTTTGACTATAGTCACAATACTTTTGTATTTCCTTCCTTAAAATATTCTAGCAGATGCCAGTAAGAACAGGAATACTCACTCAACAGCCATTTAAAAGGAGATTAAAAAATATTAATGGAAAGTGAATTCTGAATCCATAATCATGAGTCTAAATAAAGTATTCTCAATCAAGGAGCAAAACCAGATATTTGTCTATTTGCCCAATCAAAATATAAGAAACTGAGAACGGAATACTCACTAAGAACTGTTTATGAACATGCTATAGAGCAATTTGCCTGATCATTTTTAACAAGTATGTTTGAGAAATTCCTGATCTGTCTGGACAATCAAAACAGAAGGAGAGACCAAAATCAATTAATTATTTGCCTGGCTCTGCAGCTGGTATAGTGAAAAGGGGATGAGATTAATCAGACTAGAGAATATGGCGATGAAATGCAGTGGGAATAAGACTTTTACTGACCTATTCTTGGAGTGACTGCAAATTACTAATTCAAAGATGTCTTTGTGCTGAAATGAGTTGTGTGTCTGGTACTGAATATTCCTGTTACTACTAATTTGAGCATTTAGGGCACAATTTTATTAGTACTGCCATTTTAGAATTTAATTATTTAGTAATCATTTGTGATATAACATAATATACTTAGTTTATTTTATGAAACATGTCCGTTCCCAATCGTAATAACTATACAATTAGTCTTTCCCCACCAGATTACCCTCACCGCAATCATATAAAAGACACTCTTTGGTCCTACCTGATATCTTAATAGAAAAGCTTCTTCCTTTAGAACAAATCTCTCCAGATTCACCTTTCTTAAATTCAGAAGGGAACAGAAGCATATAGCTTTGTTCATGTTACACAGATTGAACGGCTGCAGATATCATCTTGACAGAGATTCTTCAGAATGCACTTTCTTTTCATTTAAATTCCCTAGGATGAACATTTCCCCCTACCCCCATGGTTATCTACAATACTGTTTGAGGAGGAGGATCTGATGAAATCTAGCTTGATTGTTCTTCTGACTAGTTAAATACTGGACGAGAGATTGGAACTAAAAGGCCATCTTAAATTCATATTGAAAATGGAAAATAAAGTTAAGCAGTGACATTTCAACCATGAAGCCTTCTTCAGGAATATTCTATAAAAAATAGCAAAGTCAGTTAAGATTTGCTTTACTTTTTGCTTCTATAAAATCTTTTCTGAAGAGACTTCATAGGTAAAATGCCACTGGTACCTTTTTTTTCCTATGTTCAGCATGGATTTAACACCTTTTGTTCCATTTACACCTCTCATGCTGATGTAGCAACACTGCTTTTTTATTCCCAGAAAATGTTAGTCTAGCAGCTTGTTTCTTGACCAAGACTTTGACTTGATCCCTAACTTTTTTTCAGACAAGTTAAAAAGAAAAGTTAGTTATTTCAGGTTTTAAATGGGTTACTCCAATCATAATCCATTTCTGCTAAGCATCGAAAAGAGAAAAAGCAATAAAGTAATCTGAAAACATTAAGAAGGAAACCTAGGGCTCTTTGGAGTAGAAAGAGCTGATGGTTTGTCAACAGGGACCCAACGAACTCTGAATGACATGATGTCCTTCAAATTCTGCAGATGGATAAAGTGACCCAAACATAAATGCCTGAGACTGAAAAAGGGAAGAAGTTGTGATTGTTAATTGCTTCTAGACTGTTAGTCCAGATCCATAAAATTTGAAGCTACCGCACCATAATAAAAACCTATAATTAACCAGATGTTCTGCTTAGTCAGTTATGAATGAATCCCAGAAAAAGGAAAAGAAGCCAGGCACCTGAAACTCCACAGTCCCAGGCTATTCTGGAGTCTGACTACAAAATGTTTCATACAGTGTACCACCTGCTTTCTGTCAGACATACAAAGTTGGCTGTCAGTCTGTCCTGACATATCATTTGCCCATCAGACACAAGGGGAGATCAAGAAGTTATTCTATTTTTACTCTGTTGGGTCGCAAAAGATGACAGAGTAGACATTGTAAGGAAAGTCACTTAAAAACACAATGTGTCACCTTTCTATTTTAGATCATATCTTCCGGCAAACCTCTTTTTGCCAAGTAATGGCTATTGAAAGTAATAGGAAACATTTTGTTTCTTACACTGAAAGACTCCATCTTCCAATTTTCTAGTATTAGTTTCCTTTAAAGAGTTGTCACAGCAAAAATACAAATTCATACTCTCCAACAATTACAAACACAATATAGATTTGAAAATTGTAAACCAAGACACCTTAAAATAGTGTAGAAACAAAAAAAATATACAATTTAATTGGCAAAACTGCATTGCTGGAGCTTTAGAATCAGCATTATACACACTTTAAAGCATTTCAACTCATGGATGTAATGGAAAACTTCAGTAATTGAAACTGGCAAATCACTAGCTTTTTAGAAAGGCAAATAATTTCAACCTGATGAGAATGGATGAGTTGATATCTGTCATCAATTGGTACATAAGAAAAAATTGTGTAATGCAATAGTATTTTGAAAAGTGAAAATCTACATATAAAAAGATACAAAGAGCAAGATGTTAAAGCAAGTTTAAACATAAAGTTCATCACATCTGGTTATCAGTAAGCTCCTTCATGCATAATATGAAAAACAAGTGGATGTGGTTTGCTTTTTTGCTTATTGTGAAGTTCAAATGTTAGAAAAACTGAATGTAAAGCTGTGACAGCAATGTGATAATAAAAAAAGATGTCTACGTGTCACTCAAGAACTGTGGTTTAACTGCTGCTTAAAAGAAAAAGCAAAACACATGGCTTCCTGGAATGATCACATGGTGTGGCAAATAGCAAGAACTTTCATATGGAACCGCCAAGTTTTCAACATGTTGAAAGTACTCTCTAGAACATCTAGGTCAATGGACAGGTAGACCAGTTAACTGAGATGATGCAGAGTCATTCCAAAGCTCTGACCAAACCAAAGAGAAACATCTATTGATGAAACTATAGCAGAGCATGCATATCAATTTTAAAGAAATCTCTACCCTATTGTACCTCCGACAGATGTACTAAATTTATACCAGGGTTGAGTCCCAGTAGATTGAGCAGCATCCCCAGTTGTAATGGGAAGTCAGATTAAAAAAAAAACAAGTCATCTCTCCCATTCACACAACTATCTCCTTTAGTTTTGCCAGCTCAATTGTAGCATTGCTAATGTCGACAGAAGTTTCTCAGCTGACATTGTGATGCAGTACGGAGCCGGGTGGATTGACCTGGGAAAGTCATTTAGTTTTACTGGGACTCTCTGCATGGGGGATGGAAGAGCAGGGGATGACTTTAGGTGAGGGACGGTACCTGAGCTTGTAACCTGAGCCAGGAAGGGAGGTGGGGCAAGTCAACATCTTTGCCCGGGAAACTGGACAAAGGAAGAGGGGGAAAGAGCCTGCTGGAGGGGGTTCTGGTTTCAGTTTTGCGCTGGCTGGGAAGAGGCAAGGAACCCCAAGTCTGGGGTCTAAGATCCTTGCCCCCAGAGGGATCTGGCTGGGGGGTCCTGGTTGTACCTACAAGTCCTGCTTGGGACCGTGTTCCTGTTGTCTAATAAGCCTTCTGTTTTACTGGCTGGCTGAGAGTCATGGTGAATCGTAGGAAGTGGGGGGTGCAGAGCCCTGATTCCTCCACACTCCGTGACAGACATTACTTAGGACAGGTGAATGGAAAATTTCTTACCTGGGCTACTCCTCTTACCTGCAGAACTCAAAAAACTCCATTGGTGTTGCTGGAAACTTGAGGACTAAGCACGGTCACCAGAAATTCTGCTTTTGGCAGCATAACAAGTTTGTGATTCAGTTTCTCCCAATCATTTTGTTTTATATCTTCAATTTGTATTTGTTTTTCATGCAGTGGTGACTGCATTTCAACACTTAGTTCCTCTTCTCAGATGAGGAATAACTGGAGAATTGAGGCTCTCCGTCATTTTGAATTTTACATGCCACGTACCCTTGATTATAAAATTATTTCCAGTTCTATTTTTGTAATTGACTTATAACTCCCATTTTGACAAACTTTTAATACAACTTTTCTTTAAAGGGTGGATTTTTGAGGGGTGTGGGTTAACTACTGAATTCTGACTGATGGCCGTTTATCAAATACTGGGATTTCATTCTTCAATCCTTGTAACATGGTTTTCATTCTTTATAAAGCGAGTGATATAAACAAATTGTTGATTTTTCCCCTTTGTTGTTCTTTTGTCAAAAAAATCAGCTATACTGTAAAGTGAAATTATTAAAATCAAACTCTAGATTATATTTTCAGAGTTAATTTTGGGAGATCTGTAATCATACCCTGAAAGAAATGCAGAGATGGACTTACTTAAAAACAATGGCCACAATTTTCAAACATGCCTAATCCAAAACCCATTCAATTAAATGAAGCTAATCCTATCATAATAATCAAGCTCTTGGTATAAGAAACTATATCCATATTTAAAGACTTTAAAAAGTTGCCTGATTTTCAGACGTGTATAGTACTTATGAAAAACAGAATACGCAATGAAACCTGTTTAAAAATATTAAGGTAAACACATACAAAGATTTAGTTTTAAAAAGATCAGCTCTAAAAAAAAAAGAAGTGCTAGGATTTTTCAGTCAGGGAAAACTCAGGAATTTAAGTAATCAAAGAAACAAGACACATGTAAGGCTCACCAAGGTGGGAACTGGAGGAAGAGAAGAGAGGTGAGGAAAAAAAAAATGAGTTGACAAGTTAGCATGAGTTGTGCCTTTGTCCTTTTTATATAAATCACTATTATATGGTAGATATTTTCTTATGTTATCTTGTCTTCTTGTACATATATGGTTTTTGAACATATACACATAAGTATATGTAGCTGATATCATAGCAGAACCAGAAATATATAATCCCGGGCCATGTTTACAGTACCAAAAATGGGGATAGGAGTGATCTGGGGAATTACATCAGGAAGCTTTTACTTCAGTACCACATAAATTTGTTTAAACTAAATATTACTTACAATTTTAAGACCTACACAATATAGTAGGGACTGGACAGCATAGCTTCTGCAAAAGAAAATTGAGTTTCGTGATCAGAATTCACTGGACACATCAACAAAATAAAAGATAAAAGGAGAACAAATGGCCAATTATTTGGACTTTCAAAAAGCATTTGACAAGGTCCCTCACAATAGGCTATTAAGGAAACTTAGTAGTAGTGAGAGACAAACTACTGTCATGAGCCAGAAACTGTTTCAAAAGACATAAAAAAAGATGGTAACTCACCTTTGTAACTGTTGTTCTTCGAGATGTGTTGCTCATATCCATTCCAATTAGGTGTGCGTGCACCGCGTGCAAGTTCATCAGAAGATTTTTACCCTAGCAACATTCGGTGGGTCGGCTGGGTCGCCCCCTGGAGTGGCGCCGTTATATACCCCAGCCAACCCAACGGCCCTTCAGTTCCTTCTTGCCGGTTACTCCGACAAAGGGGAAGGAGGGCGGGTTTGGAATGGATATGAGCAACACATCTCGAAGAACAACAGTTACAAAGGTGAGTAACCATCTTTTCTTCTTTGAGTGCTTGTTCATATCGATTCCAATTAGGCAGTGGGGTCGGAGTGAGATATCGCAGGAATGTAAAACTGCTGCATCATCTCTGGACTGTTGTACCAATGCGTAATGTGATGCAAAGGTGTGAATCGATGACCAGGTAGCTGCCCGTATATCTCCTGGATGAGAACATGAGCCAAGAAGGCGGCAGATGAAGCTTGAGCCCAAGTAGAATGGGTGTTGAGGTGGCTAGTCGGACCGTGAGCCAAATCATAGCAGGCACAGATGCAAGACGTCATCCAAGATGAAATTCGCTGGGAGTAGACTGAGAGGCCCTTCATTCGATCCGCCACTGCTACAAAGAGCTGAGACGACTTTCGAAAAGGCTTTGTTCTTTCGTTATAAAAGGCGAGAGCCCTGTGGATGTCTAGGGAGTGCAGCTGTTGTTCCCAATGCGATGAGTGCGGCTTCAGGAAGAAGACCGGAAGGAAGATGTCTTGATTGACATGAAAGGCAGACATCACTTTAAGGAGGAAGGCGGGGTGTGGTCGCAGCTGTACCTTGTCCTTGGCCCGGGGGGGAGGGGTGTCCGCTGTCAGGGCCCGAAGCTCGGACACTCGCCTTGCCGAAGTAATAGCGACGAGGAAGGCTGTCTTCCAGGAGAAGTACAGCAGCGAGCAGGTGGCTAGCAGTTCAAAAGGAGCACCCATAAACTTGGCTAGAACCAGACTGAGGTCCCAGGTAGGGGAAGGGCATCTAACCTGCGGGTACAAACATTCCAAGCTGTTGAGAAACCTTGAAACCATGGGGTGAGAGAAGACTGATCACCCGTTCTCCCCTGGGTGGAAGGCAGAGATGGCTGCCAGATGTACTTTTATGGAAGAGACCACTAGACTGTGTTGTTTCAGGGACCAGAGGTAGTCCAGGACAGTAGGAACTGGTACCTGCGTGGGGACAGCGTTACACTGAGCGCACCAGCAGGAGAAACACTTCCACTTGGCCAGATATGTCAACCTAAGGCTTCCTACTGCCCAAGAGTACCTGTTGGACCGAGGCAGAGCAACGTAACTCGGACTGGCTTAACTATGCAACAACCATGCTGTGAGGTGAAGAGACTGTACGTCTGGATGGTGAAGTCTGCTGAAGTCCTGAGTTATGAGATCCGGCCAGAGTGGTAGGAGAATTGGGGCTGCCACTGAGAGGTCGAACAACATAGTGTACCAGTGCTGCCTCAGTCACGCTGGAGCGATTATGATCAGGTGGGCCCTGCCCCTGCAGAGCTTCAGGAGGACCCTGTGGACCAGCGGGAATGGTGGAAAAGCGTAGAGTAGATGGTTTGTCCACAGTATCAGGAATGCGTCTGAGAGGGAGCCTGGGGAGCGACTCTGGAAGGAGCAGAAGATGTGGCACTTCCTGTTCTCGTGAGAGGCGAAGAGGTCTATGTGGGGAAAACCCCACTTCTGGAAAACAGAATGGATGACGTCCGGACGAATAGACCACTCGTGAGCTAGAAAGGATGTGCTGAGGCGATCTGCCAGGATGTTATGAACTCCTGGGAGAAAAAGATGCTACCAGATCGATTGAGTGGGCTATGCAAAACTCCCAGAGCCTGTTTATATAAACATGGTTGTTGTGTTGTCCATAAACACTGAGGTGCAACAGCCTTGGAGATGCTGATGAAACACCTGGCACGCAAGATGAACCGCCCTCAGTTCCCGAACATGAATGTGTAGGGTTAGTTCTTGGGCCGACAAAAGACCTTGAGTACGGAGACCCCCTAGGTGGGCACCCCAACCGAGAAATGACGTGTCTGTAGTTAGGGCCATTGAAGGTTGTGGTGGGTGGAATGGCACTCCTGCACAGAGCAATGGGGGGTCAGCCACCAGGTTAGGGAGCCTGAAACATTCGTGGGAACAGTTGAGTATTGAGTCCAGGCTGTCCTGGCCCGGCCGGTATACTGAGGCAAGCCAGGTTTGAAGTGGACAGAGGTGTAGCCTGGCGTGTTTGGTCACAAAGGTGCAGGCGGCCATGTGACCTAGTAGGCTGAGACAGGTGCGAGTCGACGTTGTCGGGAAGGTTTGGAGGCCTTGAATAATTGTAGCCATTGCCTGAAAACTAAGCTGCGGCAGGCAGGCTCTGGTCAGATTGGAGTCCAGAATTGCCCTGATGAAGTCTATTCTCTGTATGAGTATCAGAGTAGACTTCTCTATGTCGATCATCAGGCCTAGGCTCCTGAAGAGATCTTTGACGACGCACAGGTGATGTCTCACTTGTGACTCAGAGGTCCCTTGAATGAGCCAATCGTTGAGATACGAGTAAACATGCACCCGACGATGCCGGAGGGAGGCAGCAACTACGGCCATGCATTTTGTGAATACTTGCGGAGCTGTAGGAAGGCCAAATGGAAAGACCATGAACTGAAAATGTTGATGGTTGACCACAAAACGGAGATACCGTCTGTGTGGTGGGTAAACTGCGATGTGGAAATACGCGTCCTTCATATCGAGGGCGGCATACCAGTCTCCGGGATCCAACGACAGGATAATGGTCCCCAGGGATACCATGCGGAACTTCAACTTTATCATGAATTTGTTGAGTCCTCGCAGGTCTAGGATCAGTCTTAGACCTCCCTTTGCCTTTGTGATTAGGAAATAGCAGGAATAAAACCCTTGCCCCTCAGGTCTTTCAGTATCTCCTCTATGGCTCCAATGGTTAGGAGAGACTGGACCTCTTGTAAGAGAAATTGCTGGTGAGAAGGGTCCTGAAGAGGGACCAAGAGGGAGGGTGGGAAGGTGGGGTTGAAACAAACCGAAGGTGGTATCCCAACTCCACCGTGTGCAGGACCCAATGATCCGAAGGTAGCTGGGACCACGCAGGGAGGAAATGGGAGAGGCGGTTGTAAAAGGGAGGAGAAGGATCCGGGAGAACAACTGGTGGGCCATCCTCGGGCGTCCCTTCAAAAGTTCTGTTTGGGCCCCGTCGGTGGTTTAGGGGGGCCCTGATTTTTACCCCCTTGGGGGCCAGACTGCCTCTGTCGATTCCCCCAGGAACACTTTCTGCTGAAATCACGTCGTGGCCTAGGCAGGGGGTAAGCGCGATGAGGCTGGGGCCGGAAGGACCTGTGTTGGTCACTGGTGTGTGCATTCCCAGTGAGTGCATGATTACATGATTGTCCTTCAGACTTTGTAATCTGGGATCAGTCTTGTCAGAGAAGAGCACCGGCCTTCAAAGGGCAAGTCCTGAATAGTTTGTTGTCATTCAGGAGGAAGGCCTGACACCTGAAGCCAGGAGATACACCTCATTGTCACTCCTGAAGCCAGAATCCTGGCTGCAAAGTCCGCTGCGTCCAGAGAAGCTTGGAGGGAGGTTCTCACCACCTTCTTATCCTCCTCAAGCAGGGCCGCAAATTCTTGGCGGGACTCCTGGGGAAGAAGCTCCATGAACTTCCTCAAGGACATCCACGTGTTATCGTTGTACCTATGTAGGAGGGCTTGCTGGTTTGCCACTCTAAGTTGAAGGCCCTCAGCTGAATATATTTTGTGGCCTAGGAGGTCTATGCGCCTAGCCTCCTTAGACTTGGGAGCAGGAGCTTGCTGGCCATGACGCTCCCTCTTGTTTACCGATTGAACTACTAGGGAATAAGGAGAAGGGTGCATGTAGAGATACTCGTACCCCTTGGAGGGTCCCATGTACTTTCGCTTTACTTCCCTGGCTGTGGGAGGGATCGAGGCTGGTGATTGCCAAATGGTGTCCACGTTTGCTTGTATAGTGCGGATAAATGGTAGGGCCACTCTAGTAGAGGCGTCTGCAGATAAGATGTCCACCACAGGGTCCTCTATTTCAGGAACTTCCTCCACCTGCAGATTCATATTCTGCACCACTTGTCTCAAGAGGTCTTGATGGGCCCTTAGGTCAACTGGGGGAGGGCCGGAAGAGGATGTCCCTGCCACAGCCTCGTCTGGCGAGGAGGAAGAGGAGAGGCCAAGGACAAGAGGGTCCTGTGGGGGCTCCTGTTCCTGAGGTGCGGCATCAGACTCAGGTGGGACCTGGGTGTCTGCAGGTGGTACCAAAGCCTCATCTGTACCCATGGGGGGAACGGGAACTTACGGTTGCCTCTGGTGCCCGGTGTTCTGACGGGGCACACTGTGGTGCAGCTGAGGGAGCACCCTGGGCTTGGTGGTACGCCCACGGTGTCCAAAGACCACTGATGGGGTCCTTGCTCGTGGCCTTGGCTCTCAGGAAATATATGGCTGGGGACATCCGAGTCACGATCCTGTGGATAGGAAATGCTACCAGCCTGTGACAACACAGAGGTGTCTCGACGGCCAAAACAGTGCTGATAGACCCTGAGAGGAAGCCATGTCTTGGGTCGGTCTTTCCGGGGACGGCACCGGGGAGTGGTACTGGGAACTGTAACGGTGCCGAGAGGTCGACCGGGATCTCGAGTCCCTTCGCCTGGAGTGGCTGCGAGATGTGCGGTGCCATGAACGGTGCCGGGAGCCGGATCGGTACCAGGAGTATCTGGCAGGCGAACGGGAGGCCGGGTGGTGCTGTGAGTGCGACTGGTACCGCGACAGAGAGCAGTGCTGGGACTGTGAGCAGTGTCAGAAGCGGGATCGGCATAATCGAGAGCATCGGTGAGACCGAGATCCAGAACAACATCTCTCTGTGGTCTGACAGAGGGCGGCCGCCGTCATGGCTATCAGCTCCCTTGCCGCGGAGGTCTCTGGCGTAGATGGGAGAGCAAGCTCAATCACAGGGTGAGCCAGGGAGCTTTTAGGCACCGGACTCAACGGCCCTTGTAGGACTGGAATCGACGGTGCAGCGGCAGATGACGGTGCCGGGCGATCCATCTTCGATGGGCATTCCTTCTGCGGTACAGACGGTGCCGAGGCAGCTGGAGTGCTGTGTTGCTTCCTAGGCCGCGGGGAGAGGGAGCGGGGCCGAGCCGACGCCGTGGCTCCTTCGCAGTACCCGAGCCAAAGGAGCGCTCCTCACAGATGCAGGCTGTTGAGCACTCGGTACCGACGTTGCAGGGCTAAGTGCCGCCTCCATGAGGAGCTGTTTCAGGTTAAAGTCCTGCTCCTTCTTCGTCCTCGGCTTAAATGCCTTACAGATGCGGCACTTGTCAGCAAGATGGGATTCCCCAAGGCACTTGAGGCAGGCGTTGTGGGGATCACCTATTGGCATTGGCTTTTGGCACGCTGAGCACGGTTTGAATCCCGTTGACCTGGGCATGAGCCCCGGCACCGGGGTGAAGGGAAGGGGCTAATCCTCGATCCCCCCTCAGCTATATACACTAACTATATCTATACACATATACACACACACACACACACCACAACTAACACTAACTATAATTGTAAAAACTCGAACTATAAACACAACTAACAGTAAAGAACGATAAGTAAGCTCGGGGAAGTGGAGATCAGCAAAGCCGCACTCCACAGTTCCAACGACCGTCACAGGCGCTAAGAAGGAACTGAAGGGCTGTTGGGTCGGCAGGGGTATATATCCGGCACCATAATCGCACCACTCCAGGGGGCGACCCAGCCAGCCCACCGAGTGTTGCTAGGGTAAAAATCTTCCAATCAACTTGCACGTGGTGCGCGCACACCTAATTGGAATAGATATGAGCAAGCACTCAAAAAAAGAACAGTAGGTTTATATTTCCATCATGGGTAAAAGTTAACAATGGGTTGTCCTGAGGTGGTGTGTTAGAACTGATGAATTTTGTTACTGATCTGGAAAAGGGAGAAGAGCAGTGAAGTGGCAAAACCTGCAAAGGACATAAAGTTAGATAAATCATGACCAAAGACTACTATGAGAAACTTCAGAGGGCCCTAGCAAGCTACGTTAATAGGGTAATGCATATTGATAGGAGTAATTTGAATTTACACACTTTACCAGACTCTAGTTTAACTCAAAACTCAAGGGGGGCAAAAAGACATTGGCAACTGTTGGCAGCTCTATGAAATCTTGTGCTCCACTATTAGAGAACTGAAAAGGACTTCCATAAGTAAAGGGGACTGAAAAGATTTGGACTGTTCAGTTTTGGAGAGACATGATAAAGGTATACAAAATAATGAATGGTACTAAGACGGTAAAGAGTACGTTATTTAACCCTTCCATAGTACAAGAAGTTGGCAGTGAATGAAAATACCTTCTACAAGATGCACAAATGTCACAAGGTATCATATAGGCCAATTGTTTAACAGGATTTAGAAAAGGTCAGAACATTTATAAGGATAATGGGAACATTTAGAGTCATATACTTCTAATTCTTAGTAATGTATCAAAAACATTTTAAACAATCATTTATTTGCAATGACAGGACAAGTAGAGAAGGAGATAGGGAGGCCTTGCCAAACCAGATCTTTTAAAAAAAGATAGCAAAAACTTTGTGAATGTTTGTTTTCTGACGTTCATTTTTAGTACATTTTAACTTTCCTTGCTGTTTCTTTCTCTTAACAATTAAACTTGAATTGTTTAACTTATTATACCAGGAGTCAGGATGTTCGTGTGCAACAAATGGAGAGTGCTGAGCACTGAGCTATTGCTCACAATAAAAAGAATCATCACCTTTAATGACATGCCAACTTGTGTAAATTACTGCTCAATTTGATCCATTTTCACCCACTTCCAGTATCTGAATTAAAACAGCAGTTATGTTAGAGGTCAGTTAGTAGAAGAAAAGACTGACATATCCTTAAGAAGAGAAATGCTACAGATCAGTTACTGTCACACTTGATTTTTTTTTTAAAACCAATTAGCCATTGATTTCCTGGCATACAAGAGTATTGTACAAATCTTAAATTTTATTTTCAGGTACTACCCTCTTTAAAAGATTTCTTTGTATTTACACTGCTAAAGATTTGTATAACAAGTTTATCCCAAATTAAATAATATTTAAAACAATCATGATTGCATAACTTTTCTACTTTAAATTATTAACCCAATTAGTGCTTTATTCACATTTTAAAAACTTGTACAATTTATTACAAATATAAAACAGTGCAGTTTTCCATACATTATCTCAACTCTGAGACAAACACTTAAAAGACATGGAAAAAGATTTAATTTCTATAAACATAACATTTGCATCACTCACATCCTTATTTTCAACGTCCTTCCCTACCCCGATTTAAAAAGATCAAACATACAACATACTGTAGGTTTATTTTTATTCAAAAAGTTACTGTCTCAAGACATAAATACAAATCAGAAAACAGTACAATTAGGACAATAGAATGTGGAGGACAACAGGTTAAGGTAAATATATAAAACATTTTAGCTGGTTGAAAACAAAGCTGTAAGAACTGCTTTCACAAAGAAACACTCGTTCAAGAGTAAGAAAAAATCAATTTAAGTTTAAAATCATATATACAGTCCTCTCAGCAGTTCTATTAAATGCAGTGGTGTGAAAAACAATATAGGCAGTACTTTTAGAAATGAGAATATTTATGTAAAATGAGTTAGGCAGATCTGGTTTTGAGTATATGGTTATCCCATGACTTAGTAAAATAATTACATTTTATCATGATCCTTTAGATAATCTATGGTTTTTGGCTACCACAGCCCAATGTTTAATTTCTGAATCTAAAAAACAGGAAGCCTTTTTGTGTTCACCCATTTGGGGAAATTCTTGTATTGCAAGCGTATTAAGGCATGGAATGATTAAAATAATATACCTCAAGAACTGAGAGACAACTGACAAAAAATATACATATGTAATATAAGTTAATATTTCCTTTAAAATGATGTCTAGCTGCCTAAGCCTTGCAAAATAAGTTGATGTCAAAATGGCATAAATCCACTTTGTTTTAAACTGATTTAATTTATTTGTGAAAGGACAAAAAATGAAGTTTAAAGCTTAGCTTTCAAAGAATATTATGGGGTGGTTTATGAATTTCTATTATCCAATCTAATTTACATACAGAGGAAATGTACTGTAACCTGTTAGAAGTATCTTTAACCTGAAGACTGCTTGCAAAGACAGATAGATAAAACAATATAAAATACAAATTTAAAAATCATTTTTAAAGCATGTATTCTCATGCTTTTCTATTTTTAAACATTGTTAAACTTTCAATATATTTCTGAAACCTCATAATTTTAAGTTGGAATTTAAAAGTAAGAAAAAACTAAACAAACTGCGCAATTATAAAATCAGCACCAATTTATATATATATATAATTTTATTTAAAATTTAGATCCCTATTCCCACACTCTAATAAGCTGTATAATTTTTGTTTAGAATTTTTCTGCAAACATACTACAATAAGCTTCTTTTATTTGGAGACAAAATACAGTGGCACTACTGGAAGGAATTTCACAACATTACATTTTTCTTAAAGGACAAGCAAACTTTCAGGGTTGATAATGGGGCGAGCATGACGGAATTGTGTTACTTTCTGGCAGTTCTGAGAAGGCTAGAATGAAGCTTTTGGATTTGAAAAATATTTTAGATGAAAAAATTGATAACATTCTGCATTTAAGCTTACTCTTCTCCATGATTATCTTAACTAAAACAAAGCTTCTCTTGATGCAGATTAAGCATTTAATTTAAAATGCCAAAACTCTGCTGGTTTTACAATTCTAGAAAATCAATCCATCTGCCATTTCAGTTCATGTATGTAAACAAACCGAGCAGAGTTCATGATTATTTAGTACATCCAATAAATGTAAAAAAAGAGGAGCTCAAATCTGTACCAAGCACCTCTCAGAATGTTAGATTAAAACAAATGTGGAACACTTCTTATGATTCGGAAATAAACTAACACATAAAATATTGGTTTTTCAACAAAAACTGTAGCTTATCCTCAAACTGTTTACTTGTCCTTTACATTTCATTTTTCAGGCAAACAAAACTGCCCCTTCAATGCACTTGATCTTGAAAGCATGTCATTCTCCTTAGAGAAAAATCTGTTCAGAATTTCACTGTATCTACCACAATTTTGTATTTAAAAACTTCCTCTTCCACTTAGAAAATGACTTCATCATGGATTTATTTGCTGATCTTGTATTAAAACATTGACACTCCAAGAACCTAAAACAAAGAGAAAAAAATTTACATATTAAAAGTTGCCTGCTAGTCAATTTCTATTTTTCCACAAATTCTAACTTAAATGTAAAGAACAAGACACAGAATGTATACTAAGATTATATCACACCAAGACACATACAAATGTTCCAATATATTTTAAATTTTCTATCCTCTCCTCGAACCAAAATTAGCCAAAATGAAGAGGATATTACCAAGTCTTTAGTATGGAAACAATACATCTCATATCTATTTATTAGTGGATCCTCAAAAAAATTGAAATGTGTCTTTCATCATATTTCTATGAATTTAGATAAGTAAAAATTAGCTAGTTTTTCCATGAGTTAACTATCCGAAATTCTTTGAAGATGACAATTTCTCAGGCCCAAAACAGAAGTCGAGTATCTTGTTCTTCAGAACTGTTAAAAAGCAGTTAGTCTTGGATGAAGTGGTCTATATGAATGTATGGTCTGGCGCATAAACTGTCTCTATTGGGGGGAGGGATAGCTCAGTGGTTTGAACACTGGCCTACTAAACCCAAGGCTGAGAGTTCAATTCGGGGGGAGGGAAACTTATGGATCTGGGATAAAATCAGTACCTGGTCCTGCTAGTGAAGGCAGGGAGCTGGACTTGATGACCTTTCAAGGTCCCTTCCAGCTCTGAGATAGGTATATCTCCATTTATTATAAAAGAAGACATCTTGCCTCTCAGTTGCTGTCCAGGATACAGAGACTAAACAGTGGGTACTGATGATGAAGGCAACATATTCAGAAAAATACAACTAGTAAGTAATCTAATAAAGACAAAACCTCACTTGAGAGACCACATGATTAAGTGAAAGAAAGCTGGATCTGGGTGAAGAATCTGCTCAGACTTATCTGACATCAAGGAGGGCAAGCTGCTTCCTGAACTATCAAAAGCAGGTTCCAGGACTGATGACCCCAAACCAAAAATATCCAGATGCATTCATTTTCCTCCTTTGCTTTGTATAGGACTTTGAGGATCAAAATATAGTGCAGTGCAACTATGTAAAAGAAATTTCATTCCCTGTTGTAGCAAGAATTTACACAATACTGCTGTGCACTTGCTCCTCTCTCTGGTATCAAACCAACTCTTAATGTTGACCTTGGCACTAACTACTAACATGCAACTGAAGTAATCTATAAAAAGGCATACAAAAATACATTGTGATGAGAAACCAGTAATCCAAAGTGCCAATGACACTGTGTGCGCCACAAAACAAGTGAGATCACAGGGAACTATCATGACTTGTTTATAAACTAAATTTTGGATCCACATAGTCACAGACCCATCATAACTTAATTGCTTTTTAATGTGTCCAGCGTCTATACCAAAGGGCACAAACTCCAAGAGTGAGAGATCTGTACAAGCAATTCCATGAAGAAACCTACACTAACACTACCCAGGAGGAATGTATGTTTATAAAATTAGACAGAATAATTAGCTTCGGTTTTTTTTAAATATTGAGTGATACAATTCCTGAATGATGTTTATATATGGATTAATTATTGAAATCTTTGAAATAAGCAGTTCAAGACAGATTTTTCTTCTTGAAATTTAAGCAGACTAATTCATTTTGTCTTGCACATTCACTTGACTCAGAATATGCTCTGGATGCATGCACTTGCAGTACTGTAACTTATCATCTGCTGCCATCATGTGGTAATGCTGATAAACTGCAAGTACAGATGCATGTTAAAATTTAAGCTTTATTGAAGCTGAAAATTCCAGCAAAAGTATATGCTCTGTGAGAGTGTTTTAGTAGGAATGGGGTAAAAGAATGGGGCACGTGGCAACAGAAGTGAGCCTGTGGTAAAGGTGTAAGCTATGATGTAAGTTTTGAGGTCAGAACCATTGGACTGGAAAGGTATAATGGCCCTGGATTCAGAGGAATGAACTCTGTGTAAGATGAAATTGGCGACCAGGATGAACAACATTAACATTTTAGTAAGATGAAAAAGATGTTTACAACAGTTCCACTATCTACAATTAATGGAAAGGCATTATATTTTACATATGAAATAAAGCTTGGTGTCTGGTTGGTGTTCCCAACAGGTGCTATCTGAGGAGAGCACCAATATCCTACTGAAAAAGCCATACTAGTGCAAATCCTGGAATGACTTCCTGCTACCAGAAGATGCTTGCTAATATGAAGTATGTATGTGAGCCAGATAAATGGATATTGGGCAGGGGATAGGGTTTAAAACTTTAATGGAATTTATATTATATATCCTTCCACTAAATAAACCCCACCCCATTATAATTTTGACTATATGTATGTGAAATGATTTTTTCCTAATTTCATTTTTCTTCCTCATGCCCCCATGAAGGTTTCCCACAGAACATCTCCTGTTTCCCTTTCCTACTAGAGCCTGGCTGTTTGGGTGCTGCAGCTTGTTATTCTCAATGTAATTTTGTAATACTAAAAGAAAGCTGAAAATGGCTAAAAATGACAGTTGGTTCTGAGAAGGAAGGGAAAAGGATGTTTACAGCTATTTGCTTTCAGAACTAATAACCAGGCTACTTTTAACTGGACGTGACTGATGAAAGGAGCTGATTAAAGGTTCCTGATTCAGCTGTGACGACACGTTTATATGGAGGCTAGAGACAGTAGAGAAAGTGGGTGAGGGAAAAATAGCTGTTCAAGTGGGAATCACAAGCTTTAGTGGCCTATGCAGCTAAGGCTTTCAATTAAAAAAAAAAAAAAAGCCTCTCCCCACTACAGATAATAGGGGAAACACATTTAAACATTTCTCCCCTATTTAAATTCTGTAACCTGTGTAGCACAAAGGATGTAAGTGATACATATTTCAATTGGTGAGAAGATCCCAGCCATCCATTGCTGACAACTGGCTGAGAAATCATGTGAATGGCTCATTCAGCCAGAACAGGGATCTTTGCCTTAGAGTCCAGTCACATAGTATATAATATATACTATTAATTGCTCCTACAGAAATGTCTTTCCACATTAGTAGTACTATCCTCTTATTTTGCTTTTGACCTAACCACAAAGAATTACACTCAGACCATGGAAAATCAGAAACTTGGAAATACCTTAGTATCAACAGCATGTAGTATTTCAGTTATCCCTACTTAGAAATTCATGAATATTGTTTACATTAATTACTTTTCCTGTCATGAAAAAAGCCACTAGTGATATCATATGAAGTATCTTATGTTACATAGTCAAAATCCGAAAATTTTACAAAACAGAATTACAGCAGAAGACAGTTTCATCAGCTACATACCAGTTGTCAAAATAATCACAAAGTTCTCCTTAGTCTTTGATTAAGTTGCCACAATCTTGGGTATTCCTTTCCAGATACACACCCAGTTTTATTATATATTTAATCTTACAATTAACATTCTTTTTAGTTCCCCCCTCTTTTCACTAAACCTACTGATTCATCCATGATTGAAGCAGGGTCAAAGAAATCTGGTTTTAGCTCCGTCCTCTCTCTCCTGTTCTTTGATGGTGGCTAAAAAAAGGCAAGCAAACTGTCACCAAATATGTTAATAGTAAGTTACATTTAAGGTACAGGAAAAAGGAATCACTTTTTTTGGAGCACAGATGATATTCATACTTTAAAAGCATAAAAATGTACAAAAACTAATTTTTATTCCCGCATAACTGTTTCTTTTTTGCTTTTTGTATGACAGTTTGAACAAGTTGTATATTAAGTGCCAAAAACTATTTTAACACATATGCAAACTCAACAAAAACTTAAAGTAACCTTCCTTTATTTCTTGAACTGGAATTCTTTGAGATGCATGGTCCCTATGGGTCATCACTCTTGGATGTGCATGCACTCTGTACGCCCAAGACTGGGAAGTCTGCAACAGCAGCATCTGTTGATTCACGCCTGCATTTCCTCATGCTCCCAACCGAAGGCGTAATGGGCGGCATGGACCAACCACTTCACTAGTTCTGACCTATCATGAATCACAAGATGATCCGAGCAGAGGGGAAAGCAGGGTAGGTTGGGACTAACCACAGGGACCACACATCTCGGATAACTCTGCTTACTATAAAGTAACTTTTTCTTCTTCACATGCTGGTCCCTATGGATATCCACTACAGGTGACTCCCAAACAGTGCTCATTGAGGAGGAAGGTGAGAGGAAGTATGCTGTAGTAAAGGAGGTGTCCCTAGCTGAAAACTGAATCATAGTATGCCTAGTGAAGATGTGTATGAAGCCACAAGTAGCTGATCTATATATCTCTGATCGGGATATTCCCTGTAAGAAGGCTACCAATGCCTTGGCCACCAGCAAGTTATCAGGATCAGTTGCCCAGTTGAGCTCAATGTTCCCGAGTATGGGAGGCAATAGGGGAATGGGAGTGAACGCAAACATCAGTGTATCTGACCCCTGCACCAAGGTGGTGGCCCATCTGGAGTTGAGGTCTTGGGCAGTCTGGGAGCAGTGTGCTGGGCACTCCTTGTTCTGTCAGGTTGCAAAGAAGATCCTAAGATGAGACACCCTTCTCCTCCTGTCCTACTACTGAAAGATGTGCTGCACTATAAATGGGTAGAGTTCCCATTCGTGAATCTGCGTGGAAATGCTTGCTGAGGCGGTCTGACAAGGAATTCATTACTGTTGAACATGTGCTACCAGGAGTGTGACCTGATGCCTAATGCATCAGTTCCAGAGCTAGACTGCTTCTCTGCTGAGTAGGGTAAGTCTCACTCCTTCCTGCTTCTTTATATAGTAGATGGTGATGCTATTGTCTATTCTTGACCTGCATGCATGAGATCCAAATAATGGCTAGAAGTGTCTTGCATACTTTGTGAACCATCCATAGTGCGAATAGCTTGATTCGTAGCCTGGATTTGTATGGGGACCAGGAAACTTGGGCAGTTTGATTGTTGAGATGAACTCCTTATCCCAGTAGGGAAGCATCCACGATGAGTGTCTTTGTAGATCATGTGGGAACAAGAGACACACACACAGTTTTCCCACCAAGTGAGCAATGTCAACATGTCCTGTGGAAAAGAAACTTTCTTGTCCAAAGGATCACTGTTCTGGGCATAGACGTTCTATAGCCAGATCTGAAGGTGTCATAAGTGCAGCTGTTTGCATGGGATGACACAGGCGCACGCTGCCTTGTGGCCCTAACAGGACTAAGCAAAATCACACTGCAATCTGAGGGCTGAGATGAGGCAGCCGATGAGATTCCTCCTAGCAAGGAATCAGTTCTGAAGTAAATAGGTGCGCCCCATGACTGAGTTCAGTTCCGCTCTGATGAATTGTATGGTTTGTGTGGATATTAAATTTACTTGGAGTCCTAAGGAACAATTTGAAGTGCAGCGGTGGTTGCTGAGTACTTCCTGGCATGGCTGACTATGAACAGCCAATCATTCAGATAGGAAAACATCGGTCTGCCTTGCTTAGGAAGGTAAGTGGCCACCACTGCAAGCATTTTGTAAAGACCCTTGGGGCTACTGAGAGGCCAACAGGGAGCACTGTGTACTGAAAATGTTGTTATATGTGGCTAATGAGAGTGCTATCGTCAAAGGGAATGTCCTCAGTGGTAATTTGGTCTGCTCTGGGAACCCTGAAGCCATGAATCCCTTCTCATGACTACTGAAATAGCAAAGGAATGTGATGCTATGTCCAGTGATCAAGGGACTCCATCATCCAGGATGGCCTGGAAGTGAGGCCTGCATTCCGGAGGCAGTTTGTTTGCAAAGTCAAATAGCTTGTTTTAATTCAAGGAATCGTATCTACACATGAACAATTGGTAATTTGCTATTTGGAATGCTAAACTGTCCAATGAGAAAAATCTTCCTTTTGAAGAGATCCAGCTGCTTTGTGTCTTTGTCCAGGGGAGTGGATTGGGCTGGTGTAGCTGACTTTTTTCTGTGACAGCCTGAACACCAAGGTGTTTGGATTAAGCTGAGAAAACAAATATTCTGCTGCCTTGAGGGAAAACAAACTGTTTCTCAACCCCTTTCGGGGTTGGGTCACATGTGGCAGGTATGCGCCAAACCACTCTGGAGAGAGTCACACCCTGGAGAATGTCTAGGAACTCCTGGGTCAGCTCTTGGACCTCCTCAAGCAGAACCTGACAAGTGTCTGATTCTCCTGAGATGGTCCTGGTACCGCTTAAAGTTGTCCACTGGTGATGGAAATGCTAGCGATACTGCCTCATCTGGAGAGGACAAAGAAAGCACTGCTGGTGGAGCTGATGCTCGTAGCTATTCCTCCTCCATCGATTGTTCCACTGGAGCCTCTGGTTCAGGTGGATGGTGCAGGAGGACAAGTCATGGAAGACCTCTTTTTAGAGGATTTAAGAAATATGTACTTCTTCTTGCAGTGATTTTGCCCTTATCTTCATGTTTCCACTACATGGAGTCCCAATGCTTGCTGAAGGACTCCAATCCACTGAGAGCGGGTGTGGAGGGCTGCCCAGAGGCTCCAGATGGGTTGATGTGAGGAGGAAGGGCTCAGGCACGGCCTCATGGAGATCTCTATAAGGTACCTCCAGAACTTGAACTCATGAGACTGTCTGGTATATGGAAGGAAAGCACAGAAGATGCCACATTTTGAAGGAATGTTTGCTTCTCCAAGACAATACTGATGGCCCTGTGCAGGTTACTCACCAGGACAATCCGGGGACATTCCACTTACGGTTTCAAGCCTGGAACTTGGGACATAATAGGTGCTTGAAACAGTGAGGGAACTGTGGAGGTGGGGGGGAGTGAAGGGGGACTCACATTATCCCCAACTCAATATCCAGAAGTTTAACCACTATTTATATTTACAGGTATGATGAAGCAGAACACTAAACAGGAGAAACAGACACTTGAAAATTCTGTCCCAGACTAAGTTGTAGAAAAGGAACTGGAGAGGCTATCAGACTATTTTCCCCCTAATGCCCTCAGCTGAGAGCATGAGAAGGTGTAGGGGCAGACCAACAGACACTGTTATTGAAGAGTTTCGAATCTCAGCCATTAGGAATGTATGTGCACGCCGTACTGAATACCCACAGGAACCACAATGTGAAGAGGAACTCTGAATAATAAAAAAAGGAACTGTGCTGCTAATATCTTTACATTAAAAAAACATCTCTGCCAAAACTGTTAAAACCACCTTCAGGGTTTTTTTTAAAAAAACACGATCACTAATTGTTCTGTGATGCAAAGAAAATAAGTTTATTTAAGAAGAATCACTGACTTAGCCAATAATGAAATAATAGCAGGTTTAAATGAAAAAAAATCATTAAATTTTCTTACCAGGTCTATGTCCATGGTGTCAAAATCCATGCCTTCATTTAGGTCTTCGATTCGCCCTTCTGATGACATCATCACATCTTCAACAATCGGCTCCTCGTCATCTTCCATCAGGCTTGTACCACGCCGACTGAAGAAATTAGAAAAAAAAGATTTATTTCACACTGGATCTGAGCTACTCAAAATAAAAATAAAAACACATTAGAAAACCCTAGATATGGATTACAATTGTAATGAAGAGTGATGGAACTAAAAAAAGGAAGTGAGAGTTCGGTTATCTGTCGCTGAACCTGAATGACAAAACCAGGCCCAGCCCATGAGAAAAGCTCCCTTCTTATTTCATATGAAGAGAGGAGACTGGGAACAACAAGAAGATTTGCTGTACACCATCATCTTCCTCAGCATTATTGGTGTGCGGACACAACAGATCTCAGAAAATATCAGACTCATGGCCAATTTATATGACTCAAAAGAATGATTGTTCTTACTCTTTTCACAGTCTAAGGTGTTTAAATTGACTGGACTTTTTTTTATTTGGATCTGAGATCTTAATGAAACCTGACTTTTGTTTTACTTTACCACGTAAAGGAACAGAACCACCTTCTCCAAGGGCAAGTCTCCTTGAGATACTCTGAGGATCTTCTCTCTTAGGAAGGATCAGAGACTAGATTCTCAGTTCTTTTGAGCTCTCAAGCTGAAAGCGGTTGAAAAAGAGGTCCTCTGTGACAGATGAAGAATCTGTATGCAGGCCCACCTTGTACATCTTTCCATTACACAAAGGGCATAATTTACAGTTAGTTACCTTATCAACCATCCTTTTGGTACCAAATGGCAATGCTAACAGCAATACCTATCACACTGAGAGACTGAAATAAAGTTTAATTAAAAAAATAAAATCATGGAAAAGCACATCTAGAAAACACTAAGATCACAAGAGTGAAGAACAGCTTACAGAAAGTAGCTGGAGGAAGAGAAGGTTACTCACCCTGTGCAATAACTGAGGTTCTTCAAGATGTCCCTGTGGGAGCTTCACTGTAGGTGCAGCAGCACCCCCGGTGCCTGGGATTGGAGATCTTCATTAGCAGTGCCCATTGGACTGCACATGTGCATCTCCCCGTCTTGCCCCAGGAGTGGCATGTATATATAGCGCTGGGTAGTCCAACCACCCACTAGTTCTTTCTCTACCAGAAAGCTTATCTTTCAGCTCTGAAGCAGAGGGAAGGAAAGTGAGTAGTGGAACACTCAGATGGACACACATCTCAAAGAACCTCAGTTACTGCACAGGGTGACTAACCTTTTCATCTTCGAGTAGGTCCCTATGGGTGCTCCATATTAAGTGACTATAAAGGAGTGCCCCTAGTTGGAACGCTGGAGCTTCAGAGCAGCATTTACTGCAGATGATAGGACAGTGTGTCCGAGTAGCGTATCTGGTGCTGCATTATGATTAATTGCATAGTGACGGCTAAAAGTGTCCATGGATGTCCATGTGGCAGCTTTGCAAATGTCAGCAATTGGGACATGGTTGAGAATGGCAATCGAGGTGGAGAGAGCAAGTGAAATGTGCTCTAGTTCAAGGAGAAGACTGTCAATTGTATATTTGGTAGGACAGGTGTATACACTGTGAGATCCATTTGGAAAGGCATTGCTTAGAAACAGCTGCACTTTTCTATCTTTTGGCCGTTGAGAGGAATAAGCATGGTGACCATCTGAAAGGTTTAGTTCTGTCCAAATAAAAGGCTAATGCTCGTCTTATCTCGAAGGTGTGTAACGGCACTTCCTCCTTATTGCTGTTTGGTTCTGGAAAGAAGCAGAAACGATGGATAGATTGGTTTAAGTAGAAAGAGGATGGTATGTTGGGTAAAAATTTGGGATGCTGTCATAACGTAACCTTGTCTTTATGAAAAATCATGCACAGGGGGTATGCCACAGGTGCTCCAATTTCACCTACTTGACGGGCAGAGGCGATAGTGATAAGAAATGCTGTTTTTGTGGATAAGTGGACATAAGAGCAGATCATCACTGGTTTGAACAGTGGTCTAGTAAGAGAACATAGAAAGAGCTGGAGTGGGATCCCGTATCTCAGGGTAAAGATTTTGGAGGCCTTTCAGAGATATTTTCATGAGTGGGTGAATAAACAAGGAGTGGCTGTCTATATTGGGATGAAAGGCCATAACAGCAGCCAAGTGTACACAAATGGAGCTGGTGGACAATTCTAATCTTTTAAGGTGTACAATGCAGTTCAAGATGAGTGATAATGGAGCGCTCATTGCCTTGACATAATTGGTGATGCACCAGGTTTGGAATCTAAGCCCATTTTTTGGAGATAAGCATGACGACTTGTCTCATATCTGTTATCCAAGAGTACTTGTTTAACTGCCTCTGAACAGGTCATCTCTGAATCCCGGACCCATAAAGGTGCCATGCTTTCAGGTGGAGTAGCTGTGGACTGGAATGGAGGATTCAATCTGCATCCTGCGTGAGGAGTTGTGGAGTCTGTCGCAGAGTGATTGGAGGGCAGTCATGCGAATAAGTTAAGTATATCAAATCTGTCATGATCATGTCAGAGTTATATGGATGACTTGGGCTCAGTCCCCTTGGATCTTTTGAAGAAGAACAGGAGGAAAGTCTTAAAGGTGCAGCACATTCCATGTGAGGAGGAATGAATTGCCCAGGAATCCGTGGACTAGGCCTGCTCTTCAGCAAAACTGAGGACATTGGATGTTCTCCGGGGTGGCAAAGAGATCTATGGTGGGGAATCCCCAGTGGCTGAAGATACGATAAAGGCCCATGTATTCAGCTCCCACTTGTGGTCTTGGGAGACTCTCATGCGAAATGAGTCTGCTGTGGTGCTCTAGGGTCTAGGGAGGTATGCAGCTAAGATGTTGATGTTGTGTTGGGTATGACAGTTCCTAATTTCAGTGCTTCCGAGCATAGGAAGTGGGGCCTTGCTCTGCTTTGGCTGTTGATGTAGAACATTCAGGCAGTACTGTTGGTCATAACTCTTATAGTGTGATGTCTGATCAATGGCAGAAAATGCTGGTAGGCATTTCAGACCGCTCATAGCCCAAGGAGACTGAAGTGCAGGGTAGATCTGGTAAAGAACCATCTGCCCTGCACCGTATAGTTCTGATGGTGCGCTTCCCAACCAATTAAGGAGGCGTCCATTAGGTAAGTTCTTGACCTTGATGGGCAAGGACAGGAGCTTGTGAGGTTTGTGTCTGTGAGGTACATACACTGTACGTGGCCATGTCTGGAGACAGCGGATGTGTAACTTTGCACAGTTTACTATAAAAAGTAGCTGCTGCCATGTGGCCGAGTAGCTGGAGACAATGTCTTGGCTGAGATCTGAGGGCAAGTTCTCACTGTGGACAGTTCTCACTGTGATTGACTACTGATGAAAATCTGTGAGGCAGGCTCTGGCTTTTATGCCATCCAGTTGTGCCCCAATAAATTCCAGGTGTTGCACCAGTATCACTGTAGATTTCTCCAAGCTTATGCAAAGGTCAAGGCTTGAGAAAGGCTTGTCAGCTGTATGGTGTGAAAAGCATCAGGTTCGGATGAAGCTTTGAGGAGACAGGTATCTAAGTATGGAAATACAACAATGCCCTGTTTGCACAGGTAGGTGTCCGCTACCGCCAAGATGTTGGAGAACACTCAGGGGGCTATAGAAAGTCCGAAGGGTAGTACTTTGTATCAACAGTGATCGGTCCCCATGACGAATCGGAGGAACGGTCTATGGGCAGGGTGTATTGTGATGGGAAAGTATATGTCTTGGAGGTCAAGGGCCAAGAACCAGTCCCCCTGTTCCAGTGTTGGAATAATGATGGACAGGGTTGTATCTTGAAGCATTGCAGTTTGACAAACTGTTGAGATTTTGAAGGTCTAGAACCAGTCACCACTCTGCCAGATTTCTTTTGGATCTGAAAATAATGGGAGTAAAAACACTTCCCTCTGCGCTGGGATGGGACCAGTAGTATGGCTCCCAGTTACAGAAGATGGTTTATTTCTTCTCGTAGAATGTGTTGATGAGAAGGGCCCCTGAAGAGGATGGAGGGTGTGTGGGATAGATAGGAATGGAATGGAGTATCCTTCTTTGATGATCTCTAGAACCCACTTGTCCAAAGTAATTAGCCATCATGATGGAAAGAAAGGGGCTAAATGGTCGCCAAACTGGTGGAATGTTGGAGATGGTTGTCGTGACTGGAACAGGGAGGAGGCTTCTCAGGTCCTCAACCACACCTTCAAAATTGTTGTTCAGCTGAAGGCATGTGAGAGGTAGCCCCTGGGGAAGTTGAATGTCTGCGCTTGTTAGGGGGCATTGTGTCTCATAACATCGATGAGGAGTGAACGGTGGTGCTTGGGATCGTGGGGGAGGTTGGTATTTCCCCAGTCTCTTCAGTGCTCGCTTATAAATATCGAGAGGGCAGAGAGTTGCTTGAGAGTTCTTTAGGGAGGGTAGGGGACTCATCCGTGTGCTCTGCAAATAATTTGGGGCCCGCAGAGGGTAGGTCCTCAACGGTGGTTTGTACCTCCTTTGGGTGACCAGAGATGCCCATCTCATGACTATGACAATCATGACGGAAAAGGTAGCAGTATCTGCAGAATCCAAGGCTTGTAAAGCTGGATGGGCTAAGAGGCGTACTTCTGACCTGAGCGCCTGGGGCTGCTCCTTCTCATCATCAGAAATGTCTTGGCAGAATTCCTGTACAGTAGAACCTCAGAGTTGTGAACACCAGAGTTACAAACTGACCAGTCAACCAAACACCTCATTTGGAACCAGAAGTACACAATCAGGCAGCAGCAGGGGAGACCAAAAAAAGCAAATTACATGCAACAGTACTATTACATGTAAACTAATTAAAAAAAAGGGAAATTTTAAAAAAAGATTTGACAAGGTAAAGGAATTGTTTCCATGCTTGTTTCATTTAAATTAAGATGGTTAAAAGCAGCATTTTTCTTCTGCATAGTAAATTTTCAAAGCTGTATTAAGCCAATGTTCAATTATAAACTTTTGAAAGAACAATCATAATGTTTTGTTCAGAGTTACGAGTATTTCAGAGTTACGAACAACCTCCAGTCCAGAGGTGTTTGTAACTGAGGCTCTACTGTATCTTGGAATAATTAACATAATTGTATTTGCCCAAGAGAAACTCATAGTTGGAGATGCAGAATTGGAGTGGACTGGACGAATAAGCCTTGTGGCCGAATAGGTACAGTCCAGGGCTGTCAAGTGATTAAAAAAATTAATTGTGAATAATAGAATACCGTTTATTAGAATAGTTTTGGGTATCTTCTACATTTTCAAATATATTGATTTAAAATTACAACACGGAACACAAAGTATACAGTGCTCACTTTATTTTTTATTTGCACTGTAAATGTTATAGTATTTTTCAATTCACCTAATACAAGTATTGTAGTGCAATCTCTTTATCAAAGTTGAACTTACAAATGTAGAATTATATACAAAAAAACCCTGCATTCCAAAATAAAACAACGGAAAACTTTAGAGCCTACAAGTCCACTCAGTTGTACTTCTTGTTCAGCCAATCGCTCAGACAAACAAGTTTGTTTGCATTTGCAGGAGATAATGCTGCCCACTTCTTGTTTACAATATCACCTGAAAGTGAGAACAGGCGCTCGCGTGGCACTGTTGTAAAAAATATTTATGTACCAGATGCACTAAAGAGTCATATGTCCCTTCATGCTTCAATCACTGTTTCAAAGGACATGTGCCCATGCTCAATAACCATCCAAAGCAGTGCCGACTGATACATGTTCATTTTCATCACCTGAGCCAGATGCCATTGGTGGTTCAAGTTCTGTAGTTTACGCATCATAGTGTTGATCTTATAAGACTTCTGAAAGCATCTCTCCATCTTGTCCCTCTCAGATTTTGGAAGGCACATCAGATTCTTAAACCTCACATTAGTACCTTCTTTGCATTTTGTCAAATTTGCAGCGAAAGTGTTCTTAAAAGAACAACATGCGCTGGGTCATCATCCAGGACTGCTATAACATGAAATATATGGTAGAATGCAAGTAAAACAGAGCAGGAGGCATACAATTCATCCCCAAGGAGTTCAGCCACAAATTTAATTAACATTTTTTTTTTAATTAGCATCATCAGCATGGAAGCATGTCCTCTAGCCGAAGCATGAACAGACATACGTATGTTTAGCATATATGGCACGTAAATACCTTGCAGTGCCAGCTACAAAAGTGACATGTGAACACCTGTTCTCACTTTCAGGTGACAATGTAAATAAGAAGCAGATAGCATTATTTCCCGTAAATGTAAACAAATTTGTTTGCCGCAGGCTCAAAAGTTTTCCATTGTTTTGTTTTTGAGTGCAGTTATGTAACAAAAAAAAAATCTACATTTTTAAATTGCACTTTCACCATAAAGAGGTTGCATTACAGTACTTGTATGAGATTAATTGAAAAAACCACGCTTTTGTTTGCCATTGTTATAGTGCAAATATTTGTAATAAAAATTAAATATAAAGTGATCACTGTCTACTTGGTATACTGTGTTGTAATCAAAATCAATATATTTGCAAATGTAGAAAAAAAATCCCAAAATATTTAATAAATTTCAATTGATATTCTATTGTTTTACAGTGCAATTAAAACTGCAATTAATCATGATTAATTTTTTTTTAATCGTGTGAGTTAACTGCGATTAAATCAACAGCCCTAGTACAGTCACTTCCAATCCCAGTCATAAGGGGTGGATTTAAGTTGGTATTCGTGTCCCTTTTTGTGCACAGCATTGACAACTAGGTTATTTAGAGTGGGGTAAGAAAAAAGAAATTCCATGTCTTTAGTGGGGACATAATATTTCTTGTTTGCTCGCTTGTAGATCGGTGGGATGAATGCTGGGGTCTGCCAGAGCACCTTGGCCAGGTCAAGAAGGGCCTCATTGACAGGTAGGGCTATTTTGGACGATGAAGATGCATGCAGGATGTCTAGCAGTTTGTTCTGCTGTTCTTTCACTTTCTTCAAAAGGAACCTGGAGAGAGTCTGCAATCTTGCAAAACAGCTCCTGAAAGCGTTTAAAGTCGTCTGCTGATGTAGGGGGTGGGAAGTATGATAGCCTCATCGGGGAAGAAAAGGAGTGGTAGTGTAACCTCCTCCTCCTGTTTTTCTTCCATGTCTGCTGTTGGGAGTGTCTTGATCTCTGGTGGTCGAGAGATGGATGGGGATGGCGAATGTGTATGCCTCCAGCTTTACTCTATGGGAGAATTCCCAAACTGTGATCTGTACATGGCCCACGGATCACAGTATGGCCAAAGTGTAGGGAATGGCATGTGGGGTTGCATCCATGGCATTCCGTCCTGGTTTGTTTGGAAGTTGCAGATAATAAGGATATGTAGCTAATGTGTTTTGTGCCTGTCCTGAATGTAAGGGGGAGGAGTAGTTCTCCTCTTCCTCATGAGGGAAGAGCAGTGCCATCCTTAGAGGGGAAAGGAAGGAGTGCTGTAACTCCGGAGAAGAGGATGGAGGCGGAAGGAGGTCGTGTCTAAGTAATGGCGACTCAGGCAGGTCAGATATGAGCCGCTCTTTAGGATATCTGAACTCCGGGGAGGAGGAAAGAGCACCATTGGCACCGGCAGATGCATCAGTGTGGAGGGAGAGGTGCATTCGCTTGAGCAGCAGGCAGATGGAGTTGAGGTCCTGCATGGTGTCGAGGGTGTCAATGGTGCCAGAGAGCGCACAGGTACAGAGCTTGGTTGATGCTGCATGTACTGTCGACACCAACAGAGTTGCCGGTGGTTTCATCCGTGCCATGGAGCCTGAAGTTGATTTGGTTAGGGTGTCCATTTTTGAAGGTCTTATGCCCAGAGATGGTGCTGTCGGCTGCAGGTCTGCCCATTTAGGCTCTTTAGCTGTGATACCAGATGGTCTCTGGAACTATGTCTCATCCCCAAAGATATCAAAGCTACTAACCTTGTAGGGGGCGGTGTTCTGGCAGGCTGTTTGTCAAGAGGGTGATGAGGTAGTTAGTTTCTTCCCATCAGCATGGGAAAAAAACAGTTACTAACCTTTGTTCTTCGAGATGTGTTGCTCATGTCCATTCCATGCTAGGTATGTGCGTGCTGCACGCATGGTTGCTGGAGATATTTCCCTGGTTATAAGGCCCTTTGGAGCCACGCACAGGTATGTACTAGTAGGGGAAGAGGGGGCACCACTGGCAACCACACCTTCTCAGTTCCTTTGTGATGGTTAACTCTGACAAAGGGATTGGAGGGTGGGTCATGGAATGGACACGAGTAACATCTCGAAGAACAATAGTTATGAAAAGTTAATAACCATTTTTTCTTCAAGTGCTTGCTCATGTCCCTCCCATGCTAGGTGACTCACAAGCAGTACTGTAGTAGGTGGGCTTGGAGTTCATGGACATGCTGACTGTAACAATGCTCTCCTAAAACTAGCATCATCTTGGGCCTGTTGGGTGATGGCATAAGTAAAATGCGAAGGTATGAATTGATGACCAGGTTCGGCTCTGCAGATGTCCTGGATTGGTACTTGCATGAGGAATGCTGCTGACGAAGCCTGGGCTTTTGTGGGCGCGATGGCTGGAGGGGGAACGTTTGCCTGTTCATAGCAAGCCGAATACAAGTAGTTATCCAAGATGAGATTCTTTGGGTTGATACTGGGAACGCTCTCATCCTTTCTGCTACTGCCACAAAGAGTCACATGGACTTGCGGAAGGGCTTAGTCCTCTCAATATAAAAGAAGGTGAGGGCATGCCTAACGTCCAGTGTATGAAGTCATCATTCCTCTGAGCTTTTGGACAATTGGCCCCTCCTTGCTTGTTGATATAAAACATGGTTCCTGGATGCCAGGATCAGGCAGAGCTTGCCCATGGGTGGTTCCGGAGGACCTGGTGTTGGAAAGATGCTTGATGAACTCTGTTCCCTCCTGGTTCTGGAAGCAAGAGATAGCAGGTTCCCCAATGGGGCTGGATGGACTGGAAGAGAGAAGGTCCCTTGCCACCCGATAAGCCTCCAGAGTTGACAGCACTGTCAGTCCATTGGTATCTTGGTGGCTCCCTGGTGTCAGTGGAGGGTCCCATACCAGACTCAACTCTCTTGGTAGAGTCAGCGATGCCGATGCATGTCCAGGAGTAGAAGAGCGGCCCAGTGTGGGTCTCACGCTGTCTCCCTGCTTGTTCCTCTCTTGCACCAGCAAGCACCCTCAGTGTGCTGCTTTTTGTGCTTCTTACATGGCACCGGGGATGAAGAATAGGGCTGGGAAGCGCTTGGTGCCGAGGGAGCACTTTGCACCAATGCTGAAATACTCAGTGCCAAATTGGACTCGCTCAGCTCTGAGACAGGCTTGAGGCTGGCCTCTATGAGGATAGCCTTTAGTTTGATGTCCTGGTCCTTCTTAGTGTGGGGTCTGAAATCTCAACAAATTTTACACTTGTTCTTAATGTGAGTTTCCCCAAAGCACTTTAAGCAACATAAGTGCAGGTCACTCACAGGCATACGTTTGCCACGAGAGGCACAAGACTTGAAATCTGGGGACTGGGGCATGCTCTGCTCCTGGGACAACTCTCCTCTGATAAGAACTCCACTAACTATGTAACTATCACTTTCAAAAACTATATACGCTAAACTATTAACACTATGAATGGAAAAAAGGTTCAAAATCACTAGGAAGATACTAGCCAAAACAAGGCAGTAAGAAGGAATTGAGAGAGTGTGGGACTGTCAGCACCTCTTATACCAATACACACACGCATGGCTCCAGAGGGTGCTAGAGCTGACACAACAGATACCGCTAAGAGAAAAATCTCTGGCAACAGTACATGTGGTAAGCACATACCCAGCATGGAATGGACATGAGCAAGCACTTGAAGAAAAGATTTCTTCTTAGAAGGATGTGGCGAATGAGGGTTGGTGGATGACCTAGCAGCGTGAGAGAGCCACAAAAAGGGAAGTGTCCATACCATGGTCCGATGCTGGACGCAATGATCTCTCCATGAGAAGTCATAGCCAATGTCTCTGTCTTTTCTGACCCTGGCAGTCAGATTGTGGCAATGGGTACACTTCTGCGGGATGTCCCCCTCACCCAGGCAGTGGATGCACTGTGGGTGACTGTTGCTTACCGGGAATGCCTGCTAGCAGGAAACATACCTCTTAAACCTAGGAGATCCGGGTACAAGGATGAGGAAGAAAGCTTCCCAGTCGGGAAGGGTGGGAAGTGGGAAAATGAAATCCTAAATTACAAATTAACAGGGAGGGTAAAAGGAAGGAAAAATGATAAAGAAAAGAACTAGCTACTAAACTAACAGGTAAGGCACTATATAACAGCTCAAAGGATAGAATGGCTGTGCTCTGGATTCTGTCCCATACCAAAGGCATTTGAGAAAGAACTGGGAGGTAGATGGACTGCACAGCAGTATATATACATGCCACACGGGCCATGTGAGACAGGGAGGTGTGCATGTGTGGCCCAACAGGTACTGCTAATGAAAATCTCTGATCCCAAGTGCAGGGAGCACTGCTGCAACAGTGGAGCACCCATAGGGACATCACTCGAAAAAGGAATCACTCTTGGTTCAACTAGACAGTCTGGTAGCTGGAAGGAACTGAGAAGTGGGTCAAAGCCATGGATCCTTTTATATGCTTGGGTCTAAATGTTCAGAGCCATGAGAGAGCACAGTCCCAAAGGCCAAAGCTTTCTAGCATGTTCTGGTAACAATATGTATGTGAAGGTGCTTCCCAAAAACACGGACTTCTACAGGCAATTCTTGAACCTACACTGACAAGAACTCCTGCCCACTCTCCCAATTCACTACAAATCATTGGCCCAAGAAAGCAGCACTGGAGCTGCAGAATGCACTATGATCTGGACATTTCACCCATCATTTATAACAGCCTATAAGAGTGTGGGGTATTGTGTTTTCCCTCTCTGCCTAGCAAAAATGAGACAAAATTTTAACAGTCTTAGTTTAAAAAAATTTTAAAAATATGTTATTATTTTGCAAAATCATGCAATCATTAAAAATTTGAAACTCCCTGTAACTTGTCTTAAACCATCCCCATAAGAGCTAGCTCTAGCAATTACTTGACCAGGATAACAGTAGTTGTGACACTCCTTTGTAAACTCATTGAGTGACAACCAGATGATTGGTTGTGTGCATGCCTAACATGGGAGACACTGTTCATTAATTTATAATGTGTTAAATTCATTGTTAGTTTTGCCATTTGGAGCAAGTAGGCAATGTTTTACAGTTCTATTTTTTTAGATCTGTGTAAGTAAGTTGGATAATCATTAGTACATACCACTGGACTTCTTGGACTTAAAGTTCAGAGAAGTTGTTTAGAGTTTGTTTTTCAACAGTCACAAAAATTAAATGTGACCTTGGAATCAAGACTACTACTTCTACACATATAAAACTATTATTTTAATAATCTTTTTACTCAAAAAGATACTGCATTCGAAGTGTATTCTCCAGCACAATTCAATACAGTATACCAAAATTTGCCACAGATAACAGTTAATTTAGCATCAGATTCAAGTTCATATCTGTATCAAATTTATGTCATGCTAAAAGACATACTATTACTTTAAATCTTTGGAATCTATATGAAAAAATAAAAATTGTAAGAAATGAAGCAGCTTAAATTGCTTAGTCATATAAGTTAAGTTAATTTTATCTTAGCTTCAATTTATTTTGCCATTGCTTCCATCTCTAGGCATTTCTAAGATGCTAACTGCCAAGATATCAAGACAACTCAAAAATAGTAAAATTAAAAAAGTGTAACAGGGGACTATATAGATATATATAGTCTATGAAGCCATGCACAAGAAAATTGAAAAAAATACATAATCTTTTTGCTCAGTTTTACTCACATGGCATGCTGCAAGTTAGTTCTCAGTTTGACGTAGTTCATCGCTGCCCTCTCTTGCTGTTGCCTGGCTGCTTCTTCTTGTTGTCTTTGAGCCAACATCCACGTTACCTGCGTGCTAAAAAAAATGGTTTTCCTTTAAATGTGAACTGGTTTCATATTTGAATGGTAATACAGCGTATGTGTTAGTTGTTTCTACATACTTGTAATCAAGTGGAGCTTGATGGTGTTCAGGCTGCATTGGATATACACCCATGTAACTGTCTTCAGGTCGCAACCGCTTAGGCTCCCTCATGATTGTGGAAGTGAGCTGTGGCGTTTGCATCATGACTGGTGTGTGCATTGTCTGCTCCCTGTTCAACCACATGCTGTCACTACTACTGCTTTCTTCAGCTGAAAGTGAAGAACAATATCAGCATATACTTTTCACACCAATTTAAAATCAAATTATTTAAATATGACAAATATAGAGTGATATATCTGTCAAGGTGTCCATCGGGGATCAATAATACATTTCTTAACTTTTAAGAATCTGCAGAATAAAATGCCTTGGCACAACTGATCATTGCATAAATTACTTTAAATACCTTACCACTAAAAGCAAATTGTTTTTTCCTTCACTTGATCTGTGCCCATGTCTTATCATTCAGACTTCCTATTCAGGGTAGCATTGCAAGAAATATATATACACAAAATTAGGTTGTAAAGATATATTAAAGATACATTGAAGGGCAGAGATACTCTTATCAATCTGACCAATATGAAAACTCAAGGTCAGATCCCCAGCTTGTGTAAATGAGGTTGGCTTCATTAACTTCCGAAAATGTCAATATATTTTGTCAGAAAGAAAAAATTCACACCTTCAGGTATTTTCCGCTTCCCTGTTGCTGGTTTTGTTTTCTTATTCCTTACTGTAGAGCCTCGACTGCTGATTCCGCTAATGACTGACATAGTATCATCATCACCTCCAGCTAGTAAGGAATTCCTATAAGACATGAGAGGAAGCCACACATCTTCTCTTCGTAGAGACATCTGAAAGGTCATGAACTTCTCCAAGTAAACATACCTTTAAAAGAAATAATGATTATAAATGTGCAGAATATATTAAGACATTCCTATATTTTAAGAAATGTAAATTTGATTACTCAAAAACTTGCATCATAATGTCATCTTCATTACAAAGACTTTTATAATCTAATTAACAAAAAAGTATTGCCAACAGCAAACGCAACAAGATGTCTAGACTTGTTCATCCACTTTAGTGTGAAAATAACTGAAACAAATAGTTTGCCTTGTTGTGATCAGACTTGTTTGCTCCAGTCTAGTTACTCATGGCATATCAAAAATTCCATTTTAGAGATTATATACACATTTACTACATGAACAAATAAAGGTTACTTGTAACTTGGCATATTCACACTTATGGATAATGTGCCAACTGGTGCAACCTAACAATCTCTAAGCAGTGCCCGTTAGTGGGTACATATGTGCTCTATTACCCTTTCTATCAGTGTTCAACATTCTGAGGGTGAGAGACTATGCAAGTGGATGCTGGGCCTTCTAATATCTCAATTCCATCTACTGCTGACCCACAGAAACAAAGATAGCACTCTGAGAAGGAGGGGAGGTGGGAGGGATGTGTGAATATACAGAGTCACCTCAAAAGAACTCAAGTTACAAGTAAGAATACTTCATTTATTCATGTCTTAAATGCTTACATAATCTGCAAAATGGAATCTTTGGTATTGCATTTTGTTTTGATGAAGCTTGGACCTGAATGACTTCCTCTTTTGTTGAAACTGCAAGGAAGAAGCTGTTTGCTGGTGTTGTTGCTGTCTTTGAGTTGAAGGATATAATTTTATCCTCAATCTTCATTGTATCTAGTAACGAAAAGGGGTAGATGGTCTCCTTCTAACAGTGGAAAACAAACCAAGCAAATGAACAGTAGATTTAGTCTCAACTGTTCCAAAAGCTCATCCTCCTTGTTACTGAAAAGAGAATCACTTTCAAAGGCGAGATCCCAAATCTTAAACCTAGTCTCCAGGGTCATCAACAGACCAGGGATGTCTTCTCAAAGTAACAGCAGATACCAAGACTCTGGCTGAAGAATCAAAAATATCAAAAGAAGCCCTGAGAACATGCTTTGGCATATTATGTCCCTCTCCAAAGATAGCACTGGCCAATCTTCTGTGTTCGTCTGATAACTCTTGCACAAAGGTAGCCATTTTCTCCTACGGATAGAATTTATAAAGTGGGACACTGCCATTGGATAATTAGATATTCTAATACCTAGAGATTAAGAAGAAAAAAATTCTTATCATGGCATCCAACTTCTTCCCTCTTTATCTGTGGGGGTTGAATGAGCTTGACGAGACCTAAATATATTACTTGCTACTGCAACCACCAAACAATGTGGCAAGGGAAAAATATGAAAAACACAAAACCCCCTCACATGGGATTTGATACAGTTCATCTGCCTTCTTAGAAACGGGCTGACAGGAAGCAGGGGTAACACAAACTACCTTAGCAGGCTGCAAGAGACTATCCAAAACAGAGGTACAAAATGTCCAAAGGGCTGAGAAAACCAAGAGTTTGGGGGGGGGGGGGGGGGGGGCGCGTAAACTTGGAAGGCTCAGATCTTTTGATTCTTTCTTGATCCTCTTTAATTGTGGATCTGTCCTCAGATGTACTATGGATCTCACTGGAGAAAACAGCCCAGAGGATGAAGAAACATGAACTGTGAGAAAGGTCTGTCTGGTGATACCGTAGGAGATTTAGTAGGAGGAAGCAGAGATAGTCCAGAGAAAGAGTATCTTCCATCCTTCCTCTCTTATCATCAGTAGGGGATTTAGACCTTGGAACTAAAAGTCTTCCTTTTCCTATCCTCAAATGATCCAAAGAATAATCAGATGCCAAACAAACTTCTACTACTACTGTTAACGGTCCTCTTCAGATCAGTCATTGATACTAGGTTTGGTAAAGATAACTGTGCCTATCTGACAGCGACTTTCTTCTCCTTCACCTTTTTCTTTGGAACTTACATTCTCTCAGCTTTAATAGGAGGATCTTACTAACTAGGCATGTCAGCTAGAACCAACAAAGACATCCCTTGGATTTCTTAGGCACTCTACCTTGATGCAGTTGGAGCTGATAGAGACCTCTTAGCCTTCAGATCTGAAGAGCTCTCAAAACCCCAGGGTCTAGCAGTAAGTTTTCTTAAGCAGGAGCACCTGGCAGCCTGTTTTACCCCTCATCACACATTCTGGGTATGAAGGTCCAACAGATGGAAAATCCAGAAGGAGTGTGACTCTCACTGAGGCACTTAACACATCTCACTTGATAATCCCAGTGCCTGAAATTGGCTCAACAGAGAGGACATGGCTTGGAACCTGGCTTCTTCTTTGGATCTGTCAACCTACAGACCTATAGAACCATGCCTAAACACTAAAACTAAAAATTACTAATGCGCTAACGTCACCAACAGGCTATCCAAGCCACTACGGTAGGAATATAAATCGGATCCAAAGGACCGGAACAGTTCACTTCCATCTAGCACTAGCAGTTGGAAGAAATTGTGGTAGTAGAGGGCACAGCGCCCCCTTATATAGCCCCACTCTCAGAATGTTCATGAACGCTGAAATGAGAAGGTGCATCTGTGTTCTAACAGGCACTGCTCAGAAAGGTTCCACAGATGAGCCAACCAGTGCAGCCTATTATCTATATAACTAGGAATATATACAGCCATTTGAAGTGCAAGCTTTTCAAACTGTTAATGCTATTTATTCTTTCCATTAAAAGCTATGATTTCAATAGCTGAAAGCAGAACAGGAGACACCAAGTAATCTATTAACAATTATAGAACAGCTAATACTTCCGTTGTTATTAACTAATATTATATACTTATTACAAAAATGAGGGACTCTGCTATAATAGCTTGCCATTCCCTTGTTTTTCTATTAATTCTAAATGTTACTGAAGCTTACTTCAACATTAGTGATAGCAATTTTTTGCCTAGTTAATAATAAAGGTGGAATTAGAGATAAAATGTTATCAAATTTAACTGTTTTCATCACTTAACATTTCATAACATTAAAAACTTTCAGAGAATACTTACACTGTTCTTTTGTCTTGTCTGAGAAGTTTGGAGGAGAACTCACTCAGAATATCAAGAAATGCCAAATTTAAAGGAGGATGGCTCTCACCTTGCGGGTTAGGCTCTTTAAAAGCAAACTCTATGCCATCTCTGAAAATAAAAGTTAAAAATTAAGATTTAGAAGAATTACCTATTTTACAGTTTTCTATAGCACCACCCACATGACCAAAGTATCTAATCACTGAGAGAGTTCTAATTTGTCATTTCACCCCTTTCCCCTGCATTAAATTAATGAAGAAACAAGATCAAGGTCAAAACCACCATTCTTCCAGAGGTATTAGATAGGACACCCTTGAAAGCTGTCAGTGTTACTCCTATGTGAACTGGTGGAATTGCTGTCTCCATAATCTTTCTTGATCCTCTCTAGTGCATGGAATGAATTTGGTTCTCCAACATGACAAGGAAGAGTACTACCAGTAGTCAACTGGGTCAGCC
Source organism: Gopherus evgoodei (assembly GCF_007399415.2). Classification (NCBI taxonomy): domain Eukaryota; kingdom Metazoa; phylum Chordata; order Testudines; family Testudinidae; genus Gopherus; species Gopherus evgoodei. The sequence goes on from NC_044330.1 coordinate 94,032,792, forward strand.
TTCTTTATCAACGAAGAGGTTGAAAACACTTCGTAATACTTGCTAGCATTTCATGTAGTGTAAAAGGAATTAGAATGAGGCTGAACAGTAAAGTTTTTACTTTGTGCTTCAGTTTTTATTTTGGTGTAGTACAGTCTGGCTCCCCTTAAAGCCCTGGGAAAACATGGTTCTTAGAATCAAGTGAAACTACAATAGAAAAATCACTTTTTTCACCTCTACTTGACTAGCAAAATAAAAGATCCTCAATTAGCACTAAAACATTTTGATTAATACATCACTTTGGTAAATTCCCAAAACAAAATATTTGTCATGTCAAAGATAAAATTTCATGTCTGCGGAAATGAAGTTAAAAAAAAAAAAAGTATCAGATAATTACTTATGTAACATGGCAATAGCTTCTCTTGTTTTCAGTTGATCAAGTCCAAATGTTAAAGCAAAACGTCGAGCAAGTTCCTTAATACCACTAAATGTCGGTGATGATCTGTCAAAATTATAACCATTTTCTTGTATCATCTCATTGAAAAGCTGCATGAAATGAGGAAGAAAGATATTTACTGATTAAAATATACCAAATGTATAAAACTAGACTGAGAATCAGATCTCTCATTTTAGTGATTGTAAGAAAATAAATTTTGCATAATTAGGCAATGTTTCATTACAAAATAATGAAAACTGGCGATTTATGAAAACCTAAGTCTACAAATGCATCTCCCTGCCAAGTCAGGATTATTCCTTAAAGTACATTCTCTAATACGTTTAGTCTAGATTTAGCTATCCCAAGATATCGGGCTTTCAGCACATTCCGAATGAGACAACTGCACAGTTTAGCACACCTCGTTCTCAGGGTAATTCCCCAGATTCCCATCCTAAATATTTTCTATTTAGGTATCCATATGGTTTCTCATGCGACTCCTGTAGTAAGATGAGGCCCTGAAACAAACTCTTGTGTCAGAGGCCCAGTCTGAGGCATGAAGCCTGAACCAAAGTACTTCCAGGCATTGCTAAGCAAAAGCTTGGCTGTGAGCCAGAGGCAGGCTCCACTCACAGAAGTTGGTGAGAAGAGGGTTGTTAGAAGCAGGTGCATTCACATGTAAGTGCTAATAAAAGGAACTTGTGCCAAGATGGCACCTGGACATCCTGATACAAGGACACTCCACAGACGTAACAAGGAACAGGCAGATGCATCTTAAAGACAGGGTCAGAAAGACAGCATGATGGATAGATCTGTTTGAAACAACATGATCAAAGGGGGAGACAGCACCCTAATGAGCCAAGGGGCTGTACCTCAAAACATCAGTTAAGGATGAGTAATCTGTCCTTTAACTGTATAAAAGTAGGTCCCGGAGTGCGCATTTTTGTCTGGCCTCGGGGGCAGTGGAAAGTCCCGCCACTGACTGAGCCGGTTCGTTGCCAGGGGCACAAATTCATAGCATGGCTTGTAGAGTCTACGGGTAACTATTACTGTGCTTCGTTTGACAATAAACATGGCTCGGGTTCCTTCGTACCTTACTAGAGTCTGTGGTCTTTGGGGGTTCTCTTGGGGTTTGCTGTGTTAGCTATCCGCGCAGAACTGGGGCAGCACAGAGGGAACACACACACAGCTAACTTATCGAACAAGAGCAGAGCACCACAACAGTAGCTACTGGCAACAACTATCACTGTAGTGTGGAGTGCCTACTCAACCCATCAATTTCTAGTTCACCCCTTTGTACCATCCTAAATGAAAGTTCCTCCTCTCCACCTCTATGGTGCAATTCTGACCCCACTGACATAAATGGCAAAATTCTCATGACTTCAATGAAGCCTAGATCTCACCGCCCCCATGTTTATATCCTTCATTTACTGATAGACCTACACTAATATTTGGCAAAACTGAACACACTGAGCTCTTTTAATCTTTCCCCTTAAATCAATACTTCTAGCTTCCTTCTTCGGTGCTATTCACTAAACTTCTTTCCATCTGTCAGTATCTTTTTTGTAACAAGATTTTGCTCCAGCAAAATACAATTTACATGCATTTATGAACAAAATGATTGCTAGCAGCTTGTCCCATGAAGTGTCTATTTATGCAGTTCATTGCCTTTCTTGTAGTTATATTACACTGCAAAATGTCTTATTTCTTGTACACTATGGGTATGTCTACATGGGGATAAAAAACCTGCAGCTGACTCAGGTCAGCTGACTTGGGCTCAGAATCTGAAAAATCACTGTGCAGCTGTTCGGGCTTGGGCCCTGCGAAGCTAGAAGGTCCCAGAGCTCCTTCTCCAGCCTGAACCTCTACACAGCGACTTTTAGCCTCGCAGTCTGAGCCTGAGTCAGATGACGTGGGCCAAACACACCCTGGCTGCAGGTCTTTTATCCCTGTGTCGACACACCCTATCAGTCCTATGGTCTCCTTTCAGCTCTTCTGCTTCCAAGGATTCTCCCCTATAATGTCGTTTCCTAGATGCATTACTAAGCATTTTTCCAAGTTTAATATATTTTCTATAATTTTCTGAGTCCCTTTGTATTCTTTTTTCGACCACACTGCTTTATGGAACTCCTATCAAGTTGGCATTATGTGACCATTATTAGTATACTGTTTAATACCTTTTTTAGATCATTAGATTGTCTATAGGATACACGCAGAGAAGGCTGATGAGATTTTTTGGTTTCAGAAAACAATTACTAACTTAAGCCAGTTGGATAAAGTAAAAAACTGTATAAAGAGAAATTAGCAGTTATTTGAACATTTTTTTCTTTCTAGGCCAAGGGTTCTCAAACTGGGGGTTGGGACCCCTCAGAGGGTCGTAAGGTTATTACATAGGGGGTTGTGAGCTGTCAGCCTCCACTCCAAACCCCGCTTTGTATCCAGCATTTATAATGGTATTAAATATATTTAAAAGCGTTTTTAATTTATATGGGAGGAGGGGGTCGCACTCGCACTTGCTATGTGAAAGGGGTCATCAGTACAAAAGTTTGATAATCACTGTTCTAGGCCTACAATCCTAAAGTGAGATCCATGTGGGTGGTCCCCTGCAAACACACAGCACCCCACTAACGTCAGTGTTGGTCCACCTGAATTATGTCATTGCTGAATTAGGGCTTTGAAAGATATTTTAATTTCTGAGATGAATGAAGCCTTTGCCAAGCACTGATGTGTAATAAATAAGGTAAGTCTTTTCATTACTAGATAGAACGAAAACAATTGGGGGAAAAGTGGGAGCTATTTTTCCTTGTTGATTGGCTCAAGAACGTGTAATTAAGGAAGTTTGTAATGCATTTATCATATTATTAAAATGAACATGTGGCTCCACTCACTATGCTAGAACTGTAAGATATTATGATAGAGTACCTCTTCGTTAGATTTTTACAATCTTTTCCCCACCTTTCATTAACATAATACTTGAAGATAAATGCAGAATAAGCAGCGTTTTCTTTAAATATCACCTTAAAAATTATTAGAGCCTTACTTTACAGTTTAATACCTCCTCCTAACCCTCCCCTCCACACAATTTCCTATGAAAAAGTTACCCACAACCAACAAGGAATATTTTATTATTCTGTATTTATATATGAATATTTAAAATGAATAATTCTTACCTGCTGTAAACTAAGAATAAGTGTCTTCGCACACTGAATTTTGTCTATCTGTCTTGTTTTACTCATTGTTTCTTTGATAATATCTCCATAGTCATTGTAATACTAGGAAAAAATCCACACAAAACAGCTGAAGCTTTAGATTTTAGAAAAATACATTTTACTACTGAGACCTTCAGAAAAGAATAATGCATTATGTACTTTCTTTACCATGTACTTTGCTAGAAACATGTTCAGTACCTAACAAGAAGGAAATGATGAAATAGCTTTACAGTGTTAAAAAACACATTTTTCACCACTATAAAATTATACTCTAAAAATCTGAAATTTTGAAAAGTTCAACAGAAGTTTTCCACTGCCTTTTATACCCTGCTTAATGAACAAGAGAGTTTGTTTTGAGGCAGAATGACCTACAGTAACTCCTCACTTAACATCCTCTCGCTTAACTTTGTTTCGAACTTACATCCCTGCTCAATTATAGAACATGCTCCACTTAAAGTTGTGCAATGCTTCACTATAACGTCATTTGGTTGCCCACTTTGTCCTCAGCTGGCAGCCCCCCTATCAGTTCCCCTATGCTCCCCTCCCCCAGCGCCTCCAGCTGACCAGCAGACCCCACAGATCAGCACCTTCCCCCTGACTCCCCCACACCTTCTGCCCATGGCAATCAGCTGGCTTGCGGCATTCAGGAAGCGCCTGTGCGCCATGTCCTCACGCCTCCCTCCTGAACACCACAAGCCAGCTGATTGCTGCAGGCAGGAGGGAGGGAGGAGCAAGGACAGGGTGTGAGGAGTAAAGGGGGTGATGGGAGGGGGAAGAAGAGGCGGGTTAAGGGTGAGGGCTTGGGGGAAGGGGTGGAGTGGGCAGGCTGAGGGTTTTAGTCCCCTGCCCCTGGTGCTTGCAAAGTAGAGGAAGCTGCTGCCACTGCGCAATGTGCTTCTCCTAGTCTACAGCACCTTCAGCCTCCTTGCCTGCCTCACAGTCTCCAGTGCCAGTGGGCTGTGCCTGTGTGGGGTAAGGCGGGGGCACCTCCTAACTGTAGTACTGTACGGCAAACAAAATTCCTGGAACCTAACCCCCCTATTTACATTCATTCTTATGGGGAAATTGGATTCACTTAACATCATTTCACTTAACGTCGCATTTTTCAGGAACATAACTACAACGTTAAGCGAGGAATTACTGTATTTAGCTTCACAGTTGACAGGCAGCCATATTTAATAAACACACAAGCATTAGTAGCACTTCCTTTCTTGGGAGGAGAGCATATTCTAGTAATTTTGGTGCAATGGTGAGGAAAACCCATTTTCTTTGTGGCAACGGGGGTATCCTTCCTCAGCTTCCACAGGAGGGCTACCTGGCCTCCGTAGCTGCCTTTTTAAATTAATAAATAATAAAATTTCTGCCATTGTTCCTTAAAAGTATTTAAAATTGAATAAAGAATCTATATTTACTCCTCAGTTATCCAGAGAGCATGTTAAAATAATTAGGAGAGAATCTGTCTGTCACTGTGCTAAAAAAAAAAAAAAAAAAAAGCTGTACACTCAAGCTAAGTACACACTACAGCTTAAGTCGGTATAATTTATGTGCCTCAGGGGTGTGAATAATACATCCCTGTGAGCGATGAAAGTTATACCGACCTACGTGCCAGTGTGGACAGCGTTCCGTTGGTGGAAGAGCTTATCCTGCCAACACTGCTATTGCTGCTTGCGGGGGCTGGAGTAATTACGTCAATGGCAGATCTCCCTTCCTTCAGCTTATAGCAGTGGTTCTCAACCAGGGGTATGTGTACCTTTGAGGTCTTCCAGAGGGTACACCAACTTATCTAGATCAGTGACTTTCAACCTTTCTAGACGACTGTACCCCTTTTCAGGAGTCTAATACGTCTTCCATACATTATACCTCACTTAAAAACCACTAATTTACAAAATCAGACATAAAAATTCAAAAGTGTCACAGCACACTATTACTGAAAATTTGCTTACTTTCTCATTTTTACCATATAATTATAAAGTAAATTGGAATATAAGTATTCTACTTACATTTCACTGTATAGTATATAGAGCAGTATAAACAAGACATTGTCAGTAAGAAATTTTAGTTTGTACTGACTTTAAGTGCTTTTTTTGTTAGCCTTTTGTAAAAGTAGGCAAATATCTAGATAAATTGATTTAGGTCCTGGATGACCTCTGTGTATCCCCACGGTACATGTAGCCCTGGTTGAGAACTACTGGTTTGTTTATACAAATCAGACTCCTGAAGGGGGTAGAGTGGTCTGCAAAGGTTAAGAGTCTCTGGTTTAGGTGTCTGCACTAGCCGTGCTACAGCTGTAAGCTCTGTAGTGTAGCCATAGGTCAGAGGGGGGAACAGCATGGAATAGTTAATGCATTTTTTGTACAGGTAAGAAGCAAAGACTTTTATGTTCACAGACAGAAGGCTCAGGACGAGCAGGCATGGCTCTGGATCCCAGGAACAGAGGGTATTATTTATTGAACTAAAGCAGTAATCTATGTGTAATGAGTAAAATTTCTATTTGTGGGGAATCTCTGTTCCCTGGATCCAATAACTTTTCCATCCTACAAAACTCTAAAAGAACTTGTGTATCAAAAAGAATTTCATTTTCATTTGGAATTAGCCATCACTGAGTTGATTTTTATTCATCTACAGTAACGAGGTTAAAAAAAGCCAGCTACTTTCCCGTACTCAAACAAGAAATCAAAAGTACCATATATCAGGATGGAAAAATAAATCTATTAAAAAAGTGTTAAAGTTCGGCTGTGGGAATAATTTTACACAATAAAACAATGTGTTACTCTGACATAATAAAGTTGTCTTTGCAATTTTCCATATGGAAACATGGGAAAACAACTACCTGTTTATATTGGATTTAAAATATATCTTTCACATAATCAAAGAAACAGGCACCCAACAAGGTTTAATTACAAATACAATTTTTGTTATACTGCAGTATTTTTAATGTTTCACTATTATACAAAGTCTTCAAATTTACCTTCATATATTGCTTGAAAATATCTGCAGCAGTATTCATTTCAACCACAGTATATACAATAAGTTTACAAAAAGCTGCAAGCAAATTTCTTCTTTTGTGCAATGCTTCAATCTTGCTAGCTTCATCATCCTGCTGTCCATCTGGAAGGTACGCAAAGCATTAAACTACCTAGGACTTTTGTTGTTTTTTTATTATTCAGGTCATTTACTTACTCAAGTGGCTGAACACTTTACATTTTGGCCTTCTACCTCTATATGAAGTGCTATAGCAAAAGCACCAGGAGTCAAGGCTCAAGAATTCTGTTAGCTTTCCCAGTAACCCACTGTTACCTTGAGACAAATGACTTCACCCATCTGAAAAATGGGACTAGTACCTACTCCAAAGGAATGTTATAAGGTTTAAATAAGGCTTCTAAAGTACTTTGAGATCACTGAATGGAAGGTGTTACTTTACCGTAAGTGTATTTCCTAATAATAAAGCAGCCACATTACTGTGACAAACGATTAATTTCAATGTTGTGTGGCAATATTTTGCTAAACTAATAATTTTTACCGTTTGCTAAAAGCAGTTTTATTACTACAATTTATTTTCTACTTTTTCGTAATGAAAAAGTTTCTCTTTTCAATGTTTACACAGTTACATCTGACCAAATCTTGTAATATACCAACCCTGTCATGGGAGAAACGCCTCTAAGTAAACATTCCCTCGACACACTCAAATCCTGTCTTTTTAGAGACTATCAACAACGATGCCAATTCTAGTAAAGATTTGTATGACTGACACTTTCTTTGTAATCTCTACACCATTTTATTGTAACTATTTTTAAGTCTCTTTCTTGCTGGAATTAATCTGAACAGATGTACACCCTTGTTATTGCATGCTGTTATCAAGCCCCATTTCACTTTACACCCTTATTAACTAATCATTGGCTTTGTGAAATATTGACTACGTAGTATTTATTTCGAGTGCAACCAAGAAAAGCAAAAATAGAAGCTCACCAGCAAAACTGTAAAGAAGTTCAGTACCAAGGTTAACAATGTGGTTTTAATACTTGGGATAACTAAATCACATAGGTTAACTTACTTGCTACCCAAGGTTGCAGAGTAAGAGTGCAACTATCAGATGAGAATCTAAAATACTCTGGTTTCTAGACTCTTTTGCTCTAACCAGTAAACCTTTCAGACTGCTAAGTAAGTAAAACAGCTCACACACCAGGTGTTTGTGTTGTGGGGTTTTTTTTGTTTTTTTTTAGGGGGATGGGGGTGGGAGGGGGAAGACTGTATATTACGTTTTAAGATTTATAAATAAATAATTTTTGGCCTAACCCTGCACCATCAAAGGCAATGGGAATTTTACTACTGACTTCAACAGCAGCAGGCTGAAGCCCTTTATTTGGGCAAAAAAAGATTTATTTTACAGGATTTTTCCTTACTTATATATATTTTAAAAAGTAAGTGTTGGAAGAAACCTCATGGCTCTGTTTGCCAATTCTGGATTGTTCCGCACAGTATGTTTTCTAGTCTATTTTTAAACATCCCTACTGATGGAACTTCTACTTCTTCCCTGGGAGACTACTCTACAGCCTACCAAGTCTGCCTGAATCTCCCCCACTCCCCTGCAAATATTCAGTCTAAATGTTTTCTTTCTTATATTAAAGAGTGAAAATATTTTTGTATTACCCTAAACAGTTTCTCTCTATACACAGCATTACTCTTCAAATACTTACGATAACATAAGTTAACAAACAAAACCAAGATGCTTCCTAAATCCATGGTAGGCACACATCTTGAATTCTGTGTGCAGATATGGTCACCCCATCTCAAAAAAGATATATTGGAATTGGAAAAGGTTCAGAAAAGGGCAACAAAAATGATAGAACGGCTTCCATATGAGGAGAGATTAATAAGAATGGGACTTTTCAGCTTGGAAAAGAGGTGATTAAGGGAGGATACGACTGAGGTCTATAAAATCATGAGTGGTATAGAGAAAGTAAACGTGGAAGTGTTATTTACTCTTTCTCATAATACAAGATCAAGGGGACACCGAATGAAATTAATAGGAAGCAGGTTTAAAACAAACACAAGAAAGTATTTTTTCTGGAACTCCTTGCCAGAGGGTGTTGTGAAGGCCAATACCATAATGGTGTTCAAAAGAGAGCTAGATAGATTCATGGAAGATAGGTCCATCAATTGCTATTAGCCAGGATGGGCAGGAATGGTGTCCCTAGCCTGTTTGCCAGAAGCTGGGATTGGGTAACAGGGCATGGATTGCTTGATCTCTATGGATAGTAATTTCATGCTCCAATAAGAATATAACATTAGGGATCTATTATTGACCAACTGACCAGGACCGTGATAGTGACGATGAAGTGCTAAGGGAAATTAGAGAGGCTATCAAAATTAAGAAAGCATTAATAGTGGGGGATTTCAATTATCCCCATAGTGACTGGGAACACGTCACCTCAGGATGAAACGCAGAGACAAAATTTCTCAATACTTTAAATGACTGCTTCTTGGAGCAGCTGGTACGGGAACCCACAAGAGGAGAGGCAACTCTCGATTTAGTCCTGAGTGGAGTGCAGGAGCTTGTTCAAGAGGTAACTATAACAGGACGATTTGGAAATAGTGAACATTTAACATCCCTGTGGTGGGAAGAACACCTCAACAGCCCAACACTGTGGCATTTCATTTCAGAAAGGGGAATTATACAAGAATGAAGGGGGTTAGTTAAACAGAAATTAAAAGATACAGTGACTAAAGTGAAATCCCTGCAAATTGCATGGATGCTTTTCAAAGACACCATAATAGAGGCCCAACTTAAATGTATACCCCAAATTAAAAAACACAGTAAAAGAACTAAATAAGAGCCACCGAGGTTTAACAGCCATGTAAAAGAAGCAGTGATAGATAAAAAGGCATCTTTTAAAAAGTGGAAGTCAAATCCTAGTGAGGTAAATAAAAAGGAGCATAAACACTGCCTGCCTAAGTGTAAAAATGTAATAAGAAAAGCCAAAGAAGAGTTTGAAGAATGACTAGTCAAAAATGCAAAAGCTAGTAACAAAATGTTTTTTTAAGTACATCACAAGCAGGAAGCCTGCTAAACAACCAGTGGGGCCCCTGGACAATCGAGATACAAAAGGAACACTTAAAGACAATAAAGTCATTGCGGAGAAACTAAATGGATTCTTTGCTTCACTCTTCATGGCTGAGGATGTCAGGGAGATTCCCAAACCTGAGTCAGCTTTTGTAGGTGACAAATCGGAGGAATTGTCACAGATTGAGGTCACTAGAGGAGATTTTGGAATTAATTGATAAACTTAACAGTAACAAGTCACCGGGACCAGATGCATTCATCCAAGAGTTTTGAAAGAACTCAAAATGTGAAGTTGCAGAACTATGGTTTGTAATCTGTACTTTAAATTGGCTTCTGTATCCAATGATTGGAAGATAGCTAATGTAACGTCAATATTTTAAAAAGGCTCTAGAGGTGATCCCAGCAATTACAGACCGGTAAATCTAACATCAGTACCAGGTAAATTAGTTGAAACAATAGTAAAGAATAAAATTGTCAGACACATAGAAGAACATAAATTGTTGGACAAAAGTAAACATGGTTTCTGTAAAGGGAAATCGTGTCTCACTAATCTATTAGAGTTCTTTGAAGGGGTCAACAAACATGTGGACAAGGGGGATCCAGTGGACATAGTGTACTTAGATTTCCAGAAAGCCTTTGACAAGGTCCCTTACCAAAGGCTCTTACGTAAATTAAGTTGTCATGGGATAAGAAGGAAGGTCCTTTCATGGATTTAGACCTGGTTAAAAGACAGTTAGATTAAAAGGGTAGGAATAAATAGGAAATTCTCAGAATGGAAAGGGGTAACAAGTAGTGTCCCCCCAAGGGTCAGTGCTAGGACTAATCTAATTCAACTTATTCACAAATGATTTGGAGAAAGGGGTAAAAAGTGATGTGGTAAAGTTTGCTGATTATACTAAACTGCTCAAGATAATTAAGACCAAAGAAGTCTGTGAAGAACTTCAAAAAGATCTCACAAAACTAAGTGATTGGGCAACAAAATGGCAAATTAAATTTAATGTGGATAAATGTAAAGTAATGCACATTGGAAGAAATAACCCCAACTATACACACAATATGAAAAAAAAGCAAATGTGATTTTGGGATGCATTAACAGGTGTGTTGTGAGCAAGAAACGAGAAGTCATTCTTCCACTCTACTCTGAGCTGGTTAGGCCTCAACTGGAATGTTGTGTTCAGTTCTGGGCATCGCATTTCAAGAAAGATGTGGAGAAACTGGAGAGAGTACAGAGAAAAGCAACAAGAATGGTTACAGATCTAGAGAACATGACCTATATGAAGGAAGGCTGAAAGAACTGAGTTTGTTTAGTTTGGAAAAGAGAAGACTGAGAGGGGACATAACAGCAGTTTTCAAGTATCTAAAAGGGTGTCATAAGGAGGAGGGAGAAAACTTGCTCATCTTAGCCTCTAATGATAGAACAAGAAGCAATGGGCTTAAACTGCAGCAAAAGAGGTTTAGGCTGGACATTAGGAAAAAGTTCCTAACTGTCAGGGTGGTTAAACACTGGAATAAACTGGCTAGGAAGTTGCGGAATCTCCATCTCTGGAGATATTTAAGAGTAAGTTAGAGAACTGTCTATCAGGGATGGTCTAGACAGCACTAGAATCTATGAATCTAAACAATTACAATATGTTGACTTAAGTTGCCTTTAATTACTAAGTACATACACACATGCATATTAGAAACATATCCATGTGATAAATTATTTATTATGTTCCTTTGGTCACTTCCCCAGTTTTCTGTCTACCAATCTAAATCTGTCTCACCAAGGATACTACTTCCAACAACCCAAAATCATGAACAGATTCAAATGGTTGCTTCTATGTTCATGTATACTTTTGTGTTTGCATGTACACAAGAACTGGCAAGACTGCATAAGAACATGGACACAGGACAGCAAGCATACGCAAGTGCGCATGCTAGAAGGCAAGTGAACACAGTGAAAAAACCTGACTTTTTTTTTTTTTTTAAATATATCTATATCTCCGCACACACATACATACCTGCACTATTGCTGTCATCATCCTGGTCAATGAAGACATGATCTAGAATAAAGCTGAGCAGTTCAGACTGTAATGAAGAATCAGGAGTGTAAACAAGAGGCTCTAACATGTCACGTCCTCCTGACATAATCTGATGGCTGAAGATCATCAAGACATCACACAGAATAGTGAAGGCCTATATTAAAAAAAGGAAAGAAAAAGAAAAAAAGACTTCCTATATTGAATTTCTTAAACTTCTGCTCTTTCATCAGAAACTGTATTTTAAATAAACTGGCAGTTAAACATCAACAAAAAAGGTACTTACAGTCCCAATGCAGAAAATATTTACATTCAAAGTATGATTCTAAAGAAACATTTGTAACTTTACTCACATAGAGTAGTTCAACTGGATGCAGTGAGACTACCCATGTGAATAAACTCTTGCATGTGTGTGCTTGCTGAATTGGGATCTGACCTTTAAATAAGGGCGCACTCATGATGAAGTCTATTACAAATTGAAATATTTATAGGACCTGCGAAATTCTGATGTCTCAAGTTCCGTCTGAAAGGTATTACGGAGTATTTTTTTTAAAAAAAGCAAAATAACTGAAAAAATATAAAGGGTCCTCCACTCAAAAATAAAAAAGTAAAGTCTGAAAATTTCATACTTAACGTTCATACAATAAAGAATGCTCAAGATAGAGCCCCGCATTTTTTGGAAACGGAAAACACCACAAAATAAAATGAAAACAAAGAATAAAACAAAAAGCAACTAATGAAACAGAACACATTCACCCATTCATGGTGGCTTCCTGCTCCAGGCATTGCAATCTGCTGAAAGGGTCACAGTGCTGCTTGGGTTTGGTCCAACTGCCCCTCTGTCATTATGACCTCCTCCTCATCCTCTACAGGGCTACCTAGAACTCTGGCAGAACCTGGTTTAAACACGCCAGGTCCTCTGAACACAGAGGGCAGGACCTGACTGTCCCCATTCCTCAGGGACAGGACTCAACCTCCTTTTGCCGCTAGGAGGGATAAAACAAAATTATCAAAAAACCAAAACACACACAACCACCTGAAATATTGTAAATAAAAAGATTCTCACAGGGCTCTCACTACAGGTGAACTATTTTCTCTGCATATTTTTCCTTCGTCCTTCAGTTTTTTCACAGCATTTTTCTATACACAATTTCACTATTTTCCCTTAATAGTCACAAGAGAGACATGCTTTGATTACTTTCTCTGTTTGCCTGGATATTTACACAACAACGAGGGAGAAAAAGCCATCTGTTTCTCAGGACAGGGACTGTTTTTCTGTTCTGTGTTTGTACTAGCAGAGTGGGGTCAATACAATCTCAGTCCAATCCCTTCCAGTCTCTGTCCTCCCTCTTTCCCCCCAGGACTTCATCCAACCTCAGTTGCCAGGGATCACTGTGGCACAGGGAACCAGAACTGAGAACAGAAAGACTCACTCCTCTGTGCTGTCAAGGCCACAGAATTGTCTGGTAAAGATGAGGAGAAATGACTACCTTCTGGGACAGGAGTATCAGTGGCATCTTCATCCTTCCATTCTTGTGAAGATGATGGTGGTTTCATCTTTTATTTGTGCAAACACTCTCATGCCCCATTGGTGAAAGTGCCAAGATAGGAGAAGACAGAACCAAATTCGAAGTAAGTACAGAAAGATTATTCTGGAGGAGCTCGACCAGTGACCAATGCCAAAGTCAACAGAACAGAAAGCATCAAGGCAACTGAATCCAACTCCTAAAGAGTGGTTTAAAGGCGTCCTGGCATCAGATCCAAACACATGAGCTGATCTAGAACCCAAGCTTCACAAACTACCAGATCCTGAATCAATAGAATGAGATTAGGATCTCAGTACAGACTCATCAAGCAAATCAGTGCCAGAAAATAATGTCTTTATATCCATCTATAAGAGGTGTTTCTTTCTAATGGACCTTTCTGGTCTCTACATAGATAGTTGGTGACTGACTTGCACAAAGAGCAAAAATTAAGAATATGTCCCACAATTCTTGACAGAAAAGGTCCTAAATGTGTTTGTCAGACACTGAATTATCACAAGATAGGACACACTCAGAAACCAAAAGACTCTGCTTCAACTGTAACTATATCCACAGCTAACAACATAGAATTTTTAACCCTACTGGGCATTTTATTTCCATTCTAATAAAAGACGGTTACTCACCTTTGTAACTGTTGTTCTTCGAGATGTGTTGCTCATATCCATTCCAGTTAGGTGTGCGCGCGCCGCGTGCACGCTCGTCAGAGACTTTTTACCCTAGCAACACTCGGTCGGCCAGCAGATCGCCCCCTGGAGTGGCGCCGGCATGGCGCCTGATATATACCCCTGCTGGCCCACCCGCTCCTCAGTTCCTTCTTGCCGGCTACTCCGACAGTGGGGAAGGAGGGTGGGTGTGGAATGGATATGAGCAACACATCTCGAAGAACAACAGTTACAAAGGTGAGTAACCGTCTTTTCTTCTTCGAGTGCTTGCTCATATCCATTCCAGTTAGGTGATTCCCAAGCCTTACCTAGGCGGTGGGGTCGGAGCGAGACGTTGCGGACTGCAAAACCGCTGCGCCAAAAGCGGCATCATCTCTAGCTTGCTGTACCAGCGCATAGTGTGATGCGAAGGTGTGCACAGAAGACCATGTGGCTGCACGGCAGATTTCCTGTATGGGGACATGAGCCAAAAACGCAGCCGAGGAAGCCTGAGCCGTGGTAGAATGGGCGGTCAGGGGTCCCGTTGGCACACTGGCCAGGTCGTAACATGTCCTGATGCAGGACGTGACCCAGGATGCGATACGCTGGGAGGAGATTGCCATGCCTCTCATGCGCTCTGCTACTGCCACAAACAATTGTGGTGAACGCCGGAAGGATTTTGTTCTCTCAATGTAGAACGCGAGAGCTCTTCGGACGTCCAAGGAGTGGAGCTGTTGCTCTCTTCGGGATGAATGCGGCTTTGGGTAAAAGACTGGCAGGAAGACGTCTTGGTTAATATGGAAGGCGGAAATGACCCTAGGGAGGAACGCCGGGTGCGGTCGCAGCTGTACTTTGTCCTTATGGAACACCGTGTACGGAGGGTCCACGGTCAGAGCCCGAAGCTCCGAGACTCGCCGGGCCGATGTAATGGCGACTAGGAAGGCCACCTTGCAGGATAGGTACAGCAGCGAGCATGTGGCTAAGGGCTCGAAGGGGGGCGCCATGAGCCTGGTTAGAACCAGGTTCAGGTCCCAAGTAGGGGTAGGCCGTCTGACCTGGGGGTAGAGCTGCTCCAGGCCCTTGATAAATCTTGACACCATTGGGTGAGAAAAGACGGACTTGCCAGCCTCGCCTGGGTGGAAGGTGGATATAGCCGCGAGGTGGACGCGTAAAGAGGAGATCGCCAAGCCGTGCTGCTTGAGAGACCACATGTAGTCCAAGATGGTGGGGACTAGTACGGCAAGTGGATCGTGGTTGTGCTGACTGCACCAGCAGCAGAAGCGTTTCCATTTCGCTAGGTAGGTGGAACGCGTGGAAGGCTTCCTGCTGCCCAACAACACTTGTTGTACTGCATCGGAACAGCGCAACTTGGCTTGGCTTAACCAGCCAGGAGCCATGCAGACAGATGGAGGGACTGTAGATCCGGATGGTGCATCCTGCCGAAGCCCTGTGTGATCAGGTCCGGCCAAAGAGGTAGGGCAATCGGGTTTGCCAGGGAGAGATCGAGCAGCATGGTGTACCAAGGCTGCCGCGGCCACGCCGGAGCGATCAGGATGAGGTGGGCCTTGTCTCTCCGGACCTTGATCAGGATTCGATGGACGAGAGGAATGGTGGGAAGGCGTAGCAAAGGCGACCTGTCCACGGTATGAGAAACGCGTCCGACAGGGAGCGGCCCTGCAGAGATCAGAACACCTGGCATTTCCTGTTCGATCTGGAGGCGAACAGGTCTATCTGGGGAAACCCCCACCTCTGGAAAATGACATTGAGGACGTCCGGACAGATGGACCATTCGTGGGACAGGAAGGATCTGCTCAGGTGATCCGCCAGGGTGTTCCGCACTCCCGGGAGAAAGGAGGCCACTAGATGAATAGAGTGGGCTATGCAAAAGTCCCACAGACGTATTGCTTCCTGACACAGCAGGGAGGACCGAGTCCCGCCCTGCTTGTTGATGTAATACATGGCCCTTGTGTTGTCAGTGGATACCGCAACACAACGACCGTGCAAATGGCGTTGGAATGTCTGGCATGCTAGGCGAACGGCCCGTAGCTCTCGCACATTGATGTGAAGAGTGAACTCTCTCTGTGACCACAGGCCCTGTGTACGCAGGGTCCCCAGGTGCGCCCCCCAGCCCAGCGATGATGCGTCCGTTGTTAAGGACGCTGATGGCTGTGGGGCGTGAAACGGGAGGCCCGCACACACTTGGGAGGGCATTGTCCACCAGCCTAGGGAGCCTAGAACATTCGGTGGAATCGTTACAATTGTGTCTATGGCATCCCTGCGTGGTCGATAGACCGACGCGAGCCAGGTCTGCAACGGGCGCATGCGGAGTCTTGCGTGTCTGGTGACGAAGGTGCATGCGGCCATGTGCCCCAGGAGAGCGAGGCACGTTCGAGCAGATGTGGTCGGGAAGGCCCGCAGGCTTGTGACCATGGACACTATGGCTTGGAATCAGTGCCGGGGGAGGCTGGCTGTCACGAGGTTGGAGTCCAGCACTGCCCCTATGAATTCTATGCTCCCCGTAGGCACCAGAGTGGACTTGCCCGGATTGATGGTCAAGCCTAGGCTCGCAAACAGCCCCGTGATGATGGCGATGTGTCCGGTCACCTGCTCTTCCGACGTGCCTCGGATGAGCCAGTCGTCGAGGTAAGGGAAGACATGGATACGACGACGTCGCAGGGCAGCAGCGACGACCGCCATACATTTGGTGAACACCCGGGGGGCCGATGAGAGCCCAAAGGGGAGGACCGTGAACTGGTAGTGGT
This sequence comes from Gopherus evgoodei, assembly GCF_007399415.2. Classification (NCBI taxonomy): domain Eukaryota; kingdom Metazoa; phylum Chordata; order Testudines; family Testudinidae; genus Gopherus; species Gopherus evgoodei. Next base: position 94,049,442 of record NC_044330.1, read on the forward strand.
CCTGATTCACCACAAAGTGGAGATACCGTCTGTGCGGGGGGAAGATCGCAATGTGGAAGTACGCATCCTTCATGTCGAGAGCGGCATACCAATCTCCTGAATCCAGGGAAGGAATGATGGTTCCTAATGTTACCATGCGGAACTTGAACTTTTTGATGTATTTGTTCAGGCCTCGCAGGTCCAGGATAGGTCGCAGGCCCCCTTTTGATTTGGGGATTAAGAAGTACCAGGAATAAAACCCCTTGCCCCTTAGCTCCCTTGGCACTTCCTCTATAGCCCCAATGGACAGGAGCTTGTGAACCTCCTGGATGATAAGTTGCTCGTGAGAGGGGTCCCTGAAAAGGGACGAGGAGGGAGGATGGGAGGGGGGTGGAGAAACAAACTGAAGATGGTAACCAAACTGCACCATGCTCAGGACCCAACGATCCGAAGTCAGCTGGGACCAAGACGGTAGGAAGTGGCGGAGGCGGTTGAGGAAATGGAGTGGATCCAGAGAGGGGATTGGTAAGCTGCTCTCGGGCGCACCTTCAAAAGTTCGCCTTGGGTCCCTGCGGTGGCTTCTCAGACCCGGAAGTGTTACCCCTTTGAGGACCTGACTGTCGTCTGCGATTTGGCCGGCCTCGCCTCCGGTTGAAGTCTTGTCTGGGGCGAGGCGGGGGGTAAGTGCGCTGATGGTAGGGGCGGAATGGCCTTCTCTGAGTCTGGGGCGTGTGCATTCCCAGAGAACGCATGATGACCCGGTTATCCTTTAGGCTCTGTAGCCTGGGATCCGTCTTTTCAGAGAAGAGACCCTGCTGGTCGAATGGCAGGTCCTGGATCGTGTATTGCAGCTCCGGCGGTAGTCCGGAAGACTGCAGCCACGATATACGGCGCATGGCTACGCCCGACGCCAGAGTCCTCACTGCTGAATCTGCGGCATCTAAGGACACCTGTAGCGAGGTTCTGGCGACCCTCCTGCCCTCTTCCAGGAGAGATGAAAATTCCTGGCGTGAGTCCTGAGGGAGCAGCTCTGCAAATTTGCCGACAGCCTCCCAGGTGTTGTGGCTGTAACGGCTCAGGAGGGCCTGCTGGTTCGCCACACGGAGCTGAAGGCCTGCAGCAGAATAAATTTTACATCCCAGCAAGTCCAAGCGTCTGGCTTCCCTGGATTTTGGAGCAGGAGCCTGTTGGCCATGGCGTTCCCGGTCATTGACTGACTGTACCACCAAGGAGCAGGGGGCGGGGTGTACGTAGAGGTACTCATACCCCTTGGATGGTACCATATACTTCCTTTCCATGCCTTGGGCAGTGGGTGGAATGGAGGCCGGAGACTGCCAGATGGTGTCCGCCTTTGCCTGGATCGACTTAATAAAGGGGAGGGCTACCCTGGTCGGTGCCTCCGCCGAGAGGATGCTTACTACCCGGTCCTCTACTTCCGGGACTTCCTCTACAGGAAGGTTTATGTTTTGGGCCACTTGCCTCAACAGGTCCTGATGTGCCCGGAGATTGATCAGCGGGGGCCCTGATGAAGACGAGCCCGCTACCGCCTCATCCGGGGACGAGGACGAAGACACCCCAGGGAGAAGCGGTTCTTGCACCGAAGCCTCGTGCAGAGGGGCCTCCGTTTCCCGGGAATCCTGCTGCCCCATGGTATCCGTGGGGTCTTCCTCCGTACCTGGGGGGAGGGGGGGTGACTGACTGTGGCCTCTGGTGCAGGAAGCTCCGGTGGGTTGGAACGAGCTTGTCCCGAAGGTTCGCCCTGGGCTTGGTGGTATGCCCAGGGCTTCCAAAAGGACCATTGAGGTGGACCCTGGTCCGTGTGAGCGTGCACATCTGAACCCCCGTAAGAGGCGCTGTCCATATGGGACGAAGCGGACGAGTGCCTCGAGGGCCAGGGAGGAGCCGCCGATGACTGTGGCAGACCTCTGCACATCCCGACTTCGCTGCGCGGTGCCGGTGAACGGTACCGGGAGTCATGGCGGTACCGTGATCTAGACCGGGACCTGCTACCGGCTCGGTGCCGGGAGGTCGACCGGTGCCGGCCGCTGCTGTGCCGGGATCGGCTGCGGTATGAACGTCAGTGCCACGATCTAGACCGGTGCCGAGAGTAGTACGACGGCGACCTGGATCTCGAACGGTGCCGCGAGTACGACCGGTGCCGCAGGTAGCGGTCCCGGGACTGCGAGCGGCGTCTAGATCTCGAGCGGCGACGCTGTGAGTGGTCCCTCGATTTAGATTGGGACCGCTGCTCGGTAGTGCCTGGCGAATGCGGCCGTACCATGGCGGGCTTGCCCAGCGATTGTATAACCTGCACCGGCGGTGCCGGGGGTTGGGGCAGCTCGGGCTCTGTCAATGCGATGATGTCGCGTGCCGCTGAGAAGGTCTCCGGCGTGGAGGGCGCGACAAGCTCGACCCCTGTCCTCACCGGGGAGCTGAATGGCACCGGACTCAACGGCCTCTGAGGGGCCGGAGTCGATGGTGCGGCGACGCTCGGTGCCGCGGCAGATGACGGTGCCGGGCGGTCAGATTTTGAGGCACGCTCTGACTGTGGTGCAGTTGCAGGCACCGCAGGAGCCCTGTGCTTTTTGCTCCTCGGGGAGAGGGAGCGGTGCCGGCTAGGGTGCCGGGCCGGTGCCGAGCGGGAAGTTGGAGCCCTCGCTGGCGCCAGGCGGTCCGGAGCGGAGGCGACACTTGGTCCCGGTGCCGGAGTCGGTGCCGACGGTGGGGGAGTCAGCGCTGCCTCCATCAGGATCTGCTTCAGGCGACTGTCCCGCTCTTTCTTAGTTCGGGGCTTGAACGCCTTGCAGATCCGACCCTTTTTCACAAGGTGGGACTCGCCTAGGCACCTCAGACAGGAGTCGTGCGGGTCTCCTGTTGGCATCGGCCGATGACAGGCCGCACAAGGCTTAAAGCCGGGTGAACCGGGCATGGGCCCCGGCACCGCGGGGAGGAAAAAGGGGTGAACCCCCAATCCTCAGTATAACTATTTACAACTATACTTACTTAACTTTATAACTACAACTAACACTATAAAAACTAAACTATATACACTCAACTACAGAAGAGTGAAAAGCTAGGGAGGTGGAGAATGGCTAGGCGTGCTCCACAGTTCCAACGACCGACATGGGCGGTAAGAAGGAACTGAGGAGCGGGTGGGCCAGCAGGGGTATATATCAGGTGCCATGCCGGCGCCACTCCAGGGAGCGATCTGCTGGCCGACCGAGTGTTGCTAGGGTAAAAAGTCTCCGACGAGCGTGCACGCGGCGCGCGCACACCTAACTGGAATGGATATGAGCAAGCACTCGAAGAAGAACTACTATTCCTAAATATAAACAAAGAACTATTTTATACCTATGAAGTAACAGTATTCCCTGAAAGTTTGTACTTGCTGCTTATGGCTGTCTGAAGGAAATGAGCTGTAGTTGGGCATATAAATCTCTTTTATATAGTAAAAGGGCGCATGAGGCAGAATACATGCGCAGCACTACTGGACACTGCTATTCACTGAACTTGAGCATCTAGCAAACTGCACATATCACATACCCATGCAGGCAATACTAAAGTAATTACTTCTAATTTAGATCATTTAAACACTTCTAAAAGCATCAGATCACTGTTATAAAAGAGTAAGGCTCAGAATAGTCACTAACCTGCTCTTTAACTGCAGTGTTTACGTTGGTCAGGTAGTGCTGACAGATTTGACAGAATACCCTCATCTGTTTCTTTAAACGTAGAAGGTCCTCCTTTAAAAATAAAACATTTTAAATAGAAATGAAATACAGTTTAACACCTTTTAAATTACATTGAACAATAAATATTCTATAGATTGAAATGGGAGCTAGGTGTTTAACTCTCAGGTGCCTTTGAAAGTTCCAGCCCATATGAACTTGACAGAGGCGTGCTGTAGTAGACTGAATATGTCATCACTCCGATATACTTGGAGGAAACATACTTAGGGGACTGCGTTTAAGATATGCTCAAGGAGCAGAGAAAATCTCTCAAGTTTGAAGATGGAAGCTGTGATTTCTCTCCTCTATGTTTTGGTTAAAGAGCTCCTATGAGTGGATGAATGGGAGCTCTCCTTTCCCTCCCCTTGACAGTATTTGAAAAATGCAAGCAAAACTTTCCTGCCGCTTTTCATTTTTTAAATAAAAGAATCTGTGAGGGAGGGGTTCTGTTCAGGTTCACAGACTTCCAATTGTGACAGCACTCCAGAAAATTAGGTAAGCCAAGCTAATACTGAATGAATTTTGTGCATATGGCTGCATCATCAACTCACTAATTTATCCTCCCAAGACTAATACCTATGTTCCTTTGAACAGATATTTCTTGAAATAAAAAAAATAGTCAACATGGTAGAGAAAATAATTCTGAAGTTAGAGAGACAAGGTGAGTGAGGTCTTTTATTGGACTAGCTTCTGCTGGTGAGAGAGAAGCTTTCATGCTTACATAGAGATCTTCAGGTCAAGGAAATGTATTCAGAATGTCACAGCTAAATACAAGGTGGAAGAGCCTACTATAAGCAGTATACACATATTTCACAGGACCATTCAAAGTGAGGCAGCCAATTAACACCTCCAGTCATCCAGGGGAGAGGAGAAAAAAACCCTTCACAAAACTGAAACTTCTGACCGGACACAGGTAAAATTAATCCTCCTCCTCCTATCCTTTGGGCTACAGGAAGCTTAATTAGGCTAGGAGCTGGACACCACAAGTTCTAGTCTCACCTCAAGCTCAAGGTGGTCAATCATAAAGGTTATGAAGTGCATTGAATTATCAATAAGGCTAAACATCTCTAGCATAGGAGAGAGGCAAGCAGCAATATTATTTCAGAGAAAGAGTAACTGAGAGGTTGTACAGGACACTTCTGATAGAACCGGGAAGAAAACTCAGGCCTCTAATATAGCAGACTTAAATCTCATCCACTCAATTATTCTGCCTTTCAAAAAGAATCTGCCAGATCCATGCCCTTAGTACACAGTCTATAAATGCATATGTAAATCTGCTGTTTCAGTGTTATATATATACTCCCCTCTGGTGGCTGGTCTATAGAGGATAACAGACTACTACTGCTACCATCTAAAGTAATTATTCCTTTAGCCCAAGTAGTAAGGAGGTCTGTGCTGCTGTCACCAGTGACTAAAACCTGATGTGAGGCCCAAACGGTGGAGCCTAAACAGGTGACTGAACTCTAGTAGATCTTAGACACTTGAAAGATGGCTCCCTATAACAGAGAAATACGTAATACCCACACATTCAGGGTGTTACACTCCCCATTTGAATGGGTAGCCCACAAAAAAATAACTTGTTATTGGTGCCAGCTCAGGTTTAACTTGTTCTTGTGCTCAAGCAATATGTCCTACCTTTTACATGCTTGTCACTGAAATGTTAATATTGTTTCTATGTATTTTTATATAATACATGAAACATATACTCATTCCATCCAACACTCAAAATTTATTACATGAAGTCAATGGGACTACACATATGAATAAGATATTCTGAATTACATCTGCTCTCTCACTCTTTAAAACAAAATTTATTCTGATCTTGAAAGTATTAAAATGGATTTTACAGCTATTCTCGAGAGAAAAATAATGTAATCTGCCAGTTTGATATCCTGCACTCCACCACCAGCAAAGCTGAACCTTACATTCATTTCCATTTCAGTTTGTTCAGACTGTCAGTGACTAAGCTAGACCTTGTACTGTTACAAAACTTTTATCAAGCTTAATGCATCCCTTCCACTTCTCATTCTCTGCTCCAATCCCTTTGCCATCATGTTCAATTGGCATTCAATTGTAATCAACTGAAGTATATACCTAGTATATTTGGCAGCAGTGAAGCAGTTAAATATATAATAAAATAGGTTTAACTTTTAAACTAAACGATGAAGTTTTACTTTTCAAAAATGTGATTGTTTAATAAGAAAAAATAATCTCAAAGGGACCATCTTTTCTAGTATTTTTTCTTCATTTCTACTGAAGGCATTATAATGTTGCCCTAGCTTATATGGCCCCACAGCTCTATAACCCAGGCCTGCAGAGCTACCAGCCAGCTGCTCAGCGGCAGCTGTCATCAGCTTCCACTTCAGTACCCATGATCCACTGGGGCCACAGCCCATGGGAAGTTCTGCCCCAAGGGTATGCAAGACAGCAGCCTCATGGCTCCTGATTGGCTCCCTGCCCTACGTAAACTGAGTTGTCCAGGCATCACAACAGACAGGACTGGCGCTAGTGTTTTTAGTGCCTTAGGCGCACAGCCATTTCGCCACCCTGCGTGCTGGCCTGAGGAGAGGGTCCACTGGTCCGCGGCTCCGGTGGAGCTGCCGCAGGCATTCCTGCAGAGAGGGTCCGCTGGTCCGTGGCTCCGGTGGAGCTGCTGCAGCCGTGCCTGCGAGAGGCCCACCGGAGCTGCGGCAGCAGCGGACTGTCAGCAGGAATGCCTGCGGCAGCTCCACTGGAGCCGCGGGACCAGGGGACCCTCTGCAGGCACGACTGCGGCAGGTCCACCGGAGCTGCCTACCAACCCCCTCCCCCCCAAAATGCCACCCCTCAATAATTCTGGCGCCCTAGGCGATTGCCTAGGCCACCTAAATGGAAGCGCTGGCCCTGACCACAGATCTCCTGTAGCTGCCATGACCATTCCTGCTCCTTGCTCCTGAATTCCTGGCTTCATGTCTCAACTTGGACCATGAAACCTGACTTGGACTCTAATCCTTGGTATCAACCCTGGTCTAGAACCCAACTGCAAACTCCTCTGCTACTCCCCCTGCTCTGACCCTTGGCCCTCTCTGCCCTTATTGGGATCCTGACATAGTTTTAGTGAATTGTCATTGTTTCAATTCTTAAACCTCATTATTCAGTACTTACCTCCATTTCTTCAATCACCCTTGTGACAAACCTTAATTACCAGGCACTAAACCAGTGGTCCCCAACCTTTTTTGACTGGCAGGAGCCTGACGACGAGCCATGGAGGACCGTGGCGGAGGATGAGCATCTGCCAAAATTCCGCCAACAAGCGGCAACATCAATAGGCGTCGCCACTGAAATGCCACCGACAAGCACTGTCATCCAGAGGCATTGCCACCAAAATATCGCCGAATCGGCAGCATTTTGGTGGTGATGCCTCTGGATGATGCAGTTTGTCGGTGGCATTTTGGCGGATGCCCGTCTGCCGGCCAGTACGCGGGCACCCTGGTGCCCACGAGCACAGCACTGGGGACCCCTGCCCTAAACTTTTTGCTAACCACAATTCAGTCAATTCCATTTTGTTTTGTTTATTGAGCATCAAAACCAGGGTACATGACATTTGCATTAATGGGCCTCCTCCTGTCTCCCCAAAAAAAACCCCACACCAGAAGTTAGCCCTTTAGGACTTGATACATTTTGCTTTGTCAAACCCTTCATATACCACATAATGAAACACTATATTAAGCAATGTTAATATTTCCTTTTGGAAAAACTATAATGGACAAAACTCAGAAAATTCAAAGTCAAGTCCCTAATTTGAACTATTTTATGCATTTGAAAAGGAGAGAAGCACCAAGTAAAGCAGCGTTACCTAATTCAGCACATACCCATAAACTATGCAATTTCTTGATTTTACCAGGTAAAGTTTGATCCTTCAAATGATTTTTTCATTACAAGCTTGTGTTTTGTTCATCGTTTACTAACTTTTATACTGTTTAGTATTCAGCAATACAGAAACAAATTGCAGGATACTGCACCGATTGTTTTATGAAATTTAATACATAAAAACCTTTTCATTTAAATGCATTACCACAGATACCTCAGGGCTTGTGCACAATTTAGATCCAATTCCTGAAGGGCACAAAGAGCCTTGATTATACTATATTTTGTACACTTGTTTCACTACTCTGTATTAAGAATTTTATTTTGATATGTATCACACTGACAAAGTAGCTAATTTGCAGCTGAGTTACTTTGCTACTGTTACTTTAAAGTAGATCTTTAAAGTTCTACAGCTTGTTTATTTACACAGACCCAATGTTATATTTTAAATAGCAGGAAGGAAAAAGTGAAGACAGAAGGAATTCAAATGTGTAAAAAAAAAAAGTGTAAAAATGTGAAAAAAAAAGTCATTTTTCATCATAATTTCAAAAGTTTCAACCAGCACTGAAAACTGAGGGTAGATGGTGGTGATCCTAGAGGTGATACAGATTCCACCAGGAAATTAAAAGACTCTCACAATGTTATAAAAAGATTATACATTCAATTGGACTTACCGCTCAAACATGACATACCTTTGTGGAGCTGCTTTCAGTAATTTTTGCTAATTGCCAAAGGATTACATAATGAGTACACTGCAGTGCATGAATAACAATCTGTGATTAAGAAAAAAAAGTTAGATGAAAAAAATCCCAATATAAACATTAACAAAGTATCTTCACTGCTATACTTATATATGCATATTTTAAATACCTGTTCTGGCATGTCTCCATTTTCAATACCAGTTTTCAATAATTTGTAGTTGCAACCAAACAAGTCCCACCTTGACAAGTCATGTGCACTGGAGAAAGCAGAAATGAAACTGTGTTGTACACATCAAATGGCTATATTTTATTACACTAATTCTGGAATTTGGTATTTAATAACTACTCTATGCTTTTAACTGTCCTAGTAAAGAAACCAGAGAGAGTTTAGTTTAAATCATAAGGATATTTTTGTATAAATGTTTTTGTATTTACAATAGTCTGCCATTCAAGATTTGCCAATGTCATGCACAGTTCCGAATTTAAACTGAACAAAATATAAGTTTCTCACAAAATTTAACATGGTTAATTTAATAATATAAGAAACTATAGTACGTTACAAATATGAAAATCAAGATATTCAGGCTGAGATTCTACTTACTTGTGAAAAGCAGTGATTCTCTTTAACGTAGACAAGACTTGATAAGCATCATCTTCATCAGGTTCCTCACCCTATTACACAATTATTTTGTGGTAAGAGTTGCAGTAAAAAGTGTGTTAAATGAAATAGTATGAAGGCATCAACACATTTTGGAATAATTCATATCCGTGTTAGGAAAAGTGGCATTACAACAACAAGATACAAAACACTAGCTAGAGTAAGTTATGAGAACTATCGATCCTCACATTTCAGATAAATTGCTCACCAGAGCTAAGATCAGGTAGAAATTTTCTATATGGCATACGTAGCATAGCACAATTGGGCAGGTGTATTCTGAAGGTGATTCAAGTTTCTCTATAGAATCCAGCAGAGGCCACTGTCACACAACAGATACTGGACTAGATGGACCATTGGTCAGTACTGATATGGCAAGTACCTCAGTCATAAAACAACTCTTTTTCCAAAAAGAAATATGAAAACCGTCAATGTAGCCTAGTAAACTCCTTAGGAACATGTTCAGGCTCAACTCTAACCCAAAACAAAAGAGATAGGTAGGAAACTTTACAGATATTCTTTCCCTGATTTCTACTTTACATCTAAACTTCCCCTGCCCCCCTACTTCTCTCCTGTCTCCCCAAGAGTACCCTGACAACTTAAACATAACATATCGCCCATGTGGCTATGTGTACCTAAGACATTAAATTACTATTAGTTAGTCACTGGAGTACATTTCACTATCAACTTAATTTTAACAATTAGGTTGTTCCTATTGCTGTCAGAAAATTTCAAAAAGAGAGTCTGGGGAAAACAGTAATTGAAGTTTCTTGAATAAAATGGCTGACCAGCAGGCAATATGTGCTCATCACTATGCTTATCTGGGAAAAGACTATTCTGGCAATCTGACTCACCTATGAAGATGATATATATAAATGTTTAAAATTTTCACTAGAAGAAATCTCTTTTAGATATTTAGAAGCTAAATTATAACAAATTAGTTCCATAAACAAGGGAGAGAACCTTACAAGTTAGGGACTGAGTATGAACATACTAAAAATACTATCCAAACTAAGTGACAACAAATCAAAGGACTTCAACACACACTAAGTTACAGAATTGGTTCTCTGTAATTTGAATAAACTCCTTTAACATAATCTGGGTTCAGTTTCAATTCAGCTAGCTGAGTCACATGGCAGAATCCTGCTAAGTGTCTTGGATTATTTTTGGAAATTCTCAAGTGTCATGCTGTTTATTTTTTTTTTTTGGTGGTAGCAGTCAACCGGGCTATTTCTGAGAAGAGGTTGTACATAGAGACCATAAAGATGAAAGATCTTCTGGCTAAGGCAACAAACTTGGAGACTTAAGACCTATTCTAAGCGCTTCCTTTGTAGCCTTTGTCAGGTCATTTAAAAATGCACTTCCATTTCATCTTCTGAAATATGGTTACAATACTTATTGACCTTGCAGAGATGTTGCAATCATTTTACAATGGCAACAATTTTTTTCTATTTTGCAAAAGAGATTTGAAGATATTGCTTAATTTTAGATTTATAGAAATTCTCTTTACCATGTCTTGTAAAATGATTTGAGATCAGATGGAAGGTTCTATAAATGTTAAATATTATCATTACCACCTCAACTGCCAATTTCTATTTCTGTAGGGATCCCTGAGGGTGATCCCTAGTACTGTAAGAATACATGAGGCAGAGAAGAGAAGGAGAAAGAATGCAATGACAAGTCCTTGTTGACAATACTCAAAAGCCAGTAATGAGCGTACTAATCTAGACCAGATTTTCAGTCTCCTATGATTGGTGGGGTTGAGCCAGCAATTCTTCATTTATGCTTGCTTAGAGAAGGGATGATGCTTCTGGAAAGAGGACCCAGAACAGAATACCTAAATCTGTTAATGAAATGACCATGGGGGGTAGTGTTTCTCCCTCCTATCCTGAAGAAACTCAAACTTACAAAGATCTGAGGATTACTTCATGACAACATCCTAGGTCTTCCTCATACAACTTGATGCCACCAGAGAGGGCCTGCACCAAGTGGGATATAGATATATCTTCTGTTTCTGAAGCCCAGACCCACAAAATCCTTCTATCAACAGCTAACAATACAATGTGAACAGAGTTATGTCAAGTGCAGCATCATAAATAGGATGACAGAGGTCTGGAGACCTTTAATCATTTCTGTGAATTCCCAGCACATTTTGCAATTTGCACTGTGTTTGTAGCCAGACACAAGAGCTACTACACATGCTGTTAAAAAAAAAAAAAATCTTTATTTCTAAGACTGTAAAGGACAGGATATACTAACTTGGATAAGAGTCCAGGAATAATAATAATAATAATAATAAAACAAACTACACCTCTACTTTGATATAAGGCGACCTGATATAACACGAATTCGGATATAACGTAGTAAGGCAGTGCAGGGGTAGGGAGGGCACTGTGCACTCCAGTGGATCAAAGCAAGTTCGATATAATGGGGTTTTTCCTATAATAAGGTAAGATTTTTTGGCTCCCGAGGACAGCGCTATATCGAGGTAGAGGTGTATCTTCCCCACTGAAGTCCAGTTCTTCCTTCAATTACTTAGAGGGTGGAGAACTTTTCATTCTTTGAGGAAGAGAAGGGCTTTGTTTTCTTCAGGTACATCTACACAGCCAAGAAAAATCCGTTCCTGGCTTGTGACAACTTGGGCTTGCACAGCTTAGGCTGCGGGGCTGTTTCATTGCTGCGTAGACTTCTGGGCTCAGGCTGAAGCCTGGACTCTGGTCTTCCCTAGACCTTTATAATCTTGCATTTCCAGGAGGAAGAAGGACCACAAACCCCCAAAAGTATCTGGGTCACAGATTTTCCACAGGATGTCCTATCTGAGTCCACAGACAATCTGAAACAATATATCTAAGAGGTAGATGCTCCACTCATCTCAATCAGGACACAATGGATTCCACAATACTTATTTTTCCAAGATGCCATTGGGATTTCAGCATTTTTTTCTGAGTTTGCCATTTTTGAGTGATATTGACTTATCTCTCTGCCACGCCAGGATCCACCTCTTGCTTTCTATCCTCTCTCTCAAAAGGAGGCAGTAACTGGATTTTCACCGCCTGTTCTGTGCATTGTTTCAATGAGGTAGGCACTGCTGTTTGGGATTCTGAGGTGGAATCCAACTTCCAGCCAAAGAGCAGGAAGAGCCAGAAGCATAGCTGGTGAGTAAGGCAGGTTGCAGTACAGTGCAGTAGCTTAGAACTATGGGGGCAAGGGAGATGAGCAACTAAAGCTTTTCCCTTCTTTTTCACACGTTGGGAAGGAGAATCTGATCATAACATCAAGGGGAGGGATAGCTCAGTGGTTTGAGCATTGGCCTGCTAAACCCAGGGTTGTGAGTTCAATCCTTGAGGGGGCTATTTAGGGATCTGGGGCAAAAATCCGTCTGGAGACTGGTCCTGCCTTGAGCAGGGGGTTGGACTAGATGACCTTCTGAGGTCCCTTCCAATCCTGATATTCTATGATCATCACAGAAACAGAAGCCCAGGGAGCAGAGCCAAGTTGCAGAAAATTTTGTCCTCCAAAATAATAATTGAGAAATTCATTTATGTTCAACATCAACAAGTATTTCCAATGATGAGCCATGATTGTGTGTGTCGAGGTAGGAATGAAGTTATTTCACACAAATAAATTAATATTGTAGCAGAATTTGTTTTCATGCAGAGGTCTATGCAGGGTCTTGCCAAGACTAACAGCTCTATTGTGCAAAAAAACCCTCATTCACTGTGGGATAGCTAAGAATATCATCCTCCTGGTAATTCACAGTCAGCGGGATATGGAAGTCATAAAACTGGTTTGTGAAATTTGCAAAGAAGTTTTCAGATCTTTCATGATGTTCTGGAAAAATCAGCTTTTGTGGTTTCTTTTTTGTTTAGATACTACAAGATGGCTTACACTGTCTTTAGCAGGACAAATTTGTTGGGGTTCCTTTCAGTTTCTACTGAAATACACCTCTACCTCGATATAATGCTGTCCAGGGAGCCAAAAAATCTTACCGCATAATAGGTGAAACTGCGTTATATTGAAACAGATTTGATTCGCCAGAGTATGCAGCCCCCTCCCCCCCCCCGAACTCTGCTTTACCACATTATATCTGAAGGCATTATATCGGGGTAGAGGTGTATATCTGGAATAAAGGGTGCTTATGCATACTGGGATTTACAGAGAGTGCCTAACACTTATCTGCCATAGAGAAATTACATGAATAAGCAACAATAATAATTCAGAAAACAAAGCTCCTTTAAAAATTATTTATCAGCAAAATCTTTCACCTTCTGACACCAAAAAGTTAAAATAGAAAAAAGTTCCATTTTTGTGCTGAATCCAGTCACTAGATTGAGTATTATTAATTTAGATTGTAGTAGCACCCAAAAGACATCTGGATTGAGGTCCCTATTGTGCTAGATGCTTCAACACAGCAGAAGACATGGTCCCTGCCCCACAGGGCTCATTGTTCTTAGATGTCTTCTTCCTGAAAACTGGTGTAAGTGGAGCTTGACTGATTCATCCTAATTTCTCTCTCTTTTCTATCTCCTCACCTCACTTTAAGAGCCTGCATTACAATGTTTTGATTAAAAGTACCATTCACAATGGAATGTCACTTAGATTTTTACTCTCTCTTATATAAACCTGAAACAACTACTGTATGTCTAGAAAAGCCAGTATACAATATAAGGACTCAATGCAGCATTCCCAACCCCATATCAATCTAGTAATATAAGAGCATAAAAGCTTAAAGGTCACTCATAGAGGTGAACCTCTACCATCTGTAAGTTCTGTAAAAAGATATAAACAAGACCATCTTGTCCATTATTGTACCAATGTAGGATTTTCCCCTAATATTTTGGGTAAAATTTTCAAAGGTGCGTAAGTGACAGAGGAATCTAAGTCCTACTGATTTTCAATGAGTCTTAGGCTCCTAAAGCAAAGTCACTCAGGCAGTTTTGAAAATTTTACCCTTTGTCATTTTCCATTTTAGATGTCACATGTGGAAGTTCCTTTGCCATTTCTCTTGGGAAAGAATTCCAGTACCTGATGTGTGCCAATGTCATTACATTTTTCCTGCCACTATTCCCAGGATAGTCCTTTTTACACATTACATAATTCATCTTCATCCTTGGTGTTTACCTCTTACTAATATTTGAACAACAATGGGATAGGATTGTTTAAACAAAAAAAAATCCTAATGCTGAAATACGTGCCTCTGATGATTGCATATATAATAATGAATAACTGAACTCATTAAAAAAAAAACAGTTAAAAAAGACGAAATATCACATAATAGAAAGCATGGATGCCAATTAAAAGTGTTACTAGCAAAATCTACAAGCTAAGTAACTCATCACCACATATAAATTTTGCAACTTGACTGTTTAAAAATTGAAGATCCAAGTGAATTTAATAGCATAAAGAGACAAACTATGAAGATATGTTTTAAAAAAATCACCAACAGATTTTGACCCATATCATGTTGAAAGAGTAGGAAACAGAATCATCACCAACTTAATTTCAGAACAAAACAGATTTGGATTCACCAGACTTGAAATGGTATGTTACTATAATGACATATATTATATATAAACATGATTATATATATTATCTATAATGTATATTACTGTGATTACTATATTAAAAGTTTCGTAAATTAGAGTGGATTTAGTATGCGTTGGAGATACTAAGCCAACAAGATATAATGAAAATGGTAAGATATGAAGATCATCATGCACATGATGTACCTCTTGCAGAAAATCTTCCAGAAGTCGGTTAAACTTGTCTGCCAGCTCATCTATTAACTGACTTCTTGCAATGTCAACTCTGTTAAAGATTGTGAATTCTTCATTACAGAGTGCATGGTATGTTTTAGAACATGCTTCTAAAACATCCGTATCCGTGTGCTTCTCTACAATATCCCGGATCTGTCGCAATAAGGCATCCAAATGCTACAAAAGTAAAAACAAAGTTCCAATTATATTCTAGTTATTAAAGCAAAGATTTTTAGATTGTTCTGTTACTTTCATGACTGTGTCGTATTGAACGTAACACTATTTTAGAAAACTGCCAATTCTCTAGAGAAAGCAATAGTAGCAATACAGTAAAATACAAAATAAAAAATTAACTGGGGGTCAGTGAAGACTACAAATTTAAAACATATACCAAAATTAACAGTTTAAAATACAAAACACAAAAGAAACTTTTAGATAGTAGCTGAATTAATGGTGATAGTTGCAGTGTACAGAAAAATATTTATTTCCCATTCTAAAATACTTGTATTTGTACCTGATGGTCACCAGAAAAACATTTTAGTTGTGTTGTGATGTAATGTATGATATACAGGCAACATTGTGGTAATATCTAGTCATCAAAAGCAAAATAGAAAAGCTTTTAAGAGCAACTCCTGTATTCATAAACACATATCAAGTATATTTGCTCTATACCACCACAGGGAGAAAATGTCAATATATCACCTCTCAAATTGTAACACCAAACAATTTTACTAACAATAAAGTTTACAACTATGTAGCTCAATTGACACTTCTCAAATGCAAGTTTTGTGTTTTACTAGTTTTAGTACTTACGAAAGTTCGAACCTAATTATATTAGCTACAACTAAGATTAGCACAAGCATCTCTCACCAAATCGTGTACCTGTTCTGAAATGTAACAACCCTGATAGCCCAGAACTGGGATGCTCTTACATGACAATCATTGCCTAGAAAGACTCTCCTCTACTGACTTTGGCCAAGAAATCTTTCAAAAGTAAACTTGGGCTCTGACACAGTCTAAGACAAATAGCCAGTGGAGACCATGAAGCTCAGGCCTTTTCTTCACTGGTGTAGATGCACCAGAGCAAACAGTATTTACATAAGTGGTTTTCACCAGCGTCGCAGCGCTGATGTCTGAAATCTCAGTGAGGACAAGGTCTCAGTTCATTTTTCCCTCTCTTTAATTTCATTTTATGTTATCTTACCTTTTCTAATCGTCCTGTTGTATAGATTTCCAAGTCAAAATACTGTGGCAGCTGCAACAAGTTGGTCACTTTTTCTGCATCTACAGAATACTGTCAAATAAACAAAAATAATTAAAGCCTACAAGATTTTTGTTTTGAAGTGATTACAATAATAATCTTAGCTATAAGACCTAGCTATTTATTACTAACATATGATCAAAACAAAAAGCTAAACAAGTATCTAATATACAAGTGCCTAACATTTTGACAACACACAACCACTACCTCCAAATGGAATTAAACTTACTTTTGCTAATAACTGAGGAAGTGCCACTGCAAAAAGCTCCGTAATTCTTGTCCTGTCATCCAGCTGTGTTTTCTTCTCTTTTGCTGTCAGCACCTAAATTATTGATGTAAGGAAGTTTTTATAACTAAAAACTGACTTTGTTTTTTTAGACAGGTTTTGGAACTAAATTATTTTACACTCTTCTTATTCAATACAGTCAAAAAATCAGAGCTATGAAAGGCCTGAATACTAGAACAGAAAAAACAATAAAAAGGCAGAATTTAACAGAATTTATCTCGTAACAATAAATGTTGTTTCAAAGTTACAGATCATACCCTTTTCCCTGTTCCTCTTCCCACAGGTGGATGGCACTCTGCTGCTTGTCGAATTGTACACAGCATTATTTCAATCAGTGCACTTTCCTGTCTATCAGTTAAAGCTGAAATTAGAAAGAAAACAGTTCATAGCTGCAACTTGTCACTTTTTTATATATATTAGTTCCATAGCACTGGATTCCTTAGACATCAAGCAACAAGGTTTTTACTTCAAAGTTTATAAACCGAGGGCTTATGACTCTGAGATGCAGAGAGCCCTCGACTATTCTTGATATGAAGAGAAACTGAAGATGCTCAGCACCTCACAGGATTAGACTGAAAATATATAATGTTGGGGGAATGATGCAACAGTCATGTGATCTGTGCTGTAAATTTAGTACGCTGTTTTTGTTTTTCTAGTGTAAAGAAGGCTACACTTATGTCACAGAAGTGGCAGATTTTGTAATTTTCCTATTTCCCCTCTTCCCGAAAATCTATTGTTTTTGGCATTTAATTATTTTTGCATGTGGGTATGTAGATATGACAGTAAACAGAACTTTAGAGTTATTCACCTATAACTGGAATTCTACAAGATGACCTCTTCACGTTAGGAGTCTTGGGATGAGCTGGCAGTGCAGCTTGGACCTGTGGAACATTCTGACAGCAGCAGCCATTGGGGTACCCTTACGCTCCCTGCCTCTCCTTCACTTGAGCTCCAAATGTTCAGAGAGTAGGGCTATAAAAGGTGACAAGGTGTACTAGTTGTCTCAGTTCTCTCTACTGCATTCTCGGGTTCAAAGTTGAAATTAGGATTCCAAGGAAGAGGAGAAAGCAGGCAGGCAGCGTGATTGTGCACAATCCATCATGAGAACCTATGATTACAGATGAGTATTCTTCATTTCTTCTTCAACTGACCTCTGCACATTTGCATCCTTGGCAGTCTGGCCAACAGTACTCTCCTCCCTCCAGATATTGTTAAAGGATGCCTAGTTAAACAGATTGTAATTCTGCTTTACCAAACTGTGCATCTGATATAGAAACCAGTTCTAAGAAATAATGTTTTGTGAATGTATGAATAGAGCTTCAAACAGCAGCTCAACAGGTTTTTAATCTGGAATATATCTAAGGCTGGACATGGAACTGGCCTTTACTCTAATCAAGTGTGCTCTAAGCCCTCATGGAAGAGTAACAGATGCGTGTTTATAACATTCTTCAGTACAGAGTCCAAGAGCATTTAGAAAGACATTAACATGCAACAGCCTGACCTTCACTCTTTTTCTCCATAAGAGAGACGCAGTTTAGGTGATTTCCTGTATTTCTGAGATCTACTCAAACAGAAAGCTAATGCTATCATAGCATCCCAGGCAGGTAGCTTACTTCTCCTGAAAGAGTGTGGTCTAGGTAAAAATACTAGTAAGTTTACAAACTGGTTAAGATGAAATTCTGTTACCATCAGGAAAAAATTTGGGTATGGAAGTAGGATCACTTTGTCTTTGTGAAATACCACAAGAGGGCATGGGAGGGTGTCAGAGAGACACGGTGGATGAGGTATTATCTTTCATTGGACCAGCTTCTGTGGGTGGAAGAGACAAGTTTTCAAGATATACACAGGTCTTCTTCAGATCTGAAACAGTCCTGAAGGAGAGCTCTGTGTAGCTCAAAAGCTTCTCTCTTTCACCCACAAAAGCTGATCCAATAAAAAAATATTACCTCATCCACCTTCTCTCTCTGATTTCCTGGGAGCAACCTGGCTACACCACCATTGCAAACACAGGAGGGTGTGTCAGTTATGAAAGCTCGTCTCTTACTCACTCTTCTAGCAGATTAATATTACAATAAAGGCTGTCTTGAGAGAAAAAACAGGTAACATCTTCTCAGTAGTCTGAAGGGAAGTTTCATCAGCTGAGTAACTACTAGACTGAGGTGTCGTGTAGATGTAAATACTCTAAATGAAAGGTAGTCATTCACCAACGACTTCAAGAATCTACATCATGGATAAACATAATCTTTTGCTTGACTACAGTATAATGAGTTGAGATGGCTATTATAAATACTTTTACCAATCACTGAGTCCCAAGAATTTCAAATGAAGTATCCCAGTATGGACTGGTCAGGAGTTGAAGCTGAGTTTATGATATTGTTCGTTTCCCACAAAGAGAATTTTTTTTAGTTATAACACAAGTGATGTGTCTGGTTCTTGGAGTTCAACTGAATCTACTGCACCTTTTCTTAAGAGTACAGTATCAGATTGGTGAGGTTCCTGTGGCTTTTACTGTTAAGGGCAGAGAGTCTGAGTTTGGATAGCAAATCAGACCTTTTTGCTCTGTCAATAGGAATGGAATTGAAGAGACAGACAGATAAAACTCCTTGTGATAGTTGAAATAGTTCTAAGAACCACTGTTTTGCTAAAGCTGGAGCAATCAGATTAACTTTGGCTTTATATTGTTCGATTTTTACCTAGAACTCTTTGAATTAGGGGAAATGGGGGTGAGGAAGAGAACACAGGAGACCTACTCCCCATCTACAAGAAATGCATCAGAGAGTAATGGTCTGCTCCTGGTCTGGAGCAAAACCTCTGACATTTACAGCTGTCTCTTGCTGCGAATAAGTCTCTGTCCTGACATCTCCACAGGGAGAAGTCATTCACTCCAGAATGACCATTCATACTAATCTGCTAGTATATTCCCCTTGCCTGCAAGCGGAGAGTTTCGGAACTGAATAAAACTCCTTTGAGGACACACTGAAGTTTGAGTCCGCCATATGAGAGTCAGGAACACAACCCTAGGTAGAGTCAATTTCATAATCATGCTGTCTGTATTTGGCATACAATTTTTTGATAGCCAGAGATGCAGAAGCCTCATCTCTAGATAGGCAAACAGCCACATATGTGGGCAAAGCCCATCTTGAAGAATGTTACTATTTGATGTGAGTCCTCCTGCAACAATTTTATTGCTGCAACCCAATTTTTAAAATGCTTTTCTTCTGGAAGAAAATCTCTGCTTTTTTGAGATTCCAGATTGCCCCAATAAAAGGTCTGATCTGGTGGTGTGTGTAATTTCTTCTGGTTTATCTTGAACCCTAGTGCATATTTATGACAGAGCTTTTGCTTCAACCTCCTGTGAGGATACCCTGATGAGCCAATCATTCAAATAAGAGTAGACATGGAAATTCTGATGTATTAAATGCACTACTACTGCTGAAAAGCATTTTGTGAATACTCAAGGTGCTACAGACAGGCAAAACAGAAGAACCTTATATTGGTAATGATTTCCTCCCACAACGAACCATGAGTATTTTTAATGCAAAGGTCAAATTGAGATGCGAAAATATCCTATAAACTGTATGACTGGAAAATTGCTAACAGTTCCTATCTTTAAGAAAGGGGAAAAAAGTGATCCGGGCAACTACAGACCTGTTAGTTTGACATCAGTAGCTTGCAAGGGCTTGGAAAAATTTTTGAAGGTGAAAGTATTTAAGAACACTGAGGTCAATGGTAATTGGGACAAAATACAACATGGTTTTACAAAAGGTAGATCATGCCAAACCAACCTGACCTCCTTCTTTGAGAAGGTAATAGATTTTCTAGAGAAAGGAAATGCAGTGGATATAATTTACCTCGATTTCAGTAAGTCATTTGATATGGTTCCACATGGGAATTATTAGCTAAATTGGAAAAGATGGGGATCAATATGAAAATTGAAAGGTGGATAAGGAACTGGCTAAATGGGAAACTATAATGGGTCATACTGAAAGGTGAATTTTCAGGCTGGAGGAAGGTTACTAGTGGAGTTCCTCGGGGATCGGTGTTGGGATCAATCTTATTTAATCTTTTTATTACTGACCTTGACACAAAAAGTGGGAATGTGCTAATAAAGTTTGCGGATGACACAAAGCTGGGAGGTACTGCCAATATAGAGAAGGACCGGGATATCATACAGGAAGATCTGGATGACCTTGTAAACTAGAGTAATAGTAATAGGATGAAATTTAATAGTCAAAAGTGCAAGGTTATGCATTTATGGATTAATAACAAGAATTACTATTATAAAACGGGAATGCATCAGTTGGAATAACAGAGGAGGAGAAGGACCTTGGAGTATTGGTTGATCATAGGATGGACTATGAGCTGCCAATGTGATATAGCCTTGAAAAAAAAATGCAGTCTTGGGACGCATCAGGTGAGGTATTTCCAGTAGAGATGAGGTTTTGTTAGTACCGTTATACAGGGCACTGGTGAAACCTCATCTGAATACCAAGTGCAGTTCTGGTCTCCCATGTTTAAGAAAACACGGTTACTCACCTTTGTAACTGTTTTTCTTCGAGATGTGCTGCTCATATCCATTCCAATTAGGTGCGTGCACGCTCGTCGGAAGATTTTTACCCTAGCAACACTAGGTGGGTCGGCTGGGGTGCTGTCTAGAGTGGTGCCGCCATGGCGCTGGATATATACCCCTGCCGACCCAACGGCCCTTCAGTTCATTCTTGCCAGCTACTCCAACAGAGGGGAAGGAGGGCGGGTTTGAAATGGATATGAGCAACACATCTCGAAGAACAACAGTTACAAAGGTAACCGTCTTTTCTTCTTCGAGTGCTTGCTCATATCCATTCCAGTTAGGTGATTCCCAAGCCTTACCTAGGCGGTGGGGTCGGAGTGAGATGTTGCAGAAAGCAGAACTGCTGAGCCAAAGGCTGCATCATCTCTGGACTGTTGAACCAGAGCGTAATATGAAGCAAAGGTGTGGACTGAGGACCAGGTAGCTGCGCGACATATCTCCTGGATGGGTACATGAGCCAGGAAGGCGGCAGATGAAGCCTGAGCCCTGGTAGAATGTGCGGTGAGGTGGCTCAAGGGGACATGAGCCAAGTCATAACAAGTATGGATGCACGCCGTCACCCAAGATGAGATCCTCTGGGAGGAGACAGGCAGGCCCTTCATTCGGCCTGCCACCGTGATGAAGAGTTGGGGCATTTTATTAAAGGGTTTTGTCCACTTGATATAAAATGCGAGTGCTCTCCGGACATCTAGGGAGTGCAACTGTTGTTCCCATTGTGATGAGTGTGGCTTCGGGAAGAAGACCAGAAGGAAGATATCCTGGTTGATATGAAAGGCCGATACCACGTTAGGGAGGAAAGCCGGGTGTGGTCGCATTGCAGCTTGTCGTTGTGAAACACAGTATACAATGGGTCCACCATAAGAGCCCTAAGCTCGGAGACTCGTCTGGCCGAAGTAATGGCTACGAGGAAAGCTGTCTTCCAAGACAGGTATAGTAGCGAGCAGGTTGCTAACGGCTCGAAAGGGGCAGACATCAGTCTGGTTAGAACCAGGTTGGAGGTTCCAGGTTGGGGCGGGACGGCATACTTGGGGGTATATGCAGTCCAAGCCCTTGAGGAACCTAGAAACCATAGCATGTGAGAACACAGAGCAGCCACTTTCCCCTGGGTGGAAGGTAGAGATGGCCACCAAGTGCACCCTCAATGATGATACCACTAGGCCCTGTTGTTTGAGAGACCAGAGGTATTCCAACATGGTGGGGATCGATGCCTCGGTGGGAGTAACATTATGTGTTTTGCACCAGCAGGAGAAACGCTTCCATTTGGCCAGATACGTTGACCGAGTGGAAGGTTTCCTGCTACTTGTTGTACTGAGGCAGAGCAATGTAACTCGGACTGGCTTAACCACTCAGCAGCCATGCTGTGAGGCGAAGGGACTGCATGTCTGGGTGGTGAAGTCTGCTGTGGTCCTGAGTTATGAGTTCTGGGCGAAGATGCAGGGTAATTGGGTTGGCTATCGACAGGTTGAGCAGCATGGTGTACCAGTGCTGCCTGGGCCACGCTGGAGCGATCATGATCATGCGAGCTCTGTCCCTGCGGAGCTTTATCAGGACCCTGTGAACCAGCAGGAACGGTGGAAAGACGTAAAGCAATTGGCTCGTCCACGGCATCAGGAAAAGCATCCGAGATCGAGTCCTGGGAGAGGCCTTGGAAGGAGCAGAACATCTGGCATTTCCTGTTCTCGTGGGAAGCGAAGAGGTCTATACGGAGAAAGCCCCACTTCCGGAAAACAGAATGAATAATGTCCGGACGAATAGACCACTCGTGAGACAGGAAGGATCTGCTGAGTCAATCCGCCAGAGTGTTCGGAACTCCTGGGAGAAAAGAGGCTACCAGGTCTATCGAGTGGGCTATACAGAAGTTCCAAAGCTGGATGGCTTCCTGACAAAGGGGGGAAGGACTGTGTCCCTCCCTGCTTCTTTATGTAATACATGGCTGTTGTGTTGTCTGTGAACACTGAAATACAACGGCCTTGCAAATGCTGTTGAAATGCCTGGCACGCAAGGCAGACTGCTCTCAGCTCTTGGACACTGATGTACAAGGCCAGCTCCTGAGATGACCAAAGGTCTTGAATGCAAAGATGGTCGAGGTGAACACCCCAGCCGAGAGATGACGCGTCCGTCATCAGGGACATGGAAGGCTGAGGTGGATGGAACGGCATCCCTGCACACACCAGGGAGGGCGTCAACCACCAGTCCAGGGAGCCTAGGATGCTCGGGGGAATCGTGACTCATGTCTATGGTGTCTCTGCCCGCGTGGTATACCGAGGTGAGCCAAGATTGGAGGGGACAAAGGCATAGCCTCGCGTGTCTGGTCACGAACGTGCAGGCAGCCATGTGACCCAGGAGACCGAGACAAGTGCGAGCCGAAGCTGTCAGGAAGTTCTGTAGGGCTCAGATAATTTTTACCATAGCCTGAAACCGAGGCTGTAGTAAGCAGGCACTGGTGAGACTGGGGCCATCCTGGACTCCAATGAAGTCTATCCTCTGTGTGGGAACCAGAGTGGATTTTTCTGTATTGATCATCAGGCCTAGACTCACGAATAGGTCCTTGACGATGTCCATATAATGGGTGACTTGTGCCTCGGAGGTCCCTCGAATGAGCCAATCGTCGAGATATGGAAAAACGTGTATCCGACGGCGGCGGAGGGAGGCGGCAACTACAGCCATGCACTTTTTGAATATTCTTGGGGCAGCAGAGAGACTGAACGGAAGGATCGTAAACTGGAAATGTTGATGGTTGGCTACAAACCAGAGGTACCGTCTGCGTGGAGGATAAATGGTGATGTGAAAATACGCGTCCTTCATATCGAGGGCGGCATATCAGTCTCTGGGATCTAAAGATGGGATAATGGTCCCCCGGGATACCATGCGGAACTTCAACTTTATCATGAACTTGTTGAGTTCTCGCAGGTCTAGGATAGGTCTGAGACGTTCCTTCCCCTTGGGGATTAGGAAATAGCAGGAGTAGAATCCCTTGCCCCTTTCGTCCTTTGGTACCTCCTCTATGGCTCCCATGGCAAGGAGTTTCCGCACCTCTTGTAAGAGGAGTTGCTCGTGAGAGGGGTCCCAGAAGAGGGACGAGGATGGGGGATGGAAAGGGGGGGGGAGGGGGCAAAAAAAACTGGAGGTGGTACCCAAGTTCCACCGTGCATAGGACCCAACGGTCCGAAGTTAGCTGGGACCACGCAGGGAGGAAAAAGGAGAGTGGTGGTTGTAAAAGGGAGGGAAAGGATCCTGGAAAGTAACTGGTACACCGTCCTCGGGCACACCTTCAAAAGTTTGGCTTTGGCACCGTAGGTGGCTTGGAGGGACCCTGATTTTGGCCCCTGTGGGGTACTGACTGCCGCCTACAACCGGCTCGACCATGCCTTCTGCCAAAGTCCTGCCTCTGTCTAGGCAGAGGGTAATGGCGGTCAGGCTGGGGGCAGAAAGGCCAGCGTTGAGTCACCAGCGTGTGCATGCCAAGAGAACGCATAATGACCCTGTTGTCCTTCAGGCTTTGCAGCCTAGAGTCAGTCTTTTCAGAAAAGAGGCCTCGACCATCAAAGGGCAAGTCCTGTATGGTATGCTGTAGTTCTGGCGGAAGGCCTGACACCTGAAGCCATGAAATGCGTCTCATGGCAACTCCTGAGGCCAGAGTCCTGGCTGTGGAGTCTGCTGCATGCAGCGAGGCCTGGAGGGAAGTCCTTGTCACTTTCTTCCCCTCCTCCAAGAGGGCAGCAAACTCTTGACGGGAATCTTGAGGGACTAACTCCGTGAACTTGCCCACCACTGCCCAGGTGTTCTAGTTGTTGCGGCTAAGCAGGGCTTGCTGGTTTGCCACCCAGAGTTGGAGAGCCCCTGCAGAGTATACCTTACGGCCCAGTAAGTCCATGCGCCTAGCCTCCTTCAATTTTGGGAGCCGGAGCCTGCTGGCCATGGCGTTCCCTCTCATTGACAGACTGTACGACAAGGGAGCAGGCACGAGGATGGACGTACAGGTACTCGTACCCTTAGAGGGCACCATGTACTTGCATTCAACTCCCCTGGCAGCAGGTGGAATAGAGGCTGGAGACTGCCAGATGTTATCAGCATTGGCCTGGATCGTCCAGATGAATGGTACGGCCATTCTTGTGGGGGCGTCAGCCGACAGAATATCCACCCCGGGGTCTTCTATCTCCGGTACCTCCTCTACCTGGAAATTCATATTGAGTCCCACAAATCTCAGGAGGTCCTGATGGGCCCTCAGGTCAATTGGAGGAGGGACCATGGAGGATGTCCCCGCCACCGCCTCATCAGGAGAGGAGAGGCCAGGGACAAGCAGGTCCTGTGTGGACTCTTGCTCTTGGACAACCTCCGGCTCCAGTGGGATCTGGGAGTCTGGTGGCTGAACATGCGCTTCCTCCATACCGGTAGGAGGGGGGCAGCTGATAGTCGCCTCCGGCACCTGATGCTCCGATGGAGCAGAGCGAAATGGGACTGGAGGTACACCTTGGGCCTGGTGATACGTCCAAGGTGTCCAGAATGACCACTGATGGGGGCCTTGATCTTAGGCCTGGGTCTTCTGGAAGATTCTGGTGGGCACATCGGAGTCACGGTCCTGTGCATAGCAACTGTCCACATGTAATAAAAAATGTAAAGCGAGCACTGTACACTTTGTATCCTGTATCAAAATATTTGAAAATGTAGAAAACATCCAAAAATATTTCAATGAATTGTGTTCTATTAACAACCGCATGATTAAGTTTTTAATTGCATGACAGCCCTAGTTAAAAGTTATATGAATAAAGGCTTCTCACATAAAATTACAGTCTAACCATCATGTACAAACTCCATTGTGACTACAATTAGTCAAATAATTAGTGATCTAGTCTGGGCAGTCCATATCAATCTGAAGTTATTTATGTTTTGCTTAAATTATTTCAAAAATTTCGGTGAGTTAGTTTCAGTATCTCAACTATATCAAATGCTGAAAAATGAACAATACATCAATTTGGACAGCAAGATATAATGAAATCTCTTACGCTCCTCTCCATTGAGCGGCTCTTCCAACAGAAGACTATTCATACATTCCCAGTCCTTCAAGAGTTCTGTTGCACAGTCCCACATGCTGTCCACAAGATAAGCAGCATGCTCATGTAACTAAAAAGGAATACATTAGTTATATTCTCCAGCCAATGAAAAAGATAGTTTTTAACTTTGTGGCACATTAATCCAGAGATCTCAACACTGTTACAGCAAATACGAAATAGTGACTTTTAAAGTACAAACATTCTTACCAACTTCCTCTTTAGTTTATATTTTAACATTTTCAATTTGCTGAGTTACTAACAGTTATTTAGACAGAATTTGAAGCAGCAGAAAGCAAACTTTCTGAGTTGTCTGATTCCAAACCTTTTATGTGAGAAGACTGTACCTAATTTTCCCAACTAACAGGTCTGATGCTGCAAGACACTTAGCACTCTTATCTCCCATTCATACAGGAGACATTCAACACCTAGCAAGGCCCAAACTTCTTTGTCCTTGTGATGGGGCAGAGTGGCCTCGCACTGGTACAGCAGGGGTTAACTCTTCCTTTCTAGCAGAGGAAGCCACACCCCAGAAGCTCTGCTGGGCATGCTTCAACTGGAGAACAGATATAAAAACCTGCAGAACAGCTCAGTCTGGGCTGACCACTAGAAGAGAAGGATGCATGCTGCCTGCTCCTGAGGAGGGAGAGCCTGCGCATCAGGATCCACGAGTCAGTCAAGCTGAGGCACAACCTGGGACCCTGACGGGGGACGTCACAGGGAGAAACAGACCAGAGGACCCCAAGCCCCAGATGAACTAGTATTTACAGTGGAAAGTGACCCAGGGGAACTCTAGAGACAGTGTTAGAGCTGTGAGGAAGCTCGGCATGTTACAGGCAGATCCCTGCCAAGCAAGAGGCAAGGAGAGCTTGCCACTATCGGGGCGCTGGGTCGGGGCTCAGTGGAGAGGGAGGTCCCAAGTCCCCCCTAACCCTCACCTCAGAACCATGAAGGATCTTAAGTGGACTCTGGCCGCTAGGCCGCGCTACCCCACTCACAAGTGGGTTTATATGGACTCTGGCCACTAGGCAATGCTACCCCGGAAAGGGGTTTATATGGACTATGACCACTAGGTCGCACTACCACGCTAGAATCTTTTCAACCCATACCTGGATCCCCCTGACACTTGGATCCTGCCTTGCAGAGCCTGCTGCCCAAACAGAGGGGCAGGGCCATAGGGTGTTTCTGGGGCTGGCCATGTCCTTGTGCTATGTTAGGGTTGGATGCAGCCTCACCACTGGGCCCACCCCCCCACCGGCAGACAGCTGCACAGTGATCTCAGTGGCCTGTGCTCCCCAATGCCATGTTGTAGCCTCCACATTTATTTGTAGAATTTTATTTTATTTTTTGGTGCAGAATGCCCTCAGGAGTTTTTTTTTATATTTACCTCTCTCTCATATAGTTTTAAGTGACTGGCTGTCTATTCCATTAAATGGGTTCCTGTACTCTGCGGATCTTCAATGATATACTACACTATAAAGAATAAAGTTTAGTTTCCCAGAGTAATGATTTAAAACAGGAAACCAGTATGGATATGTAATACATAAGAGCAGGAAAGAATGGAACTCTCTCTTAGGGTACGTCTATACTACCCGCTGAATCGGCAGGCAGCGATTGAGCCAGCGGGGGTCGATTTATCACGTCTAGTCTAGACTCGATAAATCAAGCCCCAACAGCTCTCCTGTAGACTCCTGTACTCCACCGTGGCGAGAGGTGCAGGCAGAGTCGACAGGGGAGTGGCAGCAGTCGACTCGCTGCAGTGAAGACACTGCGATGAGTAGGTGTAAGTCAGTCAACTTC
The DNA here is from genome assembly GCF_007399415.2 of Gopherus evgoodei. Taxonomy (NCBI): domain Eukaryota; kingdom Metazoa; phylum Chordata; order Testudines; family Testudinidae; genus Gopherus; species Gopherus evgoodei. Next base: position 94,077,072 of record NC_044330.1, read on the forward strand.
AGCTACATTATTCACATAGCTGAAGCGTCATAACTTAGATCAATTCTACGCCCCACCAGTGTAGACCAGGCCTTAGCCACAGTGATAAAACGGATAATGTGAAACTCAACTTACTTCACTTTCCAAAAAGAAAAATACCAAAGTCTTCACAAGGTTAGCATTTGGACCTTGTCTCCCCCTCCTTTTAAGCAGTCCATCATCTTCAGGCTCTCTGCGACTGAAAAGTCTAAGAAAATAAAATATTTTTAACATAACAAAATATTTTCTCCTTGAAGGAAATAAGAAATGCTATACTGAAATAGACTAACAGTATTAGTATCCTGTTTCCAACAGTAACCAATGCTGAATATTTCAAATGAAGATGTAAACTGCTCCTCTTGAGGTCCCTTCTAGTTCTATGATTCTATGATTTGAGCTCCAATAGGCAGCTTTGTAAGTTTCAGGAATTGATAGAGCTGCCTTTCCATTAGTGTCATTCAGGATTTAGGCCTTAAATCCCAGAAAAGCTTAAGCAAGTGATTAACTAAGCATTTAGGTTGTCCAACTTTAAACACTCATTTCAGTGGGACTAATCAAGTGTTTATAGCTGAGCAAGTGCATAAGTCAACAGAACTGAGGCTGAAATCTTAATGACACTGATACTCCACATAGATCATTGCAGGTCTGCATAACAAAATTATCCATTTTTATAATCTCTTATAAATGATCTAAATTTCTCAAAGAATGTAGGTGTCTTACAAAAGGACTTTGCACGATTCCAAATAATTTTTATTATTTGCAATATCATACTGCTTGAGATCCCCGATCATGGATCATAACCCCATTGCGCTAGGAGCTGTACAAAAACTGTACAAAAAGACAGTTCCTATCCCAAAGAGTTTACAATCTCAGTAACTATGTAATAGTTACCCAGAAAGTTTGATAAGTTAAAGGACTGAGAGCCCTTTTACATCCATCTTATGCAATCTGTCATCATCAGAAGATTAGCTGAAGCAACGGCCATTAGAAATACACACTAGAGAGAAAAAGCATTATCGCAAAAGTGTAAGCTTGGTAAGGACAAAAACTTGGGTATGGGCCAAATTCAAATCCCATAGACTTGTAGATTTACCAATTGGTGGACATAGATTTATCAGACTCTTCATGAACTCTTTTACTGAAAGATGATGAGAAAAATGCAAGTTTACAGGAGCAAGCAAAACCACAATGGCTGCCAGATGTACCAAGACAGCAGACAATCCAAAATAATCTGGATCAGTCATGTAAGAGAATGTAATACCAATACACATCCTAGTCCATTCCTTAAAACATCTCCACTTCTAAGTGTAATATATGCAACATTTTACATGGCATTCATGAGAACAGGGTGTATTCTTTCCATAATTTAGCTGGGATGGCCACATATTAAGCAAGAAAACTATGAGCTACTAATGCAAGTGTATGTTTTATGTACATGCTACATTACACAGAAAACATATTTTAAGAATTCTCTAAAACATTTCCCAAACAACAGCCAGCACCAGGACTAACGCTTCTATCTGAGCCTGGGTTGTGACTTTTTTTGTTTTTAAATGCAGATCTCACTACAAGTTAATCATGCCTTTGTATTTTAACACCTACTTCCTTACTCAGCTTTCCCTTTTCCTAGCTAGAAGGTAAATATCCATTATGTTAGTGCTTTTTTAAGATAGTCCATACAATAAAAAGGTAATCAATTAACATTAAGTATATTGCTCCTCACTTTTTATAAAGAAACTCCCCTGCAGCTACTGCTACTGGCCGGTGAGCCGAGTAAACCAGATGATAGACATTTTCACAGTCTTCTGCAGTCAGAACTTCTTCACTACTCCTAGGAAGAGAAAGGAAAAAAATACACAGACAAAAAATTTAATTCTATCATTAGACAGGAAAAAAGGGAAGAAAGAGTCAAAAGAAAGCCTTTTCTCTAAAATATCCTCAACCCTTTAAAAACAAACAAAAAACCCAACAAGTGAATAGTCCTTCTACATGGAGGATACAGCACTGCTAAAATATTAGTCTAATCTGTTGGGCAACCCTTTGCTTTGCCTACATGTGCCATGCTTTTAAAATCAACACAGTACTGAAACTATCACTTCACAAACAAAATCAAGTCAAGCCTGTCTCCAGTTACATACTCTATAGCAAGCTAGTTCTTCTGCTTCATGTCATCTTATCTTGTTATGGATAAGAAAGGTTAGCTACTAGGGTTAAGATTTTCAACTCATTCTAGGGGACTCCCATCTTCCAATAAAATTAATCAAGATTGTTTCTATATGGCCTATAGTAATGGTTAACCTCATCCTAAGATTTTAGTGTCATGTATACATTTCATCTATAGCATTTAGTTTAGAAAAATACCTTAATCTGATATTATACTAGTCCTAACCAGAGAATTTCTTTGAAATAAACTGTCTACTGGTTCTCAGAAAGGTTCTCAAGATATAAAAATGTTCTGTTTTTAAAATAGCATTCCACCAACTTACACTACATTTTCTAAAACATATCCAAGACACAGTATGTTGTGACTTAAGAGTCAGTTTCGTTCAATTATTGCCTCCTGTCAGACACATCCCATCTGCAGTATACCTTTTTAGTTCAGCTCTATTATGAAAAACTTCAAATTGAAATGAGTGTCATAATATTTCTAGCATTTAAATGTGTAAATTGGGTAAAGGTTGGGATGATATCCTCGCTGGAAATATCATTGCTGACTATTTCTAGAATACATCATTGTGCTAGTGTAAGATGGACAAACTTCTCTCAGACTCTGTACGGAGGCGTCTGACTTACACTTATACAAAGATATTTTTAAAGTTCTTGTACTTAACATTGATCAGAAAAAGATATATACTTACTGTAAAACAAGAGTAAGTAATTTTATTGCTTGGACTGCAACATCATATTCTTTGTCAAGAGTCATAGACACAATTCTATCCTAAGAACAAAAAGGAAACTATTTTCAAAGCAGCACAAAGTAAAACAGAACAATTTTTTAAAAGCTTAAAGTCGGTTTTCTTCAAAATATCAAACTATACGTACCTTGAATCGACTGGTGAAGAGTTCCAATTTGGAATTAAGCTCTTTATTATAGTAAAGTCCTTGCAAAGCAGTAAGACATTTGAGTCTTACCTCCCCTTGCTAAAATAAAATTAAGAACTGGATTAAAACCAAGTATGTATCTGAAGTGTATTTCATCTTCAAAGCATATATAATTTTCCACTCTAACATCTGAATTTGTCGTAATAAAATTAAGATCCTGTGGCTCGCATTTTGTTTTCCCACATCACTGGCATAATTATCAGCAGCTCTTCTCTTGAGGAACAAATAACCAAAGATTATCATCATGATATTGATGTCATAATTACTTTTTACACTTTCAGGGTGTAAAAAACATTTACAAACTTTGTAATTGTTATTCTTTGAGATGTGTTGCATATGTCTAGGGCCCTATCAAATTTACAGTCCGTTCTGGTCAATTTCATGGTTACTGGATTTTAAAAATCGTAAATTTAATGATTTCAGATACTTAAATCTGAAATTTCACGCTATTGAAATTGTGTCTTACTAATCTATTAGAGTTCTTTGAAGGGGTGAAACATGTGGACAAAGGGGATCCAGTGGACACAGTGTACTCAGATTTCCAGAAAGCCTTTGACAAGGTCCCTCACCAAAGGCTCTTACGTAAATAAAGTTGTCATGGGATAAGAGGGAAGGTTCTTTCAGAGATTGAGAACTGGTTAAAAGACAAGTATCAGAGGGGTAGCCGTGTTAGTCTGGATCAGTAAAAGCAGCAAAGAATCCTGTGGCACCTTATAGACTAAACAGAAGTTTTGGAGCTTTCATGGGTGAATACCCACTTCATCAGATGCATGTAGTGGAAATTTCTAGGGGCAGGTATATATATGCAAGCAAGAAGCAAGCTAGAGATAGTGAGGTTAGTTCAATCAGGGAGGATGAGGTCCTATTCTAGCAGTTGAGGTGTGAAAACCAAGGGAAAAGAAACTGGTTTTGTAGTTGGCAAGCCATTCAGTGTTTGTTTAATCCTGAGCTGATGGTGTCAAATTTGCAGATGAACTGAAGCTCAGCAGTTTCTCTTTGAAGTCTGGTCCTGAAGTTTTTTTGCTGCAGGATGACCACCTTAAGATCTGCTATTGTGTGTCCAGGGAGGCTGAAGTGTTCTCCTACAGGTTTTTGTATATTGCCATTCCTAATATCTGATGTGTGTCCGTTTATCCTTTTCTGTAGAGACTGTCCAGTTTGGTCGATGTACATAGCAGAGGGGCATTGCTGGCATATGATGGCGTATATTACATTGGTGGACGTGCAGTGAATGAACCAGTGATGGTGTGGCTGATCTGGTTAGGTCCTGTGATGGTGTCGTTGGTGTAGATATGTGGGCAGAGTTGGCATCGAGGTTTGTTGCATGCACTGGTTCCTGAGCTAGAGTTACTATGGTGTGGTGTGCAGTTACTGGTGACAAAATGCTTCAGGTTGGCAGGTTAACTGTGGGCGAGGACTGGTCTGCCACCCAAGGCCTGTGAAAGTGTGGGATCATTGTCCAGGATGGGTTGTAGATCCTTAATGATGCGTTGGAGGGGTTTTAGCAGGGGACTGTATGTGATGGCCAGTGGAGTCCTGTTGGTTTCTTTCTTGGGTTTGTCTTGCAGTAGGAGGCTTCTGGGTACACGTCTGGCTCTGTTGATCTGTTTCCTTATTTCCTCATGCGGGTATTGTAGTTTTGAGAATGCTTGGTGGAGATTCTGTAGGTGTTGCTCTCTGTCTGAGGAGTTAGAGCAGATGTGGTTGTACCTCAGTGCTTGGCTGTAGACAATGGATTGTGTGGTGTGCCCGAGATGGAAGCTGGAGGCATAGCGATCGGTAGGTTTTCGGTATAGGGTGGTGTTAATGTGACCATCGCTTATTTGCACCGTGGTGTCTAGGAAGTGGACCTCCCGTGTAGATTGGTCCAGGCTGAGGTTGATGGTGGGGTGGAAGCTGTTGAAATTGTGGTGGAATTTTTCAGAGTCTCCTTCCCATGGGTCCAGATGATGAAGATGTCATCAATGTACCGTAGGCAGAGAAGGAGCATGAGTGGACGAGAGCTAAGGAAGAGTTGTTCCAGGTCGGCCATAAAAATACTGGCATATTGTGGGGCCATGCCGGTGCCAATGATCTGGAGATATATATTGTCATCAAATTTGAAATAGTTGTGTGTAAGGATAAAGGCACAGAGCTCAGCAACCAGTTTTGCTGTGGCATCATCAGGGATACTGTTCCTGACAGCTTGTATTCCATCTGTGTGTGGGATGCTTATGTGTAGAGCCTCTACATCCATGGTGGAGCGCATAGACATCCAACTGCTAGAACAGGGCCCCAACCTCCCTGATTGAACTAACCTCGTTATCTCTAGCTTGCTTCTTGCTTGCATATATATACCTGCCCCTGGAAATTTCCACTACATGTATCAGACGAAGTGGGTATTCACCCACGAACGCTCATGCTCCAAAACGTCTGCTAGTCTCTAAGGTGCCACAGGTTAAAAGAAAGGGAACAAAGGGTAGGAATTAATGGTAAATTCTCAGAATGGAGAGAGGTAACTAGTGGTGTTTCCCAAGGGTCAGTCCTAGGATCAATCCTATTCAACTTATTCATAAATGATCTGGAGAAAGGGGTAAACAGTGAGGTGGCAAAGTTTGCAGACACTAGACTGCTCAAGATAGTTAAGACCCAAGCAGACTGCGAAGAACTTCAAAAAGATCTCACAAAACTAAGTGATTGGGCAACAAAACGGCAAATGAAATTTAATGTGGATAAATGTAAAGTAATTCACATTGGAAAAAATAACCCCAACTATACATACAATATGACAGGAACTCATTTAGCTACAACGAATCAGGAGAAAGATCTTGGAGTCATCGTGGACTGTTCTAAGATGTCCACGCAGTGTGCAGACGCGGTCAAAAAAGCAAACAGGATGTTAGGAATCATTAAAAAGGAGATAAAGAATAAGAAGGATAATATATTATTGCCCTTATATAAATTGATGGCATGCCCACATCCTGAATACTCCGTACAGATGTGGTCGCCTCATCTCAAAAAAGATATACTGGCACTAGAAAAGGTTCAGAGAAGGGCAACTAAAATGATTAGGGTTCTGGAGAGGGTCCCATATGAGGAGAGATTAAAGAGGCTAGGACTTTATAGCTTGGAAAAGAAGAGACTAAGGGAAGATATGATAGAGGTATATAAAATTATGAGTGATGTGGAAAAAGTGGATAAGGAAAAGTTATTTACTTATTCCCATAATACAAGAACTAGAGGGTCACCAAATGAAATTAATAGGCAGCAGGTTTAAAACAAATAAAAGGAAGTTCTTCACACAGCGCGCAGTCAACCTGTGGAACTCCTTACCTGAAGAGGTTGTGAAGGCGAGGAGTATAACAGCGTTTAAAAGAGAACTGGATAAATTCATGGAGGTTAAGTCCATTAATGGCTATTAGCCACTATGGGTAAGGAATGGTGTCCCTAAACTCTGTTTTGCAAGAGGGTGGAGATGGATGGTAGGAGAGAGATCACTTGATCATTACCTGTTAGGTTCACTCCCTCTGAGGCACCTGGCACTGGCCACGTCGGCAGACAGGATACTGGACCAGATGGACTTTTGGTCTGACCCAGTACGGCCGTTCTTATGGAAATGCGCCACGTAGACAGCAGATGAGGCCTGAGCTCTTGTCGAATGAGTTTTCACTATAGGAGGTGGGGGAACCCCTGCCAGGTTATAACAGATGTGTATGCACGAAGTGATCCAGCAGGAGATCTGCTGGGTGGACATTGGTCGCCCACTCATATGCTCGGCATAAGCAATGAAAAGCTGAGGGGATCTACTGAAGGGCCTGGTTCTGTCTAAGTAAAAAGCCAGCGCTCTACAGACATCTAGCATGTGAAGGCGTCTTTCCTCATTGGAGGAATGGGGCTTAGGACAGAGGACTGGGAGAAAGATGTCTTGATCCATGTGGAAAGCCGAGACTACCTTTGACAGAAAAGCTGGGTTTGGGCGGAGCTGGACCTTATCCCTATGAAAGACCGTATATGGGGGTTCGCCACCTTACATAATAAGCGGGACCACGAACACGTGGCCAAAGGCTCAAATGGAGGCCCTGTGAGGCAGGAGAGCACTAGGTTCAGGTCCCAGAGGAAGACTGGGGGTCAAGTGTAAGGAAATGCCCAATCCAGCCCTTTCAAGAACCGGGAGGTCATATGGTGTGAAAACACTGAGTGGCCCTGCACTGGGGGGTGGAAAGCCGAAATGGCCGCCAGGTGCACCCTGACCGAAGAGGGCGCCAGCCCTTGGGTCCTAAGGGACAGGAGATAATCGAGGATGAGCTGGATAGATGCGGAGGAGTGGGAAGAACCCCTCTCCCTTGCCCACATGGAGAACCAATACCATTTTGGCCAGGTAGGTTCGACGTGTGGACAGTTTCCTGCTCTCGAGCAGGACCTGTCTAATGTACTGAGAACGCTTCCTCTCCTCCTCATTCAACAACGGAGCAGCCATGCTGTTAAATGGAGTGCGGCCAGGTTGGGATGGAGGAGACGTCCCTCCTCCTGGGAGAGGAGATCCAGTCGGAGTAGCAGCCTGCACGGGGGAGGCTGCTAACAGCTACAGGAGGGACCCATACCAATGTTGACAGGCCCAATCTGGGGCTATGAGGATAATCCGAGCCCCGTCTGCCTTTACCTTCTGGAGGACCTTGCCTATCAGCGGAAAGGGCAGGAAGGCGTAGAACAGGTGACCCAACCATGGGATTAGGAACGCATCCGATATCGCCCTCTTCTGCCCTGGAGCAGAATCGTGGGCATAGGCAATTCTGGATGCTGGCGAATAGATCTACCTGGGGAGTGCTCCATTCTAGGAAGAGCTGCCTGGCCACCTCCCTGTGTAGAGACCACTAGTGTTGTTGGGAGAAGAACCTGCTTAGGTGATCTGCGAGCGCATTGTGCCTGCCAGGCAGGTGAAAAACCCTGAGAAGGATGTTGTGGGCTATACCCAACTCCCACAGGAGCTGGGATTCCTAGCACAAGGCACGGAACGTGTGCCCCCTTGCCTGCTGATATAATACATCGCAGTCATATTGTCCGTGAGGACCCTGACCCACTTTCCCCTCAGGTACTGGCTGAAGGCTATGCAGGCCAGGCACACCGCCCTGAGCTCCCTGACATTTATGTGCAGATGCAATTCCGAGAGCGACCATCTGCCCTGAGTTTTGAAGCTCTCTATGTGGGCTCCCCATCCCAAGTCCGAGGCGTACAACAACAGATCTAGTGCAGGAGGGGTTTCCCTGAAGGGCATTCCCTGAAGCACGTTGCTCGGGAGGGACCACCACTGCAGGTCGGCTACTACATTGGGTGGCAACGTGACGACCTTGTCCAGATTGTCCCAGGCCAGGGAATACTGGGAGGCCAGCCAAAGTTGGAGAAGCCTCATTCTGAGCCTGGCATATCATGCACAGAGGTGCATGCTGCCATATGGCCCAGGATTTGAAGGAACACCCGTGCCATCATCACCAGAAAGGCCGTGACCGAGGTGACAAGACCTTTGAGCATCTCAAACCTCTCCTGGGGGAGGGAGGCCGTGGGAGTCTAACAGTGCCCCTATGAAGTGTGTGCGCGCTGGACCAGGACTAAAGTGGACTTCTCTTTGTTCACCACAAGGCCTAGACTCGTGCAGATATATAGCAGGAATTCCATCTGCATCTGCACCTGGGACCGAGACTTGCCCTTGAGCAGCTAGTTGTCCAGGTAGGGGAAGATCTGAAGCCCATTCCTCCTGAGGTGGGCCGCCACCACTGCCATGCATTTGGTAAAAACCCTGGGGGCCGTGGAAAGGCCAAAGAGGAGGACCATAAACTGGTAATGGTCTGTCCTCACCAGAAAGCAGAGGAAGCGCCTGGGATCTTCGAAAATGTGAATATGGAAGTACGCATCCTGGAGATCCAGGGATGCGAACCAATCCCCTGGGTCCAGGGACAGAATAACAGAGATCAGGGACACCATATGGAATTTGCAGTGAACCAAAAACTGGTTGACATTCCTCAGGTCGAGGATGGGCCTGGGCCCACCTTTTGCCCTCGGGATCAGGATATACCGAGAGTAAAATCCTTTGCCCTGGAATTCCTGAGGGACCCTCTCCACCGCACCGAGATAGAAGGAGGGCATGCTCCAGTTCCTCAGAGACATCCCGGGACGGAGGATGATGTGGTGGGGTTTCATCGAACTGCCACCTGTACCCCGCAGGGACGGTACTGAGGACCCACTGGTCTGACGTTATATGGGATCAATGCACTCTGAAGGCTGATAAACGCTTGCCAAAAAACAACTTTATTAACTGAGGGGTTTCTCTGGCAACAGGCCAGGTGGCCCCCCATAAAGAGTCAAAAACACCTCTTCCCTTGCCTCTTGCCCGTCGAGGGGCTGGGGCATGGCGCCGAACGGGACTGGCACTGAGACCTGTGCCTCTGGTCCCTAGGCCTCCTAGGCGGAGGTTTGTATCTGCCCCTTATATGTGGGGAGCCGAGGGCTGTAGCCTGGGTTTGTCCTTGGCTGGCAGGGCATACAGGCTGAGGGTCTGCAGGGTGGTAAGGAAGTCTTTCATCCCGTCCAGACAGGTATCCATTTGGTCCACAAATAACGTTTGCCGTCGAACAGCAGGTCTTGCATTAGGGACTGGGATTCCACGGACGGCCTTGACAGCAAAAGCCACGACGCCCATCACCTGGAGATAGCCGAGGCTATCGAACGTGCTGTGTTCGAGGCTGCCTGGAGACCCACTTTCGCCGCTGCTGCCCCCTCATCGACTAGGGTTGCCTTAAACTCCTTCCTGTCCTTCTCTTGAAGGGAAAGCTCAAATTTAGGCAGACTCCCACAAGTTCAAGTCATACCTGCTCAGGAGTGCCTGATGGTTTGCCACCCTGAGCTGGAAGCTCGCAGAGGAATAAACCTTTTGCCCAAAAAGTGTCCAGCCTCTTCACATCCTTGTCACTGGGGGTGGGCGTGCGCTGGCCATGTCTTTCATGGTGGTTGACCCACTTCACCACTAGTGAGTTCGAGGCCAGGTGAGTGTACAGGTACTCATGCCCTCTGGTTGGCACAAAGTACTTCTGCTCTGCCTTCTTAGCAATGGGCGGCAGAGAGGCAGGGGTTTGCCATTGAGCGACTGAAATGTTGGCTACCCTTTGGTGAAGCGATAGGCCACACAGCCTGGTGCCAAGGAGGAGAGGACATTAAACAAACTGTCCAACGGTTCCTCCATCTCCTCTGCCTGGAGCTGGAGGCTGGAGAAGCTCCTGATGAGCTTTGAAATCCTCCTGAGAATGGACCGCTATGGAGTCGTATGGTGCCAACGAGACGACCGGTACCGCTCCTAGGGCATCGGGCGGTAGAGGTAGGTCGCACTCCGTGTCTGGTTGCGGTGCCAGGGGTTCAGCGCCCGAGTACTGCTCTCGGTGCCGAGGTGGAGACGCAGGGGGCACTTGGGATGCCTCAGCCACGGATCGGGGCCTCGGTGGTACAGGTGCCTGGGGCCACGATCCTTGCCATGGTGCACCTTGCCACTGCACCGGCTGAAGCCTGACCAGGGTTACGCGTTCCTGAGGGACGGTGCGGCCTGTGGAAGGACGACAGAGCCGAGGCTGAAGTGACGGAGGATTGCACGGTGCCATAGGAGTGGTTTGATCGGTACGTCTATGGCCACGTCCAGAGTAGGTATTAAAATTGATTTTAGATACGCAACTTCAGCTATGGGAATAACGTAGCTGAAGTCGAATTTCTAAAATCGAGGTATTCACCCGTCTGGACGGCGCGGCATCGATGTCCGCGGCTCTCCGTGTCGATTCCGGAACTCCGTTCGGGTTGACGGAGTTCCGGAATCGATGTAAGTGCGCTCGGGGATCGATACATTGCGTCCGGACTAGACGCGATATATCGATACCCGAGCAATCGATTTTAACCCGCCGATGCCGCGGGTTAGTCTGGACGTGGGCTATGATGCATCAGCCCCGGGATATAGACCTCAACGACGATGAGACATAAACGTCAGAGGTGCTGTCTCTGGACTCCTGTTGGTGACCTCGGCCCCGACGCGCCAGTGACCGTCGGGAAGCACTTCGAGCATGGCACACGCTATGGTGAGATCGACGGTGCCGATCATGTCGTGACCTACTATCACTACAGCTGGATAAGGAGCGTCAATGCTTTCTGTCTCGGCGCCTGTGGTCCCTGCGTGCCGAGGAAGACTCCAGTGACTCGCTCCCAGGCAACCCGGACAATGGAGTAGGAACCTAAAGTGGGCTATGGGAAGGCCCTGCAGATCGAGCAGGGACCTCAACCTCCGACCTGGCCGGTAAGCGCCCAGCAGCAGCTTCCCTCAGGACCGGGGCCCCAACTCGGGAGGCCCGCTCGATACTGGCATGACCAGGATGTCTTGTGCTGCCTGAGCTGCCTCTGGCATTGACGGAATCCTCATTGTCGGGGAGGCACGCGCTGACGGGGCCAGACTACTCCGCTCCACATATGTTGGAGGTCTGGGTCCCCAGGGGGATCGCAGGCTGCCCAACTCAGGTCCAGCCTCACCCATGACCTTATCTTGGTGCTGCTGGGTCTTGGTTTGCTTCTTGGCCGGGCAGCAGTGACGGCTTGTGGATAGCGCTTCGCGCCACACCGAGGATGCAGTGCCCGGTGCCAGGCTGTGTTGGTGCGGTGGTGCTGAGGCCAGAGCCGACTCCATAAGCAGGGCCTGGAGTCAGAACTCATGTTTGTGTTTAGTCCGCGGCTTGAAGTACTTACAGATTTTGCAGAGCTCACTTATGAGAGTCTCGCCCACACAGCGAAGACACTCAAGAGTGTGGATTGCTTCTGGGCATGGAATTGCAACAGGAGTCGCACGACTTGAAGTTTAGGGCTCAGGGCATGCCCCAAGCCAGGCTCCTAACTGGAGAAAACTAGTAACAGACGAAGACTGTACTACTAAGGAAGATACTGCAGCAAAGCTGGAGCAGAAGTTCCGATTACCTTCACTGATGGCAAGAAGGAACACAGTGGGGGGAGCGCACAGACCCCTGTATGGCGCGATATAGAGGCACCACTCCAAGGGTTGCAGCGGGGCTCCCCCACTATGGGTACTACTAAGGGAAAAACTTCCGATACTGGTGCACGTGGCAAGCACGCACACCTACTGTGGAATACACCTGAGCAAACACTTGAAGAACAACCAATAAGCACCAAAAACTAGCTACTTAATTACTAACCACACTCACTAACTACCTACAATATACAGAGTAAAGTCCATGGAAACCTTGTGAATGCAAAAACAGCAGTTCCAATGACTATCTCGGATGGCAAGAAGCGGGAGCAAGAAGTTGTGTGCTTTACTGGCACTAAAGGCACACAGCAGTACAAGGTGTTTGAGCCACCCCGCCGGGTACTGATTAGGGAAAATTTTTCGGAGACTGTGCACAGGGCACATGCACATCAAAAGTGGAATGCACATGTGCAATCACTTGAAGAATTTTAGTGCTTAAGACATTAATTTTAGTGTAGTATTCCAGACAGTGCTTTTGCACCTCAATCCAAACTAGCAATTTAAAAATAAGTAACAAGTTTTTGGCAGAAAGCCAAAAACAGCTACTCAGACAAACCCTCCTGAAATTTAAATTTTACTCTGATGCAGAAAGCAGATTAAGACTTTTGCAACGAGCAAAACTGTTCAATTACCACACCCAAATAAACTGCATCAGCCAGAGAAACTGAAACAGTTGGCATAATCCAGTGTCATAATTAATGTGAAAAATAATACAAATAAGGAAGCTGAAAATTACAGAAAGGAAGTCAGTGTTGAAGATACTGACTAAACAGGCATTTAAAAAGATTAAGTATTCTCTTATGGTTGATATTTCCTTTAATATGTTTGATATCTAAACTCCTATCTTAAATATGTATGATCTGCTTTTTTAAAAGCGTATGTGATGAGAACAACTCCAATAAACTCTCTATTGTTTATCCGATCAAACATCAAAAAAATAGATTCGTAAGAAATGTATTTGTACAACTTTAATCCATGTTGTGAAATAAAGTAATAGAGTCAGAGGTATTATGAACTCAATTAGTTCTTATATGACAGGAAAGTTTTTTCTTTTAAAAACAACAAGATGAATTATCTAAAAAACTAAACTGCACTGACGTAGTATTTATACTATAAATCAAAACCCAAGAAAATATTGAAACTAACACTCATATCAACATTCCCTATTTTACAATAGGACTATGAGTATATAAAATCCATATACCATGATCAAAATTTTAAAACTTGGGTACCCAAGTTAGGCACCTACACCCACACCTGAGGTACTACGTACCTACCATTCCCAGACTTCAACAGGAATTGAGGCTGTTCATCACCTCTGAAAAATTACGCCACTTGAATCCATATTTAGTCACACAAATTGAGACCTACAGTTTCCAAAGTGATGAGCAATTTTAGGTTATCCATCTTGAGATGCCTTAAAGTGACCTGACTTTTATAAAGTGTGAGGAACCGACACTCTGAAAAATAAGCCCCTTTTAGAGATATCAAGTTAGACACTTAGCTTTTAGCATCCACAATCACTGCTCACTTTTGAAAATGTAGGTGAATGTGCTTAACTTCATGGAAATTGTGAAAATGTTGGCTGATACACAATTGGATGAGTTGAATATATATTGCACTACCACACTAGTAGACCTCAATAGTTTAGCCACTAGTTTCAGTATAAATAGGATCACGGACTGAATATATTAATTTTTTTAATTGGTTTTGGTTTTCTATCTGCTCAAATGCTAATTCAAGGTCTACCAATTCAAAAATAGGGAAGCTGATTTTTCCCCAGAAAATAACTTGTGGGAACAAACAGCACTGTTCAAACATACAGCTTACCTTATCATGCATAGTCCAACCTACATATTTTAAATAGCTGTCATTAAGAAAGGCATCACTATACATTTTCATCCATATGCCGATTTCTTCAATACAGATAGCTCTTATTTCAGCTATTGCATCTCTGCAAGGGGGAAACAAAAAGGTAATGGTGAAAGGTAAAGTATTTACACCAAACCCCAAAAAAGTTTACAAAAGCTACAAATTACAGAACAGGTTAAAAACTTACCGGTATCTATGCACAAAAACACCTTTAAATATTGCATTCATCATATTTTCTATTTCATCCTGATTTTCTTGAAGCTAAAAACAAAAAAAGAGTATATAATTACTGAATGATTGTAAAAATGTGAGTACTATAATTGATTTTGGTACTAGACGGAGTGCACCACATGTATATTTTTATAGTTTATTTTATGTGAGTCTTACACAGATTCTACTAAAAAGAAAATTGATTCAAAATTGTTTTGACAGTTCAGTCTACTCTGCAGTGAATATTTGTAAGTGCCAGTTTTCAGCATCATGCCCTAGTATTTAAGACACTTTAAATATTACAGCATGTCAATAACTATAATGTTGACAACTAGAAAAAAGACCAAATGTTTTCCTCTCCTATTACAAAGACATTCTAACCTTTAGTAAATTACTTTTGTCTAATAATTTTGTTTGGAGTAATTTTAATTAAATGTATTGTGTTCCACATCTGGCATTCACTGGTTTAATCCTCTCTTTTTGCCTCATTGGAGGGAAAAAAGGGGAAATTGAATGAGGGACTTGTGAAGAAATTAATTTCAAGGAAGAGTGAGAAATTAGAAATGATGGATGCAAAACAATCCAGCTTCCACATAGAGAGAGAAAGCGGAAGAAAGCATTGACAAAACAGAGAGAGACAAATGAAGAACCCAGTTAGTTGTGGAGCTTGGAGGAACAGAAGACAAGAAATGTGCAGAGCTATAAAGGCAAGGACCAGGAGCTTAAATTTAATGCAGAAGCTACAAACATACAATCAGAAGGCAAATAGATGAATTAACCAAAGCTATAAAGGGCTGACAGAGAAAGTCTAATGACCAAACCTACATGGGGCAAAATAAAATAGGGCAGTCTCAATTCTTACACCCTTCCCCTTTTGGAACCTGTGTGCTGCCTATTCAAGACCTAATCTTGTAAACACGAGTAGTCCCACTGAATTAAACAGGACTATACATGTGTAATCTTCAAAGGGTCAGGGCCATAAATAAAACCTCTTTGGACGACAAACATGAGACCATCTTACTAGTAATATCTAATAGTATATTTCCATTGTTCAATCTAAAATAATTAAAATTAAAAAATAATTGCATAAAGGATGAAAAGAAAACTAAAAATTCTGGTTTAATCACCTAGAATATTTTTAACATATGTGGGAGAAGATATTTTTAAAAGACAAAAAAAATACATTAAAAACAAAACATATTTGCCATTTTTAATGTTTAAAATGAATTAGGGCTCATGAAAGGTGCTAGAGCAGTAAATTAGCAGAATTTCCTATGTTCAGAAAGGAAATGACAGAGACAACTTAAGTTAACAGCTTTACCTCAACTTTGACTTCAGAGAGGACAACTTCTATGGACAAGAAAATAGTTCAAAAGACTTTCTGCTGAAATTGTTTTTTGTGACAAGGGCTTCTGATTATTACATTGAAATAACCTACTTTAACCTCGAACAAGAAGAGTAGTCAGAGGATGGTGAGTTTTCTTCATTACCTAGCTGAGCTCAATTTGAACCAAGAGATCCTTCTAGTTTTTATAACACAACCATGTTTAAGTGTTTAGTAAAATAATATTTGACCGTTATGTCAAATTTAAAGATGAAACAAAATGGCAAAAAAATTTCCTTTGCAAAAATAATTCACACAAGATTGTTGTCATTTCATCAACATTTTCTCTCCTTCATCCCATCACACACAGCAACTAGAAATATTAACAATTGCTCTAACCTCCTTCCTCTTCTGTAGCAAAAGTTCCAGCCTATCATTAGCTCGTTTTCCAATTATTTTATTTCGCTCTGCTTCGTACTGCCGTTGTGTATTGTCCATGTTAATGCTAAGATTTAATGCCACATTCACTAAAGCAGTCATCAGCTTCATAGCTACAAAAAAGTAAAAAGTGAGAATTGATTTTAAAAGTTATCTTTGTAACAAAGATGAAAACAAATGAGATAATATTCAAGTAAAATACTCTAGTACCACTTGTAAATACAATTGCTACATATATTAAAGTGTTGTGAATATCTTCAATACATCTGTTTTAAACTTTAAGATATCCATAACAATTGCAGACTTATTTAAATAAGAGCATAATTTTGCTGATAACTACTAATGTAGAAGAATAAAGAATTATTCCAACTGTATTTATTCATTCAAATTGGTTAGCAATACAAGGAATGCATAAAAAGGGCAGATAGGATAAACTTGTGGGGAAAATGCCCTAACATTTTTACTCAATAATTAGCAATTTTATTTTTTATTTTATTCTATTTACTTTTTCATACTATGACCATCGTTGTGATCTCTGAACTGCAACATACACATTTATGTAACAGAGCCTTCATTTAGCATTTAATTTAGCTGATCATATATGAATGTTAAAATGTGTTGCAAAGGAAACATTAAATTAAGAGGACTCCACCATTAAAGTAAGTAATACAGTCCACTGTTCAATCACAACCTCCAAAAAACTAGTCAGAATTTCTCTCTCTTCAAAAGGAGGTCACAGAAAGTTAGGACTATGATTTTCTCATAGAGGTCACAGAAATCATGAATATGAATAAAATCTGTGCAATCTTGGAAATGGCTGTAAAAACACATTTGATTAGGCCTCAGACTGAGTGGTGTTGTGACCCCATGCACTAGGTCACACCACCACTCAGGTTTGGACCATAGTTTGAGTCCGAACGATGGATGGGCCAAAACTCAGTGGTGCTCCAACCCCATGCACCAGGTCACAACACCCACAATTATAAAAACTACAACTAAAAAACTGATGCAGAATACAAAACTGAATAATTAAATGAAAATGAAATGACTAAACCCAATGCAACAAAATATGAAAGAGCCAAATATTGAATATTCAGAAAGTTTTACAAAAAAAGTCTTCTCTGATAACGCTGAAAATTGAAAAGAAAATGTATACAGAAGCTGAATAAATAAAAAGATGCTGACCTGCCAGTGTGCTAGTGTGTCGAAATGCTCTGACTTGTGAGTCCGATAGTCCTGTAAGCAGTGAAATGACTGTATCCATCATATATTCATCATATATGATACTATATTGACACTGTCGGACCAATACTCCAATGAACTCACAAAAACTGGATTTGAACTTCTTCCATTGAGGACCAGCCATGGTAAGTGGATAATCTCCACTATCCTACAAACATAAAAAGATATTCAAACATTAGCCAGCATAGAACTATAAAAAATTACATACTGTTAGAATATAACAGTACAGAATACAGATAAGTTGAAGGATAAAAAAGGTTCGTTCAACCAGACAGAGCCCAGTTCTCTGCTGGTGTAAATGGGCACAGCTCACTATCTGGCCCAAAAATTTATATTTACTTGTCAATTCAATTTTGCTATGCACAAAGCGAGCATTCACCTAGTGGAATTCATTGACATTCCTTGCATAAAAATATACTGAGCTAATGTTCCACTGACCATTTTTTTCGTAACACACTAACAAATAAAGTAACGCCCATGACAACAACAAAAATATTTAGTATAACTAGAGCTAAATTAACAGAAAGGCCATGTAATCACAGTTATACACCAAGCTCATGAGCCAAGGAACTATTAGAACATTACAGAACCAGAAACTGTAAAAAGCTAAACTATTACTCCACAAAAATTAGTATCTACTTCCTTTCTGCCTCTACAAAAAGGAAAAAAAAAAACAACTAAAAGTGAAGGGAGGAGGGAGAGACCAGTGTGCACACTGAAAGATAAAACAAGTAAAACTGGTAAGTGATTTACATTTTCCTTTATTAATTGCTTCTGCAGACCCCCATTTCAAGAGACTAACTAGCAGCAGTATATTTCCAAAGGAAAGTTAAAGTTTACCTAATTAAAAAGTGATTAAACCTCTGTCCTGAAACATCTTCCAGACCTAACTCCAAGCAACAGAGAGTAATGCTTTGTGACTGTATAACTCCAAGTGTCAGTTTGATAGATTTTATGAAGAGACACTCCTTAAACAGTAGTTAATGATTATCTAAGACAGGGGCCCCCAGCGCGATGCCCACGGGGGCCATGGGGCCCACCGGGGCATCTGTGTGCACTTGTGTACTGGCTGGCAGAAAATCATCTGCCAAAATGCCACTGAAAAGCAGCAGCATCAAAAGGTGTCGTCACCAAAATGCAGCTGATTTTTGGCAGGATTTTGGCAGTAATGCCTCTTGACGTTGCAACTTCTTGGTGGCATTTCAACAGATGCTTGTCTGTCGGCCATGGTCCAGAGCCCGTCACCCGGAAAAGGTTGGGGACCACTGATCTAAGATATATTCCCAATCTTTATGGTAATGTAACTCTAAACTGGTCACAGACTTGAACACAATGTATAATCCAATTAGAAAAGCTTACTCACCCTGTGAAGTAACTGAGGTTCTTAGAGATGTGTGTCCCTGTGGGTGCTCAACAGTAGGTGCAGTAGTGTCCCTGTGCCTGGGATTGGAGATCTTTGGTAGCAGTGCCCGTTGGGCCGCACATGCAATACTCCCCTATCCTGCACCATAAGCAATATCTATACAGTTATGTGTGGTCCAACTGCTCTCAGATCCTTCTCTAGTGCAGATCAATGTATGAACTCTGAAGCAGAAGGGTGGGTAGTGGAGCACCCATAATGACACACGTCTCCAAGAACCTCAGTTACCGTATAGGGTGAGTAGCCTTCTCTTCTTCGAGTAGTGTTCCTGGGGTGCTCCACTGTAGGTCACTGTAGAGCAGTGCCCCTAGTTGGAAGGCTGGGGCGTCGGAGTGATCGCTACTGAGGAGGATAGGACTGTATGGCGATATAGAGGAATAAATGTGGTGACTGAATGATTTTGTTGTGTCAAGGTACAAGGCTAGTGCCCATCTGACATCTAAGGTATGAAGTGAGGCTTTTGCTAGTTGCCACATGGCTTGGGAAAGAAAGAAGGAAGGTCTGAGAAAAAGTCCATCATTTTCCTTATTGCTTCAAATGCGTTGATTTTGCACGGAGCATTGAGGAGGCAGTTGGCTAGGTATGGGAATAGTGCAATCCCTTGTTTGCACAGGTGTGCCACCACCACCACTGTGAGGACCTTGGAAAATACTCTGGGTGCTACAGAGAGGCAAAAGTAGTATCTATTATTGATAATGGTCAGACTACAAATCTTGAGGAATTGCCTGTGGGAGTGTGTATGGTGATATGGAAGTAATATGCCTTGGAAGCTGAGGGCTGAGAACCAACTCCCTTATTCCAGTGCTGGGATTACTGTTGACAGTGTGACCATCCTGAAGCATTGTCGTCTGATCAACTTTTTGAGGTTCCTTGAGTCCAGGATAGGTCTACACCCAGAAGATTTCTTCTGAATCAGAAAATAGTGAGAATAAAGTCTTTCCCCTCTCTGTTGGAATAAGACCAGTTCTACGGCTTCCAGTCACAGTGGTTTATTTCTTCTCATAGAAAGTGTTCATAAGAAGGGTCCTTGAAGAGGGACACGGAATTTCCAAGGCCCACTCACTGGAGATGATTTGTTGCTCTGATGGGTAGTAGAGGTCACGCGGTCACCAAACTAATGGATTACTGGAGATGGTTGCAGTAACTGGAGCGGGAGAGGCATCTTAGGGCCTCAACCAAATGTTCAAAATTGTTGTTGGACGGGTGGGGCATAGTCACTTGTGCCAATGTCTGCCTGCACTTGGGAGGCGGTCTCTGTCGCCTATGTTGTGTATCATAATGCTGTTGAGGGGTGAAATGTGGAGGTCAAGATCTTGGGCCAGGTTGATATCTACTCTGTCTTCTCTTCAGTGCTGGTGTATATATGCCAAGGGAGAGCAGTGTCGCTCTCCATCGGTGCCGACAGATTTTTTTTCTCTGTCTGTCTCAGTCCTGGTTCTGAGTAATGATGTGCCTATTTGTGGTTCTGCTATTTTAGGGTCTTTGAACGCCTCAACAATCCCAGTACTAGAAGTGTCCGGATGGTCACAAGAGCCAGGTCTCGCCCTAAAGATGTTGAGAGTCTGACCTCAAAAAGGGACACCTTTTCCTAGGTGGCTCCTTGGTGGATGAGCTGAGGACCCATTTCTTCTTGTCTTGGCAGAACAGTGAAGATTTTCTTTTGTGATGAGCAGTGAGTGGGGCCTGGCCAATGACCAGGCTGATGGTGACCACCACAGAGGAGAGGTATCGGGACCCGGGGCTGAGGTTGGTTGCAGTGAGCTCTCCATTAGTAAAAGTTTTAGGCTCAATTCACAGTCCTTTCAGGACTGAGCCTTCAATTTGAGGCACTGGGTGCACTACTGTGATATGTTCCCCTCACCAAGGGTACGTACCGTGATCGGACATTGCTCACTGGGATGGTCTCATGACAGGAGAGGCACCACAATGGGAGAGGCACCCTGGAAATCTGGCTAAAGCCCCGGTAGGGATGGGCATAGAAAGGGAAACCTATGTTAATCTAAAAATAATGGGGAGGAAGGAGCCAAAAGGAAAAAAAAAAAATTAAGAGCGGGTAAAGAAAAGAAAAAAAATTAAAGGAAATAGCTACTAAATAAGAAATAGTAATGAAAGCATAAGTATTACTAAGGGCAGTAAAGACGTATGCAGTCTCTGCTAAGGATTCCGTCGCAGGTCAAGGCCATTGAGAAGGAACTGAAGGGCGGGTGGACCACCCAGAGCTATATAGATTCCACTCATGGTGCAATACGGGAAGGAGCACATGTGCTCAATGGGTATGGCTACCGAAGATCTCCAATCCCAGGTGCAGAGATGCTATCATACCTACAGTGGAGCACCTATAGGGGCACTACTCAAAGGACAACATCTAAAATTAAAAAAGAAAACTTGACATTTTGGTCTTACTGCCATAAGGTATAACTCAAAATATTTTGATTGTTTATTTCCAAATTGTGACAAACATGTCTTTTTATACATTTAGTTTGTGCAATCTCATCTCGCCTGGCAGATCCTGAGACATATGATAAAATGTAGAGAATTATAAACTGATTTCTGAGAAAATCTGTTACCATCTTAGGCAGAAGTATTCAATGAAGTTTTAGAAGCAGGGCTTTTTTTTTGTTTTTTTAAATACAGAGCAAGAAAGATCAGCCATAAGACCCTGCATCTCATTCACCCTAATGTTCAATGCAATAGCCAATAAGAAGGCAATTTACAAGGAAATAGCATAAAGAACATTCCCATGAAGGGTCAAAGGATAAAACCATCAGTTAGGTAAGACCCAAATTCAAGTCCTGGGGACTTACGGATTCATCAACGGATGGAAATAGGTTTAGCAGCTATTTTAAAAAAATACTTTAACTGATGAATAAGGACAAAATAAAAGACCCCTCTCTCTCTCTCTCTCTCTCTCTCACACACACACACACACGGCTGACATGGACAATCTGTGATAAGGAAATGCTAAGATTCTTCAGAAATAATATAATCCAATATCCACAGGGAATCTAATTTTCCTTAAGCAGTTATTTTATTATTTGTATTCTAATAATCCCTCGTTAATTGAGATTGTGGTCCCTCTGTGCTAGGCACTGTAAACACACAGTAAGAGACAGCAAAATAATTGAGAATAGAAGAAACTTTCAAATTTCAATGCACTTTACTTACTTATGGAACCTTGATTCCAGCAAGACCTCTAAACTCTTTAAAGAAAACTAGGACCTGATTATTGAAACTGCTAGGTGAAGGGACTCAAGATGCAGATGGAGGAGTCAGCTTTCCGTTTAATAAAGGAAGGCTCCATGGCAGAGCTAACAGATTGGAGTACCACAAGTGTGTAATCTAAGATGGGGCAAACAATATTACTCAGTTCCAGTCCTTATACTTTTCCCCACTATCTTCAGGAGAAGCAGAAACTGAGCTAAGGCATCAAGAACCCCTTTCCTTCAGCACCAGGTGTAGCTTCCTATTCAAAGTTTATATCCATATCCTTACAGCCTGAAATAAAATCCCTTGCACTTGCTATTTAATGCTTTTTTACAAAAAAAATTCCACTCTATATGCGTGTCACTGAAGGAAAACAAAGAGAGGCTAAGGAAGTCTCTAGGGAAAAAAAATTCTGCTGATTTTGGCCCTTGAGACTTGTATGGCTAAGGATATTTTTCACTCCGCTAAAGAAAGCGATTAGCTCATTCTGAATTCATAATTCCAACAGATGAACTACTCCAAATTAGAATAAAATATACTGTATACCTTGCAGCCTGGCTGAATTTGTTTGTAACAAAAATGACAGTTTCTGAACAAATAGCTTATCTTAATATATTACAACAGGAGACTCCATTTAACATTTAGGACAAAGCAACATTAACTAAGAATATGAGCACATAAGTAGGGGGCTGGAGAACATGACTTATGAGGAGAGGCTGAGGGAACTGGGATTGTTTAGTCTGCAGAAGAGAAAAATGAGGGGGGATTTGATAGCTGCTTTCAACTACCTGAAAGGGAGTTCCAAAGAGGATGGATCTAGATTGTTCTCAGTGGTATCAGATCACAGAACAAAGAGTAATGGTCTTAAGTTGCAGCAGGGGAGATTTAGGTTGGATATTAGGAAAAACTTTTTCACTAGGAGGGTGGTGAAGCACTGGAATGGGTTACTAGGGAGGTGGTGGAATCTCCTTCCACAGAGGTTTTTAAGATCAGGCTTGACAAAGCCCTGGCTGGAATGATTTAGTTGGTGATTGGTCCTGCTTTGAGCAGGGGGTTGGACTAGATGACCTCCTGAGGTCCCTTCCAAACCTGATATTCTATGATTCTACAAATGGGCAAGAAATTCACTGGGGCCTGAAGACATCTCATGCTGTTAAAGGAACCAAATAGACCTGAACTTTTCCAGTGAACATCCTTGATTTTCTTTCTGAACACCCTCCTAAGATGACTATGGCACGTCTTCTATGGCTCTCATTTGCAGCAAGGCCAAGATCTCCTCTTGTAACTATTTTCTAGGAGATTGTTCCCTAAAAAGGGAAGGAGAAGGAGGGTTAGGCTTTGGTATGGTCTTGAACTAAACGAAATACTCTTATTCAGCTTATACTCCAAGACCAATAGTTCTAAAGGATTTGCCTTCCATGCCAGATAGCCTCCAAAAGGTGGGACAGAAGGAAAAAAAAACTAGGCACAGGATTAGTTATAGACAGCTGCAGCGGCATAGGAGCCAGCAAACAGAGCTGTGAACAGGGGAGTTTCAGTGGGAGTTCTGTTGGAGGAGAAGGTTTCTGTATTCTGTGTATTATATTTTGTAGTTATACGTGTCGAGGCTGGTAGGGGTAGTGTGCTGGGAGAGAAGCTGAGCTCTAATTAGGGAGTGGGACTTCTCTGCTTAGGAGTCCTATAAAGGTAGTCAGCCACTCAGGCAGCAGCACAGACAGCTGTAGCAGCACTGCAGCCAGCAAGCAGAGTTGTAAACAGAGAAGTTTCAGTGGGAGTTTGCAAGGGGAGGTTGTGGGGGAGACTAAGAGATCTAGGCAGAGGAATTGACAGGTTAGTGAAGGGAGTGGGTGGTGGTCTGCTGGTGTTCTGGTGCCTGCTGGGTTGTTTTGCTGTAGGTGGTGGTGGTTTGCTTTGGTTTGTGTTTCCTGGACTAACAGGTTTTAGGTGGGAAGGCTATGACCGATACAGAGGCAGCAGTGAAAGACACAATGAGGATGACTGGATGTGGAAGCTGCAGCATGACATGATCCTGGAGGGGGTACCTGAAAAGAGAGTTTCATCTGCATGAAGTGCCACCTGATAGAGCTGATGAAAGAAAAGAAAGATCGGAGGACTGGAAATTTAGGTGGAAACTCTGGTTGAGTTTAGAAGGGGCTTTGAGCGGATGATGGAGCAAAGACATGATGGAGGCTGAAGGGAAAAGCTCAGACTTGCAGATGGAAGCAGGACCAAAGAATTCTGAGGGGAGACTGCTGAGTGAGGGAAGTGGATGGTGGAAGCATGTGACTAAGAGAACCAGGCAGAGGAAAAGACAGGCCAGTGAAGGAGAAACAAAGCTCAGGAACAGGTTTGCAGAGTTGGAAAATGAAGACGGGGCACAGCAGGTGGTCGCTGAAGGTGAGAGGGCAAGGAAGAAGAGAAGAGAAGCTAGTCCTATAGGAAGAGGGGAAGAGTCAACACCAAACATGAGCCCCAGGAGGATACAGGATGGGTTGCAGAGGATTGCAAGGGACAACAGAAATTGAGAGGACTTGCAGCCAGAGGGAACAGGGGATAGACCAGAGAATCACACTGTCACCAGGAAAAGGCAGGTCTACGTGATTGGGGACTCCTTACTGAGAAGACTAGACAAGCCTGTAACTAGAGCTGATCCGGAGAACAGAAGGGTGTGCTGTCTGCCAGGTGCAAAGATATGGGATGTGGACCCGAGGCTGAAAAGAATCCTAATGGGAGCAGGAAGAATCCGCTGACTGTCCTTCATGTGGGAACGAATGACACGGCTAGATTCTCGCTGGAACGTATCAAGGGAGACTATGCCAGGCTGGGGAAGACACTTAAGGAAATCAAGGCTCAGGTGATCTTCAGTGGGATTCTGCCTGTTCCTAGAGAAGGGCAACAAAGGTGTGACAAGATTATGGTGATCAATAGATGGCTCAGACAGACAGTGGTGCTCTAAAGAGGGTTTTGGGATGTACAGCCACTGGGAAGCATTCATGGACAGAGGACTGTTCTCTCGGTATGGACTTCACCTGAGTAAGGAGGGAAATAGACTTCTAGGATGGAGGCTGGCACAACTGATTAAGAGAGCTTTAAACTAGGAATTTGGAGGAGATGGTTGAGAGATGTCCAGGTAATCGCCACGCCAGAATTTAACATTGAGAGGGAAGAAAAAGTAAGAAAGGATATAGCCATGGGTAGGAGAATGGATATAAGGAGGAAGGGTAGTGTAGATACCGTCTAATTGGTGATACTGGTGGTAGAATGTCTGTGCCTAATCAGGTAAAGAATGTCAGTGAAGCCAAATGGCAAAAATTAAAATGTTTGTACACTAATGCGAGGAGCCTAGGTAACAAAATGGAGGAACTAGAGATACTGGTGCAGGAAGTGAAACCAGATATTATAGGGATAACAGAAACATGGTGGAATAGAAGTCAAGACTGGAGTACAGGTATTGAAGGTTATGTGCTGTGACAGAAAGGCAGAAAGGCAAAGGTGGTAGAGTAGCATTGTATATCAATGATAAGGTAAACTGTAAAGAAATAAGAAAATGATGGAATGGATAAGACAGTCTGTCTGGGCAAAAATCACATTGGGAAAGAAAGCTACTAGAGCCTCCCCTGAGATAGCACACCCAAGCACTACAGAACACCGGGATCTGATTTGGATATGGATAGAAACCTCTTTAATGTTTTTAATGAAGTAAACACTAATGGGAATTGTGTGATCATGGGAGACTTTAACTTCCCAGATATAGACTGGAGGATAAGGGTTAGTAATAACAATAGGGTTCAGATTTTTCTGGATGCGATAGCTGATGGATTCCTTCACCAAGTAGTTGAAGAACCAATAAGAGGGAATGTCATTTTAGATTTGGTTTTGGTGAGTAGTGAGGACCTCATAGAAGAAATGGTTGTAGGGGACAACCTTGGTTTGAGTGATCACGAGCTAATTCAGTTCAAACTAGATGGAAGGATAAACAAAAATAGATCTGAGACTAGGGTTTTTGATTTCAAAAGGGCTAACTTTAAAGAATTGAGGAAATTAGTTCGGGAAGCGGATTGGACTGAAGAACTCGTGGATCTAAAGGTGGAGGAGGCCTGGAATTACTTCAAGTCAAAGTTGCAGAAACTATCAGAAGCCTGCATCCCAAGAAAGGGGAAAAAATTCATAGGCAAGAGTTGCAGATCAATCTGGATGAGCAAGCATCTTGGAGAGGTGATTAAGAAAAAGCAGAAAGTCTACAAGGAGTGGAAGATGGCAGGGATTAGCAAGGAAAGCTACCTTATTGAGGTCAGAACACGTAGGGATAAAGTGAGAAAGGTCAAAAGCTTTGTAGAGTTGGACCTTGCAAAGGGAATTAAAACCAACAGTAAACAGGTTCTATAGCCTGTGACAGGGTCAGGCCAGATGGCTACAAGAGAGTGATAGAGGGCAGATATATTAGCCCCAAGTTAAGTAGGTCCCCTTTCCCTGGGTAAGGTAACAGGGAAGGTTCCAGAACAATCAGGAGCTTTCTGGAAACAATTAAGGCAGACAGGCTTATTATAACACCTGCAGCCAATCAAGAAGCTGCTAGAATCAATTAAGGCAGGCTAATCAGGGCATCTGGGTTTAAAAAGGAGCTCACTTCAGTTTGTGGTGCGCATGTAAGGAGCTTGGGAGCAAGAGGCGCAAGGAGCTGAGAGTGAGAGAGTTTGCTGCTGGAGGACTGAGGAGTACAAGCGTTATCAGACACCAGGAAGAAGGTCCTGTGGTGAGGATAAAGAAGGTGTTTGGAGGAGGCCATGGGAAAGTAGCCCAGGGAGTTGTTGCTGTCATGCAGCTGTTACAGGAGGAGTTGATTCGGACTGTGGGTTCTACCAGAGGTAAAGATCTCTGAGGCGAGCAAATCCGCCAATAAGCACCGGACCCACCAAAGCAGAGGAGAAACTTTGTCACGAGCCACATAAATAAGAAGAAAACAGAGAAAGAAGAAGTGGGACCGCTAAACACTGAGGATGGGAGTGGAGGTTAAGGATAATCTAGGCCTGGCCCAGTATCTAAACAAATACTTTGCCTCAGTCTTTAATGAGGCTAATGAGGTGCTTAGGGATAATGGTAGGATGACAAATGGGAATGAGGATATGGAGGTAGATATTACCACATCCGAGGTAGAAGCCAAACTCAAACAGCTTAATGGGAAGAAATTTGGGGGCCCAGATAATCTTCATCTTGGAAATCTGAAGGATTATTTCATTTGGAAGGCAGGCTGATCAAAGCACCTTGCCAGTAATTTGGTGGCCTTCATTTTTATTATAGCCCTCAAAAGTCTTTCAACTGAAATAGATCAGCACCGTCAAAAATACAGATCAATAAACTTGGCACCCAAGCATAGATGTAGTCTTTTTTAAAGAGAGCTCCTAAAGCCTTCCCCATAGAATCTGGTAGAAACGAAGTTCCTTGCCACTAGGCAGTTGATACAGGATAGTTCAAAACCACACTGGTAGGTTCTAATAATTATTCATTAAAAGGGAGAGAGTCATCTTGTCTTACTCCTGAAGCTCAAGGATACAAAAAAGTTTGTTAGATTTTCTATGAAAAACTAGCAAAGGGATGTCGAACAATGAAACCCTTAGAACACCCAAGCTGTGGAAAATCCTGATGGCATTCAGGAGAGTAAAAGAAACGTCACCACAGTTTAATACTTTTTTGGAGGCAGCAACAGGGATCTAGATATCATGATCCCCCGCTCCCGCCAGTTGCTAATCATGTAGTTTGTTGAAAAAGGGAGGATCATAAGGCAAAACCCCCAAGTGGGTAAAACACATGAAGGGTGTCAACTAATCCATATAAGTCTTATATAATCAGGAGCTGATCAGGGGGAGACAGGGTGTGGAGGGCATAATCCTATACCAGTGTTGGGCTTTCCAAAAGGAACAGCATCTGAATATGGTGGAAACTGGTTTCATCAGATCCAAAAAGCCCATGAAACTGAGCAAATACTCTAGCTAGACCCAAGAATCTCCCAGAATCAACATCATCACTAACTTGTTATGCAACAGAGACATCCAAAGCACCAGTAATATATCTGCACGTAACCAAGGGAATCAAGGCTCTGGAGAAAACTCCTATGGAGCTGACCTTATGGTTCCATTGTGGAAATAGCACGGGCTTGGTCACAGGAAATTAGATGATTCCATTCGTTATCTCTCCATCAAAAGCCTTAGGATATTAGCAGCTGGCAGAGAGAGATGAACCATGACTATTAGAGGTAATGTGGTATTTATACTCTTGGTAAGTAGAATGTAGGGCTTGCTCAAGGGACATACACATGTGCCCCCAACTGTTTCAACAGCCACACTGCCAGGTGTGGAATTCCTATAGCCTGGCTATATGGAACCAACATCATGAAGAATGCTGTTTAGTTGGGTTAATAGGTGGTGGTTTGAAAGATTTTTAGCCCTCTTAAAACAGTTGTTTCTCAAAGTTACAATCTAATCAATCAAGTCAGTGATTACTTATTTTGATTTCTTGGCAATGAACATCTCAGAGCAATACTACACTTTTTCCTCTTAAAATTATACAAAAAGACGAAGACAAAATCGTTTTACCAATACTTATTGAATGACTGAATGGCATTTAAACTTACTTAAAAAAATTCCTTTAGATCTTATGAAGTCCGACTGACGATGCAACAACTAACAAGTCTGCTGGAACATGTACCCAACCTACAAAGCTCAAGTAAGTCATTTGTGTGGATGTTGCAAAGTTTACAAAAAGAGAAAAATGTGCAAGAAAATAAAAACGAAAAGAAATTTTTTGAAAAGTATACCACATACAAGAGAAAGACAGAGACCTTAAGAACTAATTCCACATACCAGTAGATTGCTCTCATAACTATGTCATCACAGAATAATGCTGAACAGAGGAAGGTAACAGGAGGCAACGGGAACTAAACAAGCTTTTTAAAACTGGAAGTTACTAGTTTTGTACATATTGAATAAAAACTAACTGTATTAATTTGAGGAGTATTATTTATCACAAACGGGTTTTCAGTTTTTGCTTTGCAGTTCGCTCAAGGCCACAACAAACCAACAAAATGTCATCAAGTCACGTCGGGTATTACTGCTTTCATAATGAATTTGCTTTATTCAGTTACAACCTAAACATTACTTAAGTGAAGCTTCTGTGCATGAGCATTATAGGTATTGGAAGTTTACCCTGTTAAACAGTCACATAAAACCCATTTTACCATTTGTGTGTGTTAAAAATGAACCTTCTTTCTAACAAAACTTATAATCATGCTGAAATGAAAACTAGGAATAGCTTTTAAGTTCCTAGTTTACCCTTTAAAAGAATTTGTGACCATTTCAAGTAATCCGTATCTACTAAATTATGAACCTACTACACTGGATTTAACTATGCCACAAAGGCTTACCAAGCACATGGTTTTAAAAAAATTGATTGCTTATGTCCAGAATAGAGCAGCAGTATTTGGACCTGTCTGAGACAGCATCAAAAGAAAGATGTAGAGAGCAATTATACAAACGCGAATAAATTTGGATTGTTTCTTGATACGTTTGGATAAAGAATGCTAAGATAGCCCAATAATGCCAGACTTCCATTCCATCTGACCTCTTTTTTTTTCCCCCCGTCTTCCCACCCCTCCCACGTCCCCTTTTTCTGCCTATGTGTGTGGTTTGTTTTTTTTACTTTTATCTCTACCCTAATATGTTATATCTATGCAGTGCAGTTGTAGCCATGCTGGTCCCAGGATATTAGAGAAACAAGGTTGGTGAGGGTAGTATCTTTCCTTGGACCATCATCTGCTGGTGAAAGAGACAAGCTTTCGAGCCACACAGAACTCTTCTTGAGGTCTGGGAAAGATACACCTAGCATTACAGCAAAACACAAGGTGGACCAGATTGTTTGCAGTTCTGACAAGTTGCGTAATAACAATTTTATTTTTTTTTAAATGAAAATTAATTTAAAAAGGAACCTGGAAGCAGATGAAGCTGGACGTTTCCTTTAAAAACTGCTGATGCTATTGTTTTTTACAATGATGTCATCAGGCTCAGCCACTCCTTTCAATAACTTTCTTCTTATGCTAAGGTTTTAAACTTTGCAATTCTCATTTTAAAAAAATGGAATATTAATCAAATATCCTGCTATCTTTTAAAAAAAATTTTTTTTAATTTCTCATACCCACACTGAATTCAAACATGACTTAAAAACCCACAACATTGTATGCAATTAAGCACTCCATTTGATTTCATGATGAAATGATGCATTACTTGAGATTTTCAGTTATGGGATGAGTTACTAACTGGTTATAAAGTTGTGCCAAATACGGTAATTTTTTCTAATATCCACTTTTTCCCCGTGTTATTAATATATTTTATAAAAAGAACAGGAGTACTACTCCTGTTCTTTTTCCCGATACAGACTAACACGGCTGTTACTCTGAAACCTGTCAATATATTTTATAGTTGCCCCTAGTTTAGAAATTTATTACTGGGGGTATTATCATCCAGTAACCTGAATAAGAGAATTTCAAAATTATTAGATTGCAGGAGATTCTCAGAACCTGTGTGTGTTAAAACAGTTACCTCATCAAATTCTTCAGTCATTTTTCGGATTATTTCAGAATTCTGCATATGTCGAAACATCTCTGCTGTAACAACTCCTACAATTCAGATATTAAATTATTAATACTGTAGATATAAAAGAGGAATCACATATTAGTTAGCATCTGAAAAAAGTTCAGACAACTATCAATTTATAGACTTTAAACATCTGAAGTTTTTCATACAAAACAGAATTATACAGAAAGAAAAAACATGATTTAGTCAAACATGTTCATTGTCTGTACACTCAAATTATTTAGAGCACTATTAATGTAACTATTGATGTTAAACAACAGAAGCACCCACATATATTTTGGGAAACATTATATATACAAATTTAATTGATAAGATTCATATATTCTCCTTCAAATGGTAAAAAATTTTAGGAGTACATCAATTTTTGAGGCTAAAAACATGGATTGGCTGGCTCCCATTTCTAGAAGTACAGATACAATTATTTATGAGAAATTTAGTTTGATATATTTGAATACAATCGTTTTACAAAGTTGCATAATTCCCTGCAAAATAATGCAATTATGAGATAATCACTAAGGACACGATATTTTAAGGTGACAAGCTCAACTCAAAATGAAACAAGGAGTATTTGAATGAGGAATATAACATGACCTCTTACAGTTTTCTTTTCAATGTTCCCTCCCTCAAAAAACCCAAAGGCAAAAATAAACCAAAAAAAAAAATCAAACTTTCAAGGCTGAAAATTGAAAATTCAAATTATTTTAAAGCAGGAAGGACTAGAACTACTGTAGAGATAGGTTGCTCAGAGTTCTAAATGAGAGGAACCACTGCATCTTTAGGATCCTCTCCAGCCAACTAAGTCACAGCAATGAGGTCAAGAGTGAACCAATCTCCACAATCCTCATCCAGAGGTCTGATGTGGTGTGATGCCTTTGATGACAAAGGGTATGTTTTGGGAAGTGGGGGCTTCTAGAAGACCTCTCCTACTCAAGATTGAACTACAATCACTGCAAAATATTAGGTCCCAAGTACCACACCTGCTTTTATAGATAACATGGAATATCTCACTTCTGAGAATGAATGGCATTTGCGCCTGACTACAACACTGGATGAAAGACTGCATTCATGTGAACTAACCTTACAGTATCTAAGGTGCTAAATAGAATCATATAATGATTTTCCGCAGTTACTGGTACCATAAAATGTTTTAGAAGAAGTTTTCAGCTACAGACATCTAAGTCATTACAAACATTAACAGGTAGATTGTAAAAAGTGATACGAGGGCATAAAAAAGACCTCCTGGTTCCTATTTCAACTATGCTCACTGCTTCATGACATGGATCATGGTAAAAAAATAAAGGACTCTGGAACTTTGGTGCCAACATAAAAGAGATGCACTACTGAACTCAGTCCTGCTCTTGGAGGTGTACAGAGCTCTAGAACTGAGAGTCCCTGGCCCCCTGGGGGGCTGAGACACATTTCGGGGGAACCACAGGTCCTCGTGGCTGAATCCTCAAATCCCGGTGCCTCCACATCAGGACTGGGGCTAAACCCAAGCATCCCCACCACCCGTCACGGGGCTAAAGCCCTGAGCTGCAGGACTGAAACTGGGAGCCATGAGGCTGAACCCCTGAGCCTCGGCGCCCCCTGTAGGACTAAAGCTGAGAACCAGTGTCCCCTGGGGCATAAAAGCCAGGAGTCCTGAGTTCTGGTGCTTCTCTGGGGCTCGAGCCCAGGTGTCACTGTGGAGCTAAAGCCAGGAGCTGCATGGGTGAAGCCCAGAGCCACAAGCCCTAGTGCTACCGCAGGGCTAAAGCCCTGGCACTCCCTGTGGGGCTGAAGCTGGGAACAGAGCTGCAAGGCTGAAGCCCTGACTCAGTGCCCCCCACAGGGCTGAAGCCGTGAGTGGAGCCACAGGGCTGAAGCCCCTATCCTCAGCCCTGAAGTCCTGAAACCCAGTGTCCCCATGAGACTAAAGCCCTGAGTCCAAGGGCAGAATTGAAGATTACTGGGGGCATCGTGCTTCCCTCCCCCACCCAAACTGAAGCACCTTATCCTGACCATGGCAGTCCCAGGGACAGCTCCACACTCCATCACCTCCTTCTCTCCCCCAGCCCTGCCCCTGAGGCCCCACCCCTTGGCTAAGTCAGAGGCCAGAAGCTGGAGTCAGGCCATGCAGGGCTGCTGCTGGTGCTATGGAGTCAGAACTCCCACATCTCCTGCTGCTGTTGCCTGGGGTTGCAGCTACTACTCAGCTCCCAGCTGTTTTTGACTGCAGCCAGCAAGGGCCACCGGGTGGGGGGGAACCCTCTGGGAGCAGCAACCGTGGTGGGAAGCCCCCAGTCACACAGTCCTTCATCTACCTATCCCTGCACCCTGAGCTACCCCTTCGTCAGCACACAGCCCCTAGCTACCTCTGATCCTACACCCTGAGCTATCCCCTGCCTTCACATAGCCCCTAGCTACCTCCCTGCCTGCACCCAATCCCTAGCTACTTCCGTCCCTGCACCGAGCTACCCTCTGCCTGCGCACAGCCCTTAGCTATCCCCGCCTGCACCCAGAGCTGCCCCATGAGCAACCCCCTAGTTATCCCTGCCCCCTGAACTACACATACTCCTGCCAGCACACAGCCCCTAGCTGCCCTCCTACCTGCACCCTGAGCAGTTTTCAAACTTTTTGAGCTGAGTCCCCACTTTGAGCTATTTTTGGTTGCACCCCTCCCCCCTACAACCCAGACAGGCAAGGTGGCCTGGTGAGGTGAGTCAGGGGATGGAGATGGTGCTCCCTCTCCAGATCCCACCATGAGGAACTGGCCCAAGCCCCGCCAGATCCTCCATCTTTCCCCCAATAGAAGTAAAACTATGTCTATGCCCCACAGAAATAACA
Organism: Gopherus evgoodei; assembly: GCF_007399415.2. Taxonomy (NCBI): domain Eukaryota; kingdom Metazoa; phylum Chordata; order Testudines; family Testudinidae; genus Gopherus; species Gopherus evgoodei. The sequence goes on from NC_044330.1 coordinate 94,110,407, forward strand.
TAAGATCCTCTCTAGGCCACCTATCTTGAGACTACTCAATAAAGATCTTTCAAATCAAAAAAAGAAAAAGCTGTATTAGACTTCGAAGTTAAAATGTTTGCAATAGATGAAACTATTTAGTAATGTCCAACTCAAATCCAATTTCTAAAATAGAACAAATTAGAGGCATAGCATGACACTCAGGGCCAACAAAATTGCTGAAAGTCTTTCTGGAATGTTCAACTATACTGAAATTCATCAAGGGGCAAAAAAAAAGATAAAATCTCATCTTTCCAGTGTGGGCTGGCTAAAGTATGATTCGAACTTAAAATGTTTCCACCTGTGTTTCTGTTTTGCTGAAAAAAGTCATTCCCCTATCTACAATAGTTACACAGGTAAAATCCCTAGTGTGGATGAAGTTATTGTGCTATAAGATGAGTTATATCAGTGTAGTTACTCCCTTTTCTGTACGGAATGTCTATATTAATATAAAGCACTTTTGTACCGTCATAACTGCACCCAGTCTAGGAGGATTCTACAATTTTAACTGAACTAGTATAATTAATGCAGTACAACTGCCTAGTATAGACTAACCCTAAGAGTGAGAAGGTACTCACTACACCATCAGCATAACAGCAAAGACTACAAAAGAGAGATCTGGCAGACAATTATCTAAACAAAAGGGATGTAGAATAGCTAGTAAAGTATTTTAACTTAACATGCTTCCAAAACTATACATCTTACCTTTGCAGCCTGAACACTGAATAAAGAAGTTGATGAGGTCAAGAAGTGCTATATCTCTGTCATGTTTGTATGACTCTATCCAGTCATCCACTACAGACTGGGTCATGGCGGAGGGCAGGAGAAAGAGGTAGAAAGAAAAAACAAAAAAACTCTATTAGCTTTTAACAAATTGATGAGAAAATGAACAGTATTTCTCAACTGCTTCCCAGAACACACAAACGGAACCCTTGAAATAAACTGACTGATACTGAGTAAAGGTTTTGAATGGATTCCTGCTTTACCCTGTAAATATATACAAGCACAAAAACTGACCATTAAGTGTGTGCAGCTGACCAAAAGCATACAAATATTGTGCTTCCAACAAATGACAGAATATAGTGCAAAGGCTCTACAATCCTACTAGTAAGGGGAGGTGGAGAAGTGTCTGATTAAGAAACTTATTAATCAGCCTCAAATTTCCAGACAAGAATCCAATTCAGCTCCTACTCATGTGATATAGATTTGCATGAGATAATTTAAGCTGCACTAATTTGTGGCAGAAATAGACAGACCTTTAGTGGTAGCAACTTTACACAATACCAGGAATTTTATCCTTACCCATTTTAAGAATTCCCATGTTACCCTTCGTTATTAAATGGTCACAAAAATCCTTCCTTGTAAATGTTTAGTTTTAATCCTCCCTACTTTAGCTTTTTAGCAAGCACTGGTAACCCCCCACATACTTTATATTGCAGCTTTACTGTTATTATGTGCCCTTCATAACTATAAACATGATCTATACCTATTTAGTCATTCAAGCTACTTAAAGGGATAAGTAAAAAATCATATGTAAACAAATGAAAACATCCTATATCTGAGAAACTATATAATTAAAAATCTTTCCATTTTACATGAGTATTTACAAATTACATTTTCGTCTCTCGGTGAAAACCAACTCAGCCAATTAGTTTCACATTTAGGTTCTTAGTGATGCAAAATCTGGGTTTCAAACACTGTAGGGGGAATATTTGTTTAAAGATTTTTAAACAAAATTGTTTAAAAATTGGGGAAAAACCTGTAGTGGGTTTAATTTTTATAAAAACTTTTTTAACAAAATTTGCAGCCCAACTTAAGAGTTGAACATCCCTTTAAGCCTAAAGAGACTCAGATCTTACCTGCATAGCACTCTTGCCCATTTTAACAACCTCAAACAGCATCATGTTTTCCACACCATTCTGTTGGTGATGTCCATTCATCCGGTTTGGACCAGCAGGTTTCCCTCCTCCGTTTCCACCTTTCCCCTTTTCTCCTGGGCCTTTTTTCCCTTTTTTACAGGTCTGCAATCAATTCAAAAGCAAGTTTAAAATCACTACAAATGTAAGAACATAAGAACAGCCATATGGGTCAGACCAAAGGTACAGCTAGCTCAGTATCCTGTCTTTTGATAGTGGCCAATGTTAGATGCTTCAGAGAGAATGAACAGAACAGGTATTCATCAGGTCATCCATCCGCAGTCACTCATTCCCAGATTCTGGCAAATAGAGGCAACGACCCCCATCCATGCCTATCCTGGCCACTGATGGACCTATCCTCCAGGAACTTATCTAGTTCTTTCTGAACCCTGTTACAGTCTTGGCTTTTACAGCATCCTCTGGCAAAGAGTTCCACAGGTTGACTATGTATTATGTGAATAAAAACTTCCTTTTTTTTGTTTTAAACCTGTTGCTTATTAATTTCATTTGGTGACCCCTAGTTTTTATGTTATGAGAAGGAGTAAATAATACTTCCTTCCTTACTTTCTCCACACCATTTGTGATTTTATAGACCTTGATCATATCCCCGAGTTGTCTCTTTTCAAAGCTGAGAAGTCCCACTCTTATTAATCTTTCCTCATATGGAAGCTGTTCCATACCCCTAAATCATTTCTGTTGCCCTCTTCTGTACCTTCTCCAATTTCAATAGATTTTTTTTTGAGATGTGGTGACCAGATCTGCACACAGTATTCAAGATGCGGGTATACCATGGATTTATATAGAGAAAATAGGATATTTTTTGTCTTATTATCTATCCCTTTCCTAATGATTCCCAACATTGTTAGCTTTTTTGAATGCCGCTGTACATTGAATAGTTGTTTTCAGAGAACTAGCCACAATGATCCCAAGATCTCTTTCTTGAGTGATAACAGCTAATTTAGACCCCATTACTGTATATGTATAGTTGGGATTATGTTTTCCAACATTCATTACTTTGCATTTTTTAAAAGAAAAAGGAAGTTTAGATATTTCTAGTTCAATTTTTCCCCCACATGGTACAGCCACCTAACCAGCATTAAAACAATTCTTGTACTTCTCAGTCTGCACAAAATTTCAAGTGTTTTAATATCCCTGATAAACTGAACATACTTTTCCTTTGCCTTGTTTTTGATTTTTTCCTTCAATATCTTCAAAGTCTGTATCAGAAGAAAAGTGTGTTTCAGACTCCCTGTAACGACAAACAAATGTTTACTTACTGTCAGAAACCTTACTCTCAAAATAATTGTAGCAATATTATCTACCATCTTCAATAAGACTGTCAACTCAGTATGAACAAATATTTAAATTTAAGCTTTTCCTTTTAAATCCATTTTGCCCTAACAACTAATTAACATGCTAGAGAACCGTAAATTAAAGGTTCCTTCTGCTGACAACACAGGAAGGTGTCTTCTGTGAAATCAAATGGCTATGGAATTTTCTCTTTTTTTTTTTTTTTTTTAAACTTACAGAAATCCAACTATTGAACACTGAAGCTGGTTGAAAATTTTTTTTTTCCAACAAAAAAAGTTCACAAAAAAAAATATTCTGGCTTTTTCAACCAGCTGTGTTAGAAAATAGATAAAGAGATAGTAGGAATCCTCCTCTAACATCTTTATGCACACCCCTTAGTTATCTTTACCCAGCTCCTACTTTGAAAAAAAAAATTAAGCATACTCAAAGTAGCTTTGTATTTTATCAAAACCCAAATTTTGTAACATGTAAATTGGACAGCCAAGAAAAACATAACATTCTGTGTTTAATTTTAATCAAAATGTTGACATGCTGTTTGCTCAAAACATGTTTACAAAGTGCTTTTAAAAGTCTTATCCCTACAAATATATTTTATTAATTTAATTGCATGATAAGCCATTGCAGAGACTAGACACTAATAAAACCATTTCTGTCATATTAGTAACGACTGATGTCATATTCACAATATTCAAATATTCTTGATCCCTGATTTGTTCTTAATTTAGGTTTGATATAGGAAGGTACTTAAGCATGTGCTTCTGTTCAGTCCTATTCAGAACAGCACTAAAGTGCCTGCACACAAGGCACCAAGATAAGCACATATTTAAGTGTTGTCCTGAACAGTGATGCTTTCCTGAGTCAGGGCCTAAAGAGTATGAAGTTCAGACTGTTAACTGTGCAAAATTTGCTTAAATTGATGTTTTGTGAAATGGCAAGATTATTCAGAAGAGAGAGATTACTCACTCTGTGCAGTATCTAGTTCTTCAAGATGTGTTTAGCTATGGGTGCTTTCCTTCAGGTGCACAAGTGCCCCACACACCTTCTATCAGAGATTATGGTTAGCAGTGACCGCTCAAGCCCATGCATACACTGAGATATTAGGCTGCACGGGTAAACAACCCAAATTCCTTCTCCACCCATCACCGGGTCTCAGAAGAAAACTCAGAAGGAAGGAAGGTAGTGGAAACCTATAGGAGAACACATCTTGAAAATTACAGTTATTGGACAGGGTGAGTAACCTCTCTCCCTCTCTTTGAGTAATGTCCCTATGAGCATTCCACTTCACATGACTGCCAAGCAGTATCCCCATAGGAGAAATGAGCTTTGGAATTGAGTCCAGAACGGAGCAAAGAATTGCCATATCAGATCTAGAGGCGCTGACTAGGGCATAGCATCTAAAGAAGGTATGTACCAAATACCATGTAGCAGCTCTGCAAATCTCAGATACTGGGACACTATTAAGTAGAGCTATAGATGTAGACTCTGACCTCAGAGTGAGCCAACATACAAGGAGGAGGTGGAATGCTGGCTGCAATTTGACAAGCAAATTAGAAAGCAGAAATCCAATTTGCTGGTCTTTGGGTAGAAATAGCAAAACCTTTAGATCTGTTTGCAAATGCAAAAAACAGCACTAAATCGTTTTAGAAATTTCTTAGACTATCTAGTCAGAAAGCTAATACCCTCCTGACATCTAGAGTATGAAAAGCAGTCCCCAGATTGGAATTACATGGCTTTGGAAAGAAATCTTTAGGTAAATGATCTGATTCAGATGAAATTCAGAAGATATTTTAGAAAAGAAATTGAGATGCAACTAAGGAAACCTTATCCTTGTATAGTACTGTGAATGGAGGATCTGCCATCAAGGCCCCAATTGCTCCTACTCTATAGATTGATGTAATAGCCACGAAGAAGGCTATCTCCATAGACAAATTCAGTAAGAAGCAGGTTGCCATCAGTTCAAAAAGAGGTTTCGTGAGCTTTAAGAAATAAATTATGGCCCCAACCTAGGGACTTTTACCTGTGGGAAAGAATTTCCCAGACCATTCATAAAGCCTATGGTTGTAGGGTGGGTAAACAGTGAAAATCTCTCAATTGTGATATGAAAAGTAAGATGGCTAAACAAATCTTGAGAGCACTGACAGTCCTTTTTCTTTCGTTGCAGAAGGTAATCCAGAACAAGCAGAAGTGAGGCAAATTCAGCAACAATTTTCTGGAGTTCACACCAGTGACTACATATTTTCTACTGTTGAAGAATTTTCCTACTATTCAGTAATATCTGTTGTAGCTCTGCAGTACAGGTCGACTTTAATCCCGTGAACTTTCACAGCCCCTGGTGATTTCTTGGGGCAACCATCTACCCTGTACCATGGGAGCACTGAGGTGTGCCCTCCATCCTAAGAGAGATGCATCCATGGTTACCATGGCGTCGACTGAAGGAAGTAATCTCCCGTGCATATGCAGTGATTAACCTTCCACTGATCTAGTATGTACTTCACCTGTTGAGGAACTGACACTTGTTTGTCTAGGCCAGGGGTCAGCAATCTTTCAGAAGTGGTGTGCCAAGTCTTCATTTATTCACTCTAATTTAAGGTTTCACGTGCCAGTAATACATTTTAACATTTTTAGAAGGTCTCTTTCTGTAAGTCTATAATATATAACTGAACTATTGTTGTATGTAAAGTAAATAAGTTTTTTAAAATGTTTAAGAAGCTTCATTTAAAATTAAATTAAAATGCAGAGCCCCCGGACCAGTGACCAGGACCCCTGGTAGTGTGAGTGCCACTGAAAATCAAATCAAGTGCCGCCTTCGGCATGCGTGCCATAGGATGCCTAACCCTGGTGTAGGCTGTGTCTGTTTGGCAAGTATACTGACTGAGACAGCCCTAGAAACTGCAGAGGTGTAATCTTGCATGTTCTGTCATGAAAGTGCAAGTGACCTACAAGTGACCTAGAAGTTGATGACAGTTTCTGACTGAAGTCTGAGAGCTCCCTTGAATAGTTCAGACACGTGTCATGAACCTGTTCACAGAAAGGAAGGCCCTTGATGCCAAGGAATCCAGGGATGCCCCTATAAATTCTATGTTCTATATGGGAGTTAGTGTGCATTTTCCCACATTCAACTGAAGACCCAAGTCCAAGAACAGAGACAGTGCCCTTTGCATGACAGTCAACACCTCTTAGTATGACTGATCCTAAAACACACAATCATCAAGGTACAGGTACACTATGACTGCCTGATGATGGAGGTAGTCTGTAACTACTGTTTTTAAGGTCAGAAGGAACCACTGTAATAATCTAATCTAACTTCCTGCATGTTGCAGGCCACAGAAATTGAACAACTCCTGAAAAAGACCCCTAACCTCAGGCTGAGCTACTGAAGGCCTCAGATCATTTTTTGGAGACATCAAGTTACAGAGAATTCACCATTTATATTAGTTTAAACCTGCAAGTAACCTGTGCCCCATGCTGCAGAGGAAGACGAACCCCCCCCCAGCATCTCAGCCAATCTGACCCATGGGAAATGTGGGCAAGATCCCCCAAGCAGATAGCTGGGAAAAATGCTGTGTAGAGCCTTCCCAGCTAGTGCCCCATGTCCAGTAGTTGGGAATTCTTGCTACTGGCAATCTCTGATGGGCCACATGCCATCGTAGGCAGTTCCATCAAATTCATGGAGGGACAATATATCAAACTCAGTCTTGGAGCCAGTTAGGTTATTTTTCCCCCACTGCTCCCCTTGGAAGGCTGTTCCAGAACTTCACTCCTTGGAAGGTTAGAAACTTTCATTTAATTTGAGCCTAAATTTGTTGATGGCCAGTTTATAGCCATTTGTTCTTGTGTCCACAGTGGCACTTAACTTAAATAACTCCTGTACCTCCCTGGTATTTATCTATCTGATGTAGTTAGAGAGAGCAATCACATCTCCCCTTAGCTTTCTTTAGTTAGGCTCTTGGAGTCTCCTCTCATAACACAGATTTTCCACTCCCTATATCATCCTAGTAGCTCTTCTATGCACCTGTTACAATTGGAATTCATCGTTACTGTGGACAGGGTTTGCCAAACCATTTTTGCAGGTTCCTGCAGAGCCTTTTTGATAGGATGGGCAACTCTGGATGATGCTGCAAAGTGAAAAACATCCAATAGCTTGAGTTGAGATTCTTTAACCTTCTCAAGCAGTATCTGCAGAGAATCTGCCCCGTGTTTAATGAGGCCTTGAAACTGTCAAAAAAATCATCGGTCATTAATGGAGGAGAAGGTACTACTGCCTCATCTGGTGATGAGGATGAGATGGCAATCTGAGGAGTAGGCTCTTTCTGTCCTAGCCTCCTGATCCTCAAATCTTTCCTTCTGTTGAGTGGTGTGCTGGGGAGCGGAAGTTTCAGTCTCCTTGTCATCTCAGTGAGAGAGGGTCTGAACCTTGGAGAACTGTTGGTGATAAGCTCACCAAAGATTTCAATATGGCCTCTGAGAAGCACTGGAGGGAGAGGGTAGCATACAGGGATGATCCCACCAAAAACCATGTCGCCAGACATTTTCTCTCACTCTTTATGAAAGAGGTTTTCCTATGTGGTTATTTAGGAAAACCCTGGACAGAGACTGATGATACTGAAGGGAGGTATCCCTCATCGTCCTCTTCTTCCCCTAACCAAATAGGGAGGTGAATTAGATGGTACAAGAGATGTATAAGGATCCAGACAGCAAGTGGCTCTCGGTACCAAGAGATGCAAGCAATGGAGACTCTAGTTCAGCAGTCACCAATAAATCCTCAGGCACCTAAAGTCTTGCAAATCAAGAAGAGTGGAATTGCAGTACCGAGTGAGGTTGTGATATGCACTGATTGTATTGTATGCTTGTCCCTGGAAGACAGTACCAAGGGTTTTGAGCACTTCACAGAAGGTGCTGACACAGTTGGAAGCTTAATCTTACACAGTACTGAAAAACCCAACAGAGGTACCAGGACATAGGTTAAGTCTAATGGCACTGGTCTTCTCTATTTGTTCAGATCATCTTGCTAGATGGTACCAGCACCTTCTCAGAGGCACATTTACTTTCATAAGAGATACGGTACTGGAGGAGCCCACTGCCTCTGCAAGACTGAGCCCTGAGACTAGATTCTGAGGCTGTTACCTGTTCAGAGAGTGGGGTCTTTTCAAAGTGGATTCCTAGAGTGGAGTTAGAGCTCTCTTCTTGGAACCTCTTCTTGAGGTCTCTAACGCTTTTCCCATTCTGCGAGACTGCTGTACCAAGATGGAAGGGGTACTAGATATCATTGGAGACTGGTGTACAGGGGGGTTTCTTGTGACCTGTTTCCAAAGCGGGGTGAAGGGAGAGCGCCATAATTAATAGTTACAGCTTCATTTCCCAATTCTTCCTTGCCCTGGATTTGAGGGCAACACAGAAGTTACATTCTGTGGGATGTGCAACTCCTCTAAATAATGAACATACTTAAGAGTGTCTGTCGTTGACCAGGATAGCCTGTCTACATGTGAGGCAGCGTTTAAACCCTGGTTAACCAGGTATGCCCTTCAGGAAGGACCTCCCTGGAAGAAGTAAAACAAACTTCCCAATAACTAACTAAAATAAACCTAGCTAGACTGAAATCAGCAGGTAGTGTAGGCATACACAATGCGGATATGCTAAGCTTCATCACAGGCTGAGATAGCTGTGAAGGAACTGAAGGCTATTCACTCAGGCAGCTTGATAGTCCCTCAGTAACGGGTACAAGGATCTCAGCAGAGTACGCACAGGCTGAATAGACACTGCTAATGAAAATCTCTGATCAAAGGCATATGGGGCACACACGCACCTGAAGTGGAGTACCGAGGGGGACACTACTCTTAGAAGAGCCATTCATTTTTAGACACCTACAAGAAATATAGTGGAATATAACGTTGCAGAATATTTGCAATTAACTAAAAGTGTTTCACAAGGGTAAGTTATTTCAACATTGGTCTTTTTGAAATTCTATAAGCATGTCTAAGATGAGAGATGTGTCACTACTTTAAGAATTTTCATATTAAATTAAATATCAAATCAGGCATCTTAACAGAACAAAGGGTGGGTTTTTCCCCCTTATATAAAGAAAATTCATAACACCTTGAGGTAAAAGGAGAGAAAAATGGGTAAAACAACAAATAAAATTGGAGCTTATTAGCTTTTTCCAGACTATGAATATGCATGAGACTATGTCACATGTATGTTTCTATGAGACCCATATGCTGCACTTCACTACATTTTCTTAACATCTGCCACACTACTGCAAAACTGAAGCCTTTCCTCCCTGCCAAAGCTGGTAAGCTATTAGAAAAATATACATAAACGTCAATGGGAGTTACACATCTATTAAGAGAATAGAGACAGAGATCTTGGAAAAAATTTTAAGGGAGAAAGTAGTTAAGGACACAGAGGTCAATGGTAATTGGGACGAATTGCAACACGGATTTACTAAAGGTAGATCGTTTCAAACCAATCTGATCTCCTTCTTTGAGAAGATGACGGATTACTTAGATAAAAGGAAATGCGGTAGATATAATTTACCTAGATTTCAGTAAGGCGTTCGACACGGTTCCGCACGGGGAACTGTTAGTCAAATTGGAAAAGATGGGAATGAATATGAAAGTTGTAAGTTGGATAAGGAACTGGTTAAAGGGGAGACTCCAGAGGGTCGTATTGAAAGGTGAATTGTCAGGCTGGAAGGAGGTCACTAGTGGAGTCCCTCAAGGATCGGTTTTGGGACCGATCTTATTTAACCTTTTTATTACTGACCTTGGCACAAAGAGCGGGAATGTGCTAATAAAGTTTGCAGATGACACGAAGCTGGGGGGTATTGCTAACACAGAGAAGGACAGGGATACTATTCAGGAAGATCTGAACCACCTTGTAAACTGGAGTAATAGAAATAGGATGAAATACAATAGTGAAAAGTGCAAGGTTATGCATTTAGGAATTAATAATAAGAATTTTGGATATACATTGGGGGCGCATCAGTTGGAAGCGATGGAGGAGGAGAAGGACCTTGGGGTACTGGTTGATAGCAGGATGACTATGAGTCGCCAATGTGATACGGCTGTTAAAAAAGCAAATGCGATTTTGGGATGCATCAGGCGGGGTATTTCCTGCAAGGATAAGGAGGTGTTAGTACCGTTATACAAGGCGTTGGTGAGACCACATCTGGAATACTGTGTGCAGTTCTGGTGTCCCATGTTCAAGAAGGATGAATTCAAACTGGAACAGGTTCAGAGACGGGCTACAAGGATGATCCGAGGAATGGAAAAACTGCCTTATGAAAGGAGACTCAAAGAGCTTGGCCAAAAGAAGGCTGCGGGGGGATATGCTTGCTCTATATAAATATATCAGGGGGGTTAACGTTAGGGAGGGAGAGGAATTATTTAAGTTTAGTACTAATGTAGGCACGAGGACGAATGGGTATAAACTGGATATTAGGAAGTTTAGACTTGAAATTAGACAAAGGTTTCTAACCATTAGGGGAGTGAAGTTCTGGAACAGCCTTCCGAGGGAAGTAGTGGGGGCAAAAGACTTTCCTGGCTTTAAGACAAAGCTTGATAAGTATATGGAGGGGATGTTATGATAGGATTGTTAATTTGGGCAATTGATCTTGGATTACCACCAGATAGGTCTGCTCAATGGTCTGTGGGGAGATGTTGGATGGCATGGGAACTGAGTTACTGCAGAGAATTCCTTCTTGGGTGCTGGCTGGTGACTCTTGCCCACATGCTCAGGGTTTAGCTGATCGCCATATTTGGGGTCGGGAAGGAATTTTCCTCCAGGGCGGATTGGCAGGGGCCCTGGAGGTTTTTCGCCTTCTCCTGCAGCGTGGGGCACAGGTCGCTTGCTGGTGGTTTCTCTGCAGCTTGAGGTCTTCAAACCAATTTTGAAGATTTCAATAACTCGATCCTGGGATAGGGGTTGTTATAAAATTGGATGGGTGGGGTTCTGTGGCCTGCCTTGTACAGGAGGTCAGACTAGATGATCAGATTGGTCCCTTCTGACCTATGAGTCTATAATACATCTACTGTGGTTCAAAACTCAGAAGTTTTCTACAAAAGTTTTGAAAATGTTGGAAGTGTAGCAATTTTTGTATTTCCTAATTACACTTTTACTTTAACATACCATACTTTTTAAAAATGCTATAATATAAACTGGGGTTGTCAATGGATTAAAAAAATTAATCGTGATTAATTGCGCTGTTAAAAAACAGAATACTATTTTAAAAAATATTTTGAGGTGTTTTCTACATTTCCAAATATACTGATTTCAATTATAACAACATAGACTACAAAGTGTACAGTGCTCACTTGATATTTATTTTTTATAACAAATATTTGCACTGTAAAAAACCACAAGAAATAGTATTTTTCAATTCACTTAATACAAGTACTGTACTGCAAGCTCTTTATCATTAAAGTTGAACGTACAAATGTAGCATTACATAGAAAAAAATAACTGCATTCAAAAGTAAAATGTAAAACTTTAGAGCCTACAAGACCACCAAGTCCTACTTAAGCCAATCATTCAGACAAAAGTTTGGTTACATTTGCAGGAGATAATACTGCCCACTTTTTGTTTACCATGTCACCTGAAAGCAAGAACAGGCTTCGTACGGCACTATTGTAACCGGTGTTGCAAGACATTTACATACCAGATGCGCTAAAGATTCATATGTCCCTTCATGCTTCAATCACCATTCCAGTGGATGTGTGTCCATGCTGGTGACAGGTTCTGATCAATAATGATCCAAAGCAGAGCAGAACGACATGTTCATTTTCATCATCCGAGTCAGATGCGACCAGCAGATAGTTGATTTTCTTTTTTGGTGGTTTGGTTTCCACATTGGAATGCTGCTCTTTTTAGACTTCTGAAGCATGATCCACACCTTGTCCCTCTCAGATTTTGGAAGGCAATCCAGATTCTTAAACCTGGAGTTGAGTGCAGTAGCTATTTTTAGAAATGTCACATGGATACCTTCTTTGTGTTTTGTCAAATCTTCTGTGAAAGTATTCTTAAAATGAACACGTGTTGGATCATCCTCCGAGACTGCTATAACATGTAATATATGGCAGAATGGAGGGTAAAACAGAACAGAAGATATATAATTCTCCCCCAAGGAGTTCAGTCACAAATTTAATTAACGCACTATTTTTTTTAATAAGCATCAACAGCATGGAAGAATGGCGACTGAAGCATGAAGGGGTATCTGAATATTTAGCATATCTGGCACGTAAATATCTTGCAATATCGGCTACAAAAGTGCCATGCGAACGCTGTTTTCACTTTTAGGTGACATAGTAAATAAGAAGGCAGCAGCACTATCTGTAAAAAGTAAATGTAAACAAACTTGTTTGTCTTAGTGATTGGCTGAACAAGAAGTAGGACTGAGTGGACTTGTAGGCTCTGAAGTTTTACATTGTTTTGTTTTTGAGTGCAGTTATGTAACAAAAAAATACATTTGTAAGTTACACTTTCACAATAGAGATTGCACTACAGTACTTGTATAAGGAATTGAAAAATACTATTTCTATCATTTTTACAGTGCAAATATTTATAATAAAAATAATATAAAGTGAGCACTCTCACTTTGCATTCCCTGCTGTAATAGAAATCAATATATTTGAAAATATAGAAAAACATTCTAAAATATTTGATAAATTTTAATTGGTATTGTATTGTTTAACAGTGCGATTAATCACGATTAATTTTTTTAATCACAGTTAATTTTTTCGAGTTAATTGCATTAATTAACTGCGATTAATGCATAGCCCTAATATAAATATACGAGTTAGGAAAAAAAAGTCACCTGTTCCTATAGCAATATTAACTTGGCTAAATTTCACCAATATAAAATTAGTATTTTTGCATTTCTTGTTATAATAATGTTTAATAACAAAATGTATATTCTAAATTATACAGACTATGCATTGTATGCAAATGACAGTTGCCACAGAACCTATAAGTTTGCATTTGCTGACATGCTTTTAAACTATGCAACCTTAAATGTGATCTGCAAAGGGAAAAACTGTCTGTACTTCCTTATTTATATTAAGGATGCCAAAAAGCTGAGAGCCCCTACAGTTGCAAAACCATTTTAAAGCTTGTTTGTTTATTTTTTAAACTTTAGAATGATCAGGTATGTCAACATTTTGTTGTTCCTGTTTTGTAGAGGAGGACTCAGATATGGATTGGAATTGTCCCCAACCATTAAAGAGAACAGGCTGGTAAGTCTTTAATAAAAAAACCTTTCAGCCCAAAACTTGGCATGTGAGAGTTTAATAGGTGTGAAAACCCAAATTCTAAACATATGACTAAAGGCTGGTCTACACAAGAAAGCTGTACCAGTTTAACTTAAGGTATGACTTTAAACAGATTTAATTAAACTAATGAAAAAGGCAGTGTATACAAATCTATTTTGGTTAAACCACATTTATTTCAATTTGCTTTAAACTGATTAGGAATCAATTTCAACTAAACCAAAATAAGATATTCTTAAAATAAAAAGTGCCCACACAGATTTTTGCACCAGTTGAAATCATCTTAACTTCAACTGGTGCAACTATTTCTTCTAAATAAGGTCTAAGAGTTCCTCCTTCCTCCTTTCTCAACTGTTAAGTTTTACATCCATAGTACTTCTGTCGTCATGATCTCACTAGTTCTCCAGAAGTCCCTACAGTCTTTTCAGGAAAAACAACAGACAAAACCTATGTCTTACATAAATGCCACACATATCACACACAAAAGTTTTAATTTAAAAACTTTTCCGAAAAATACGTTGTGAAGAAGCAAATAAATCACATAAACCCAAATCCAGTTTGTGGACATGCACACAATTTGGAGAAATTGTTTCTTGATTTAACACTTGTGCGTATTTAATTTTCTTGGAGAGTGAAGACAGAGGAAAAGAGAAGGGTATGGAGTAATAGGGTTAAGTGACTGTGCTTAGTAAAAGATATAAAAGAAAGTTAACCTTAGGAATCTATTAGACTCTGCTAATCAATATATATTTTTAAAAAGGTCTTAAATACTACTAATGATGCTCTAAAACAATTTTTTCCAATCACATCATCTTCCTACCCCACTACTTTTTTAATATCCTCAACCAACCCGAAGAAAGTTGGTACTCTTCATTAAGCACTAATTACACATAAAGATCAAATTTTAGGCACTTTTCAGCTGAAGTCATGACTCAAAAAAGGGTTTTTAGAATTTCTTAAAAGTGAACTACAAAGGAAAAATAGATTATGTATAAAGAAGGCCTAAAAGGTTTCTGTCTGTACCTGTACCTATGAGATGCATTTTGCTTTTCCTCCCCTATTTAAAAAACAAACAAAACAAAAAAAAACACATTAGGAACCCAGATTTTGTCTACCCTGGCAGATTATGGATGACTAGAGAACCAGTAGGAAGATATTACAAGTATCTGAGAAGTGATATAATCTACAGTTAAAGTTTATCAAAAACACACACACACACACACGAACAAACATTTGGCAAAAAAGCAACTCTTTCGGTTAAGGATTAAGCAACCGAGCCCTTTAAAAAAGACCTCAATCAACATCTGTCTTCAAAAACAGGAAGATAACGACTTGACATTACTCATATTTCTGTCCAGAAAATTTCTAATCCAAAAGAAACGTTTTTCAGAAAGTTAGAAACATTTTTCTTACGCTTATATAATGGAAACTATTCTGTGACCATGACAATAGCTTCTCCTACTAGCAAAACGCTTCATTAAAGATTCTAAAAATCTATAGTAAAAAATAAAGTTAAACCAGTTATACAATTGCTATTTTAACTCCCCTGGAAACACAGGACACCATTCAAGCAATGCTTTAGATTTAAATCACTGTAATTACTTGACAGAATAAACCTTGTTATGGCTGCATTAAGCACTGTTACTTACTGAAGGAGAGTAAAATCAGTTGGGATTTCTGGAGCTGCTATCATTTCTTTATCATCTTCTGGACCACCACTGTACTGGAAATATGTTCAAAAAACAGTTTATGGTGCGGAAGCACGTTTTCTTCCTTTCACAAAAGACAATTCCTATTAAAAAAACACAACCAGGTCAATTTTTACTCTTAGTGAAATGCGCAAAAATATTACTGTCATTAATGTCTTGTACTGTATATCAGCCTTTTTACATATATTTCAGAAGATCAGAAGTTTATTTTTCTCCTTTTAAATTACAAATTTTATAAGTGCTGTTTCTCCCGCCAAAATCTCTCCTCCAACTCCTGAAACAGCATCACAATATTAAAAAAAAACATACAGCAAAACATGGTAAATGATATATAGGGAAAAAAATCTCAGAAGTGGCAAGGAGAATATGCATGCATTCCTTATTAGTCTAGATCATTTTAGAAGACTAATCTAAAGAACAAAACCTCAATTTTTTCTTTGAACTAAGGCCTTGTCTACATCGGCAGTAGCTACACACCACAGTGAAAAAAGCAGGCAGAGTCCACAATGCAGTGAAAGGCTCTGGCAAGGAGGCGGCAGCAGAGAAAAGCTCCAATAGAAGGGAGCTGCCAAAACCTTTCTCCACTGCCAGAGTCTTTCACCAAAGGGGAAAAGCTTTGGCAGAAGGGAGGCAGTGGAACACTTAACTGCTAAAAATAGAAGTCTTGGCATAAAAGGCACTGTGAACCATTTAGGGTGCATACTCTAAATTTCTGATGTGTCTTTACACTACTCACCCAAGCAGAGCCTGTCTGCACGGTTATTTATTTATACCAGTGCTAGTGGGCATGCGGCATGTGTGTATACATCATGCCACATGTAGTATATGTTAAAAATACACAAAAAGGGGGTCTAAGATATTGGCTTTTCTGTTGGTCTACTCTTCAGTTTGTTTAATATGCCAGATTAACATCAATTTTTATACTGAAAGCATTTTAACAAGCTGTATCCGATTAATTCTCAACAGCTCCTCAATATAGATACTATCCCCATTACAAACAGGAGCATAAGAATTGCTACAGCAGTTCATTGGTCCATCTAGAATGCTAGCAAGAAAACTCATACCGGACAAAAAATTAAGAAGTACTGCCATCTAGTGCAACTGTGAACTATTATGGGCAGAGCTGGACACACCACCTATACCCATTATAAGACCTTAGTTGCTTAAAATTTAGCTGAACTTCAACTGTTCAGGGTGAAATTTTCATGGCTTCCAGGTAGTCTTCTGAATTCCAAAGTAGACAATGTGAAAAAGACAGTTGGCGTCCTTATTGCAAAAGCTCCTCATGCATCTAGTATAAGGGCAGGCAAACTATGGCCCATTGGGCATATCCGACCCCGTCAGACCATTCAAACAGTCCCTCAGCTCCTGCCGGGCAGCAGGGTCAGGGTTTGCCCTGCTCCAGTGCACCAGCAAGGGAACAGGGCCAGGGGCTTGCCCTGCTCCGCGCAGCTCCCAGAAAACAGCTGGCATGACCCCTCTTCGGTTCCTACGTAGTACACAGAGGCATGGCCAGGTGGCTCTGCACATTGCCCCATCTGCAGGCAGTTCCTGGCCAATGGGTGCTGCAAGGATGGCGCCTGGGCAGCACGCAGAGCCACCTGGCTGTGCCTCGGAGCCAGAGAAGGGACATGCTTCTGGGAGGTGCTTACAGGAATCGCTGCCCAGAGCTTGCACCCAATCCCCTGCCACAGCCCTGATCCCCCTCTCGCCCTCCGAACACTCAATCCCAGCCCAGAGCCCCCTCTTGTGCCCCAAGGCCCTCATTCCCAGCCTCACCCCCTCATGCCTCAATAGCCTACCCCATCCCTGAGCCCCCTCCCACCCTCCGAATCCCTCGATCCCAGCCTGCAGCCCCCTCCTGCACCCCAAACAACTCATCCCAGCCCCAATCTAGAGCCCTCACCCTACCCCATACCTGAACCCGGAGCCCCCTCCCGCACCCTGAACTCCTCATCTCTGGCCCCACCCCATAGCCCACACCTCCAGCTGGAGCCCTCACTCCCATCCCCAATTTTGTGAGCATTCAAGGCCTGCCATACAATTTTAATACCCCAATGTGGCCCTCAGGCCAAAACGTTTGCCCAACCCGGTCTAGTACCTGAGGGATGGGACAATATTCACAATGAGCGTGTCAATAACTTAAGGGTAACTCCACAACCAGCATTTTACTTATTCCAGTGCACAACTGAGCATCACCACTCAGCCCAATATATTGCTGTTTAAAAATACAGTGAATAAACTGTGACCTCAGGACAGGAGATACAGGTCACCTCAAGACAGGATGCAGAAGTGAAATGTCTAGAAACCATTAATGACTGCTTCCTGGAGCAGCTAGTCCTGGAACTCACAAGGGTAGAGGCAATTCTTAATTTGGTCTTAAGTGGCATACAAGAACTAGTCCAAGAGGTGAATATAGCTGATTATGGTCGCTCTTACCAAATGAATGTAATTAAATTTAAAATCCCTGTAGGGGTGGGAAATATCAAAGAAACGCTCAACTGTAAATTTTAACTTCAAAAAAAGGAAACACCACAAAAATGAGGAAGCCAGTAAAACAGAAATTAAAAGAAACAAGTAACAAGAATGAAATGCCTGTAAGATGTATGGAAACTTTTTAAAGACATTGTAATAGAGGCTCAAACTGTATGTATACCCCAAATATTATTATTATTATTATTATTATTATTATAATTTTTAAAAAAGCAACATGACCAAAAAAATGCCACTATGGAAAAACAAAGTTAAAGAGGTGGTTAGAAACAAAGATATCCTTTAAAAATTGAGTCATATCCTACTGAGGAAAATACAAAGGAGCATAAATTCTGATATGTCAAGTGTAAAAGTATGATTAAGCAGTCCAAAAAAATTATTTAAAGAGTAACTAGCAAAAGATACAAAAATGAACAAAAAACTTTTCTGTACATCTGAAGTAGGAAGTCTCCCATACAATCAATGGGGCCCACTGGATGATCATGGTGCTAAAAGACTGCTCAAAGAACACAAACCCGTCGCAGAGAAGCTAAATTAATTCTTTATATAGATTTTCACTGCAGAGGATGTGTGGGAGATTCCCACACCTGAGCCATTCTTTTTAGGTGACAAATCTGAAGAAATGTCAGAGATTGAGGTGTCAATAAAGGAAGTTTAGGAACAAATAAATAAAACAGGATTAAGTCACCAGACCAGATAATATTCACCCAAGAGTTCTGAAGGAGCTCAAATAAAACTAGCTGTGGTATGTAACCTACCACTTAAATCAGCCTCTATATCAGATGCCTATTTTTTAAAAGGCTCCAGAGGCAATCTTGGCAATTACAGGCCGGTAAGCCTTACTTCAGTACCAGGCAAATTGGCTGAAATGACAGTGAAGAACAGAAAAGACGGTTACTCACCTTTGTAACTGTTGTTCTTCGAGATGTGTTGCTCATATCCATTCCAGGTAGGTGTACGCGCCGCGCGTGCACGTCTGCCGGAAACTTTTTACCCTAGCAACTCCAGTGGGCCGGCAGGTCGCCCCCTAGAGTGGCGCCAGTATGGCACCAGATATATACCCCTGCCGGCCCGCCCGCTCCTCAGTTCCTTCTTGCCGGCTACTCCGACAGTGGGGAAGGAGGGCGGGTGTGGAATGATATGAGCAACACATCTCGAAGAACAACAGTTACAAAGGTGAGTAACCGTCTTTTCTTCTTCGAGTGATTGCTCATATCCATTCCAGGTAGGTGATTCCCAAGCCTTACCTAGGCGGTGGGGTCGGAGTGAGAGGTCGCGGCCTGGAGTACTGCAGAGCCAAAGGCCGCATCATCTCTGGACTGCTGAACCAGGGCGTAATGGGAAGCGAATGTGTGGACCGATGACCAGGTCGCCGCCCTACAAATCTCTTGGATTGGCACACGGGCAAAGAAAGCCAGCGATGATGCCTGTGCTCTGGTGGAGTGAGCAGTCACACGGCCCATCGGAACGTGGGCCAGGTCGTAGCAGGTCCTGATGCAGGAGGTAACCCAGGAAGATAGCCTCTGGGAGGAAATCGGCAGCCCCTTGACCCAGTCCGCTACCGCCACAAATAACTGGGGGGACTTGCGGAAGGGTTTGGTCCTGTCCAGATAAAATGCTAGTGCCCGACGGACATCTAGTGAGTGGAGCTGTTGCTCCCTGCGGGACGAATGGGGCTTTGGGAAAAAGACTGGGAGGAAAATCTCTTGGTTAACATGGAAAGCTGAGACCACCTTGGGAAGAAAGGCAGGGTGAGGCCTCAGCTGTACCTTGTCTTTATGGAAGACGGTATACGGTGGGTCCACTGTGAGGGCCCTCAGCTCTGACACTCGTCTAGCTGAGGTAATGGCCACTAGGAAGGCGGTCTTCCACGAGAGGTAGAGCAGGGAGCAAGTAGCTAATGGCTCGAATGGAGGGCCCATGAGCCAAGATAGGACCAGGTTGAGGTCCCATGAAGGGGCCGGAGGGCGGATTTGTGGATAGAGCCGCTCCAGTCCCTTCAGGAATCTCGCCACCATAGGGTGGGAGAAGACAGAACATCCGTCCATTCCAGGATGAAACGCGGAGATGGCCGCTAGGTGGACCCAGAGGGACGACAACGCCAGACCCTGGGACTTGAGGGACCAGATGTAGTCTAAAATAGTGGTGACGGGAGTCTCCATAGGGCGAAGGGCTTTCTCTGAACACCAGCAGGAGAAACGCCTCCACTTAGCTGAGTAAGTAGCCCTGGTGGAAGGCTTTCTACTGCCCATGAGAACCTCCCGAACCGGGGTAGAACAGCGCAACTCGGAGCCTGTCAACCACACAGGAGCCATGCCGTAAGGTGTAGAGACGAAAGGTCCGGGTGACAGAGCCTGCCGTGGTCCTGAGTGATCAGGTCCCGATGAAGGGGTAGGGTAACCGGATTGGCCACTGAGAGGTCCAGCAACATGGGGTACCAATGCTGTCTGGCCCATGCTGGAGCTATGAGAATCACTCGGGCTCTGTGAACCCTGCAGAACCCTGTGCATCAGCGGAACGGGAGGGAATGCGTAACACAGGTGGGCTGTCCATGGGATCAGGAATGAATCTGCTAGAGACCCTGGTTCCCGACCCTGGAAGGAGCAGAATGCTCGACACTTCCTGTTCTGCCTGGACGCGAAGAGGTCCATCCGGGGACGACCCCACCTCTGGAAGAGTGAGAGGGCGACGTCCGGACGGAGGGACCACTCGTGCGAACGGAAGGATCTGCTCAGCCGATCCGCTAGAGTGTTCCGCACTCCCGGGAGATAGGAGGCGGAAAGGTGAACCGAATGGGCTATGCAGAACTCCCAGAGACGCATGGCCTCGAGACACAGGGGAGAGGACCTGGTGCCACCCTGCTTGTTGATGTAAAACATGGTCGTTGTGTTGTCGGTGAACACCGCGACACAAACGCTTGACAAGCAAGGCGGACCGCTCTCAACTCTCGTATGTTGATATGGAGGTTGATCTCTTGAGGTGTCCACAAGCCCTGAGTTCTCTGGGTGCCGCAGTGTGCCCCCCAGCCCAGATCTGAGGCGTCCGTGGTCAGGGATGCCGAGGGTTGGGGCGGATGGAACGGGAGCCCCGCACAGACTACGGACTGGTCCAGCCACCAGCGAAGAGAGTCCAGCACCCGCTGAGGAACGGTGACGACTGTGTCCAACGAATGTCTGGCTGGCCGATACTGCGCAATGAGCCATGATTGAAGAGGCCTCATGCGGAGTCGGGCATATGCCGTTACGAACGTACAGGCTGCCATGTGGCCTAGAAGGGCCAGACATGTTCGTAGAGAGGTCAGCGGGGCCGCCTGCAAACGCAGAATGATGGCCAACAACGACTGGAACCTGGGCAAGGGTAGCAAGGCCCTGGCCAGGGTAGAGTCCAGAAGGGCCCCGATGAACTCTATCCGCTGCATGGGGAGCAGAGTAGACTTGTCCACATTGATGACGAGGCCCAAGGCCGCAAAGAGGGTGCTGATCCTGTCGACATGGTCGCGGACCTGCAGCTCCGATGTGCCTCGGATCAGCCAGTCGTCCAGGTAGGGGAAGACGTGAATGCGGCAACGTCGAAAGTGTGTGACGACGACTGCCATGCATTTTGTAAACACTCTTGGGGCCGTAGAGAGGCCAAACGGAAGGACCGCAAATTGATAATGTTGGCGGTCGACCACAAAGCGGAGGAAATGCCTGTGTTGGGGGGCAATGGAGATGTGAAAGTAAGCGTCCTGCATATCGAGGGCGGCGTACCAGTCTCCGGGATCCAGGGATGGGATGATGGTTCCAAGGGATACCATGCGGAACTTCAACTTCACGATATACTTGTTGAGTTCCCGCAGGTCGAGGATGGGCCTGAGGCCGCCCTTGGACTTGGGGATTAGAAAGTAACGGGAATAAAACCCCTTGCCCTTCTCGTTTTGCGGAACCGCCTCTATGGCTCCCTTGACAAGGAGCGCATGCACCTCCTGACGGAGGAATTGCTCGTGAGAGGAGTCCCTGAAGAGGGACGGGGATGGTGGGTGGGAGGGTGGGGGCGGAGAAAACTGGAGGCGATAACCGGCCTGCACCGGACGCAAGACCCAACGGTCCGACGTTATTCGGGTCCACGCCGGGAGGAAAAAAGAAAGGCGGTTGGAAAACTGCGGGGAGGGATCCGGAGGGGAAACTGGTACTGCGCCCTCAGGCGCACCTTCAAAATGAAGGCTTAGGCCCTGGAGGGGCCTTGGCGGAGCCTTGGTTCTGCCCCGTTTGACCACCAGACTGCCTGCGGCGGTTGTTCCTGCCTCGGCGCCTAGAGAGGTCCTGCCGCGGACGGACCGCCGCTGCTGCTGCTGGTTCTGCTGCCGGAATGGCCTGCGCTGTGTCGCCGGCGTATGCATGCCCAGCGACAGTATTATGACCCTGTTGTCCTTGAGGTCTTTTAGTCTAGGGTCTGTTTTATCCGAAAATAGGCCCTGGCCTTCAAAGGGGAGGTCCTGGATTGTATGTTGGAGCTCCGGTGGAAGGCCAGAGACCTGCAGCCAAGAAATTCGGCGCATCGTGAGCCCAGAGGCTAGGGTCTGAGCGGCCGAGTCGGCAGCATCAAGGGAGGCCTGTAGCGATGTTCTTGCTACTTTCTTGCCCTCGTCCAGGATGGTGGAAAATTCCTGGTGGGCGTCCTGAGGCAAGAGCTCCGCGAACTTCCCCGCCGCTACCCACGAGTTGAAGGAGTAGCGGCTGAGGAGGGCCTGCTGGTTTGAGACCCGGAGCGCCCCCGCCGAATAGACCTTGCGGCCCAGAAGGTCCATTCGTCTCGCCTCCTTCGACTTGGGCGCTGGGGCCTCTTGTTCGTGGCACTCCCTGTCGTTCACCGACTGGACCACCAACGAGCAGGGTGCCGGGTGAACATACAGGTATTCATAGCCCTTCGAGGGGGCCATGTACTTTCGTTCCACCCCTCGAGCGGTCGGAGGGATGGAGGCCGGTGACTGCCAGATGTTAGTGGCATTGGCCTGGATTGTCTTTATAAAGGGCAGGGCCACTCTGGTGGGCGCATCGGCGGAAAGGATGCTCACCACCGGGTCCTCAATTTCAGACACCTCCTCCGCTTGCAAGTCCAGGTTCTGTGCCACCCAGCGGAGGAGGTCTTGGTGTGCCCTAAGATCCAGTGGGGGAGGACTGGAGGACGAGGTACCCGTCACTGCCTCATCCGGAGAAGAGGACGAGGAAACCCCCGGCAACAAAGTGTCCACGGGGGGTTCTGTGTGGGGCTGCACCTCCGTTTCTGGAGGGAGCTCTGGGTCCCGGTGATTGGACCTGCAGTCTGCTTCCGGAGAGTGAGGGGGTCTAGATACTGTCGCCTCCGGTGGTCTGCGTTCCCCCATAGGGTGGGGGGTAACGTGTTGCGGGCCCTGGACTTGGGAATACGCCCATGGGGTCCAAAACCCCCACTGTTGAGGCCCTCGCCTCTTGTAGTGGAGGGTCCTGGAACAGGGCCGAGTGTCTGTCCTGTCCCATGGCATAGGCGCTGTCAGTCTGGGAAGAGACCGATGGCTCCCTAGAAGGCCATGGAGGCGCTGAGCTTGGTTGGTATGCAGCTCTGTGCGCCGAGACCGACGCTCCCCTCGGTGCCGAGGCCCGGTGCCGCGACACACATCGGTGCCGGGATTGGGACCGGGAACGGCATGATGACGGGTGCCGAGATCCGGATCGGGAGCGATGTCGGTGCCAGGAGCAGGACGGCGACCTTCGATGAGCGTGGTGCCGGGACGGCAGCGGAGACCGGGACCTGCCACAGGCGCGGTGCCGGGAGGTCGACCGGGATCGGGACCTACCACCAGTTCGGTGCCGGGAGGTCGACCGGGGAGCCGAACGCCGAGGTGAACGGCTCCTGGAGTCTCGGTGCCGGCGGAGACGAGCCCGACCGGGACCGTGCAGATGGCGATCGGTGCCGCGAGTACGACCGGTACTGCCTGGGAGAACGGTGCCGGGACTCCGAGCGGCGCCCCGAGTACGAGCGTTCACGCCTCCGGGGTGATCGGTGCCGGGACTCGGGAGACAGCGCTCGAAGCATCGGCTTACCCCTGGAGGTTACCCGTCCCGGGGGTGCCGGCTGATGCTGAGATGGTTCCGTCAATGCGATCAAGTTCCGAGCCGAGGCAAAGGTCTCTGGCGTAGACGGTACCCATAGCTCGACCCCTGATCTTAAGGGGGAGCTAGGAGGGGCTGGACTCGACGGACCGTTGGGCCCGGAGTCGACAGCAGTCCTGTAGGTGCCGCGGCCAGGGTAGGTGCCGCGGCCAGGGTAGGTGCCGGGCGCTCCACTCGGGCTTGCCTGGATGGTGTTG
The DNA here is from genome assembly GCF_007399415.2 of Gopherus evgoodei. NCBI lineage: Eukaryota > Metazoa > Chordata > Testudines > Testudinidae > Gopherus > Gopherus evgoodei. Next base: position 94,134,441 of record NC_044330.1, read on the forward strand.
CAGATGCCGAGGGACGTGAGTCTGCTCCCGGTGCCGGAGATGGTCGGTGCCGGGGAGTCTTGCAGGTGCCGGCACGGTCCGGTGCCGGAGTAGAACTGGCTGACTGCGCCGCCGGTGTCGGAGACAGAGACGCTTCCATAAGGAGAGCGCGAACTCTTTGGTCTCTCTCCTTCTTAGTGCGAGGCTTAAAAGCCTTGCAAATGCGGCACTTGTCGCTAATGTGCGATTCCCCCAGGCACTTAAGGCACGCGTCGTGGGGATCGCTCGTAGGCATCGGCTTCTTGCACGCTGAGCACTGCTTGAAACCCGGCGAGGCAGGCATGGGCCCGGTGGGGCAACGGCCAACCCGCAAGCGATGTTAGATAACTATTTACAAGATTCTAACTAACTACTATGCTAACAGTCTATCTACTACTTAACTAAGAACTATTTACAACTAAAAACGACGAACAAGAACAGGAGAGCTAGGGACGTGGAGGTCAGCAAGCCGCACTCCACAGTTCCAGCAACCGACACGGTGGTAAGAAGGAACTGAGCGGGCGGGCCGGCCGGCAGGGGTATATATCTGGTGCCATACTGGCGTCACTCTAGGGGGCGACCTGCCGGCCCACTGGAGTTGCTAGGGTAAAAAGTTTCTGGAAGACGTGCACGCGCGACGCGTACACCTACCTGGAATGGATATGAGCAATAACTCGAAGAAGAGTTATTGCATTCATCTGTTTGTCTGATATATAGGGGAAGTCTCAACATGGCTTTTGTGAAAGGAAACCATGCCTCAATCAATCTATTAGAATTCTTTGAGAGAGTCAAAAAACATATGGACAAGGGAGATCCAGTGGATACAGTGTACCTGAACTTTCAGAAAGTCTTTGATAAGGTCCCACACCAAAGGCTCTTAAGCAAAGTACGCAGCAATAGGGTAAGAGGGAAGTCGTCTCATGGATCAGTAACTAGTTAAAACAGGGATTGGCAACCTTTCAGAACTGGTGTGCCGAGTCTTCATTTATTCATTCTGATTTTAGGTTTCGCGTGCCAGTAATACATTAACATTTTTAGAAGGTCTCTTTCCATAAGTGTGTGTGTTTTTATATATATAATACACACACACACAAAATTGTTTAATGTAAAGTAAATAAGGTTTTTAAAATGTTTAATCAGCTACATTTAAAATTAAATTAAAATGCAGAGCCCCCCAAGACCGGTGGCCAAGACCTGGGCAGTCTGAGTGCCACTGAAAATCAGCTCGCTTGTCTCCAAGTCATAATGCATATTGGAAAACAATCCCAATAATACACAAAAAATGATGGGATCTATTTCAGCTGTTACCACTCAAGACAGGTTTCAGAGTAGCAGCTGTGTAAGTGTGTATCCGCAAAAAGAACAGGAGTACTTGCGGCACCTCAGAGATCTGAAAACATCTACTCTGTGCAGCGGCAGTCAAAAAAGCTAATGTTAGGAACCATCAGGAAAGTGATCGATAATGAGACAGAAAATATTGTAATGCCACTATATAAATCTATGGTATGCCCATGCAGTTCTGGTCGCCCTATCTTACAAAAGATATATTAGAATTGGAAAAAATATTAAGAAGAGCAACAAAAATGATTAGGGGTAGCTTCCATAAAGAGGAGAAATCAAAAAGACTGGGACTATTCAGTTTACAAAAGAAATGACTAACGGGTGGATATGACACAGGTCCTCAAAATCATAAATGGGGTGGAGAAAGTGAATAAGGAAGTGTTATTCACCCATTCATGTAACACAACTGGAGGTCACCCAATGAAATTAACAGGCAACAGAAGTACTTCTTCACACAATGCACAATCAGCCTGTGGAATTCTTTGCCAGGGGAGGTTGTGAAGGCCAAAAGTATCACTGGGATTAAATAAATTACGAAGAATAGGTCCATCAATCGTTATCAGCCAAGATGGCCAGGGACTCATGCTTCAAAATATTTGACCATTTTTACATTATTTTATAATACTTGGCCTATCAATTGACCAATCATTTTTGGAACAGGCAAATGCTCAGTCTTAATCTGTAATCACCACAGCACAGTCCTATCCAGAATTTATAAAAACAGCCCCAGGTCCCAAAGTCTCAACATTAGTCTGCTGTTAAGCAACCATGTATGAAACCCCTACTGGGAAAAATGTTTGCATCATCCACTAGCACAGGGGTCGGCAACCACAAAACCTTTTAAAGAATATAATCATCACAAACTGAGTAAAGGAATGTATAAACTTTTAAAAAATAATCTCAGCACAGAATTTAAATTATATATTTGGTGTATCTCTCATTCTGAAATTAAAGACCATCTATTAAAACTAGATATCTGGAGTTTTGCAACACACTGTAAATTTCATAATTAGATTTCTAGCACAGACAATAAGAAAGAAAACCAGATGATTTTTCCTGAAGTAAGTGTTGAATTTCTACCTTCTAATTATAGAACAAAAGAGGGATATGAACCTGTCTCCTGGAGCTCAAGAGTCTGTGTTACAAAAATAGAAGTGTTTTGGGATTATGTTTTTGAGAGGGGAGAAAAACAGAAGAGGAGGGTCCTAGCATTTGGCAAGCAACTTTCTCAACATATGAGATAAATAAATTATTTACATAGTACCATGAGTATGCAAAATGCTCTACATATCAGCAGGATGACAGAGGAGTTTACATTAACCCCAGCAAAGGGGTGCTGAGGTTATGAGAAGGATTGGGACCATAGACAGTAAAAGGGCAGACATATGCTTTTGTTATACAAGTACCTTATTAGATCCTTTTTAAACTTAATTTTTAAACAAAAAAATACTTTGATGTAGTTAATTCAGCGAAGAAGGCAAAAAAAGTCTATTTTGCAGATGCCATTCCAACCAGCAAAAAACTGAATCATCAACAGTAAGCACAGATTTAAAGCCAGACTTTGGCACCTGGTACTGGTATATGCATCGGCTAAGGTCGACATATGTCTCTAATTATCAAGAAACTGTAACTATCTTTTATATCCTTAGTACTTAAGCATTTTAATTTTGTCTATTTATATATTTCATACAGTTTTCAGTGTTTGTTGGCAAAATTAAGTTGATTTATGAGTTTATGGATGAATTTCAGAAGACCATGAGTTTTACTGAAACATAATTAACTTATTAACTTTTAAAAGAAAATGTATGATGCTGAAAGATCACAAGGTGGAGCTCTAGCCTAAAGCTAACTAAAGAAACTCTAGAAGACAGGTCATCCAGAGGTTGACCTAGTTATTTCTTTACAATAAACTTTATAATACATTGTTAAAAACATACTGTAGCATATTTTGCTTACATTTGCCAAATCTCTATACAAAACAGTTCAAATATACCAAAAGTTCCTGCATCTTGGGTGAAATTAAAAAACATATTTATTTGGAATCACTCTGGACTCTCCTTGGATACAAAAGTGTCAAGGGCAACTATATCATGACCTTGCTGAACTTGGTAGACTGTTCCAAAAATAACTGCAAAAAGATTTAAATTCCAATTTTTTACAGCTATAGCATCTCCCACAGTGATGCATCGCCATACTGTAACCGAAGCCCTTTGTTTTCCGTTTCTATTTTGTTTATAATTTCCTGAAAACTTAACGAGTGTTTTATTGCAAATATTTAAAAAATGGGTGAAAAATCAGTACAAAAAATTTACTTCAGTGTTCTGGGAAAATATTAGGGAAAGGGAGGACAGAAAATAAAGCAACAAAAAGTACTTCTGATCTAGCTTCCCACTCTGCAAGGAAAGACAACAACTTGGTGATCTGAGCAGCCCAGGTCACCAAGCTGCCATCTCTCCTTCCAGAGTGGGTAGACTGATCTGTGGAGTTCCGGCACATCTCTTTTTAGGACTTGAGCACTGACATACACATATGCACGTAAGTGTGTGTTTGTATCTTCCACTACATTGCGTTCTTTTAACAGGCAGCCTTGCATTTACATCAAGCCCCGGTCTACACTAGGGGGTGAGGGGAAGGAAATCGATCCAAGTTATACAACTTCAGCTACATCAATAACATAGCTGAAGTCTACATACTTAGATCGACTTTCCATGGTGTATTCACTGCAGTGAGTTGACTGCTGCCGCATCGACTCTGCCTGTGTCTCTCGCGGCGCTGGAGTATAGGAGTCGATTGGAGAGGGCTTGGGGTCGATGTATCGGATCTAGACGAGACACGACAAATCGATTCCTGCTGGATCGATCACTGCCTACCAATACAACGGGCAGAGTAGACATACCCTTAGACTAATTTATTATTAGCATAAACATACCTACCTAGTATAATGGATTTTCTTAATCAGTATTCTGATTTGAGTTGTCTAATCTGGAACAAAAAATGGTAAAAAAAAATAAATAGGTTTTGTAAAACCTGGGAAATTTTTGGTAAACAATTAAAAAAATTGGTAAAAACTGAAAGTGAAGGACCTTGACTATAACCTACCATTAAAGATTTAACAAACAAGAAGTGTACGACCATTATGATTCATTAAAGTTGGGGGGGGGGCGGTGCAGGAGAGAAGAGGTCTCCAGTGACATTAGTCAGTCATTTAATTATATCAGTAATTTACAATGTATCATAAGAACAGCCACACTGGGTCAGACCAAAGGTCCATCTAGCTCAGTATCCTGTCTACCAACAGTGGCCAATCCCAGGTGCCTCAGAGGGAGTGAACCTAACAGGTAATGATCAAGTGATCTCTCTCCTGCCATCCATCTTCACCCTCTTGCAAACAGAGGCTAGGGACACCATTCCTTACCTACAGTGGCTAATAGCCATTAATGGACTTAACCTCCATGAATTTATCTAGTTCTCTTTGAAACTCTGTTATAGTCCCAGCCTTCACAATCTCCTCAGGCAAGGAGTTCCGCAAGTTGACTGTGTGCTGTGTGAAGAACTTCCTTTTATTTGTTTTAAACCTGCTGCCCATTAATTTCATTTGGTGACCCCTAGTTCTTGCATTATGGGAATAAGTAAATAACTTTTCCTTATCTACTTTCTCCACATCACTCATGATTTTATATACCTCTATCATACCCCCTCTTAGTCTCCTCTTTTCCAAGCTAAAAAGTCCTAGCCTCTTTAATCACTCCTCATATGGAACCCGTTCCAAACCCCTAATCATTTTAGTTGCCCTTCTCTGAACCTTTTCTAGTACTAGTATTTTGAGATGAGGAGACCACATCTGTACGCAGTATTCAAGATGTGAGCGTACCATCAATTTATGTAAGGGCAATAATATATTCCCCTTCTTATTCTTTATCCCCTTTTTAATGATTCCTAACATCCTGTTTGCTTTTTTGACAGCCTCTGCATACTGCGTGGACATCTTCGGAGAACTATCCACGATGACTCCAAGATCTTTTTCCTGATTAGTTATAGCTAAATTAGCCCCCATCATATTATATGTATAGTTGGGGTTATTTCTTCCAATGTGCATTACTTTACATTTATCCACATTAAATTTCATTTGCCATTTTGTTGCCCAATCACTTAGTTTTGTGAGATCTTTTTGAAGTTCTTCACAGTCTGTTTGGGTCTTAACTATCTTGAGCAGTCTAGTATCGCCAGCAAACTTCGCCACCTCACTGTTTACCCCTTTACCAGATCATTTATGAATACGTTGAATAGGATTAGTCCTAGGACTGACCTTTGGGGAACACCACTAGTTACCCTTCTCCATTCTGAGAATTTACCATTTATTCCTACCCTTTGTTCCCTGTCTTTTAACCAGTTCTCAGTCCACGAAAGGACCTTTCCTGTTATCCCATGACAACTTAATTTACATAAGAGCCTCTGGTGAAGGACATTTTCAAAGGCTCTCTAGAATCTAAGTACACTATGCCCACTGGATCCCCCTTGTCCACATGTTTGTTGACTCCTTCAAAAGAACTCTAATAGATTAGTAAGACACGATTTCCCTTTACAGAAATCATGTTGACTCTTGTCCAACAATTTATGTTCTTCTAGGTGTCTGACAATTTTATTCTTTACTATTGTTTCAACTGATTTGCATGGTACCGATGTTAGACTTACCTGTCTGTAATTGCCGGGATCACCTCTAGAGCCCTTTCTAAATATTGGCGTTACATTAGCTATCTTTCAGGCATTCTGTACAGAGGCCGATTTAAAGGACAGGTTACAAACGACAGTTAATAGTTCCGCAACTTCACATTTGAGTTCTTTCAGAACTCTTGGGGTGAATGCCATCCGGTCCTGGTGACTTGTTAATGTTAAGCTTATCAATTAATTCCAAAACCTCCTCTAGTGACACTTCAATCTGTGACAGTTCCTCAGATTTGTCACCTACAAAAGCTGGCTCAGGTTTGGGAATCTCCCTAACATCCTCAGCCGTGAAGACTGAAGCAAAGAATCCATTTAGTTTCTCCGCAATGACTTTATTGTCTTTAAATGCTCCTTTTGTATCTCGATCATCGAGAGGCCTCACTGGCTGTTTAGCAGGCTGCCTGCTTCTGATGTACTTAAAAAAAAAAATTGGTATTACCTTTTGAGTTTGTGGCTAGCCGTTCTTCAAACTCCTCTTTGGCTTTTCTTACTTCATTTTCACACTTAATTTGGCAGTGTTTATGCTCCTTTCTATTTACCTCACTAGGATCTGACTTCTACTTTTTAAAGGAAGTCTTTATCTCTCACTGCTTCTTTTAGATGATTAAGCCATGGTGGCTCTTGTTTAGTTCTTTTACTGTGTTTCTTAATTTGGGGTATACATTTAAGTTGGACCTCTGTTATGGTGTCTTTTAAAAGCACCCATGCAGCTTGCAGAGATTTCACTTTAGTCACTGTACCTTTTAATTTCTGTTTAACTACCCCCTTCATTTTTGCATAGTTCCCCTTTTTGAGGATTACAACACAAACACCTGATGTGGTACAAAAGCAAGGACTAAATTAAGCTTCTAACTCTACCCACAATTGGAGCTCTACTTCAATACAATATTACTGTATATACTCATTCATTAATAAGCTGACCCCCCCAGGATGGATAGGTAAAAATGGCAAAGACTGTATGACCCTTTCATAAGATGATCCTATATTTCAGGGGTTGGCAAACTTTGGCTCCTGGTCCATTAGGGTAAGCTGCCAGCGGGCATGGACGTTTTGCTTACCTGAAGCGTTTGCAGGCATGGAGCCTCTCAGCTCCCGGTGGCCACAGTTTGCTGTCCCCAACCAATAGGAGCGGTGGAAAGTGGCGCCACTTCCCGCTGCTCCCATTGGCTGGGAACGGCGAATGGCGGCCACTGGGAGCTGAGGGGCTCTGTGCCTGCAGACGCTCCAAGTAAACAAAACATCCCAACACATCAGCGGCTTACCGCCCTGCTATATTTTAAAACTCTGCATCACAAGAAACACTCAAAAGTTTTCCTAGAATTATTTTAATGTAATTAACAAAAAACCTGTTATAATAAATATGTATTCACCTTCAAAATTAGTCAATTTAAAATCAGTAAATGGATATTTAAAACAAGTACCTCAGAACAATATAAGACTTTAAAATGTCTTTAAATCTTTCAAAGTCCGAATCAGTCTCTGATTCACCAAACAGTTCATTAAACTCTGCTTCAGTCACAGCTGCTCCTGCATTGTAGATGTCAGCAGTGTCATCTTCAGATTCAGACTCCTTCTCATCATCAGGCTCTGTTGTGTCATCATAAAATATGGCATCATCTTCTGACCCCTCAAGTGCATTGCTGATACAGCATTTCCAAAATGATTTTTCTATCATTTCCGAGGAAATGGACACCCACGCGTCCTTGACCCACTGGGCAACCAGACTGATTTTGGGTTTCATAAGATTCCCGCCTTTTGTCAACTTCGCCATGCCTGAGAACATCCATACAGACCACATTTTGTGTAGCTTGTCTTTAAAAAGTTTGTTCAGGCAGACATCAAGCAGTTGTAAGTTAAGCCTCCAGATATTACAGCCCAAGTAGTTTTCATTTTTTTGGCCACATTTTTCACCTCATCGTGTGTGCCCTGGACATGTCCCAAACAAGCATAGCAGGCTTCTTGAAAAGTGCTCCTGGTCTCTTTTATTCCACACTTTTTTCAGCCATTCAATAGTCCCACTTTCATCCATCCATCCATCCCTTTTCAAGTGCACATAGGATGACACCAGCAGGAAATTTCATGTATTTAGGCAAGGTTTTTTCTTTTAAAAATAACAGGAGGGAGCTTTAATCCATTTGCCAAACATGATAAAACCACCGTAAAATGGATTTTTTTCCATGGCAAGCGGTTTTAATTAAAATTGTTTTTTCACCAACACCGGTTACCGTTCTGTTGCTTGGGAGATCGAATGTCATCAGTATTTTGTCCATATCTCCTATTTGTGACAGCTCAAGTGCATATTCCTTAGATATTTTATAATAAACCTTTGAAAAGATTGGATTTTTTCTTCCAGATCTCTCAGCATCGATTGTGCTATCTTTGTTCACTGACAAAGACAGAGACCACGATGGTTCAAGAAACAAAGTACACTAACCCACTGATGCGACAAACAGTGACAGCTTTACTGACTTGTATTTGTCGTCTTTCTACATTTGCAGAGCACGTGGACGAATTCCAGTGACATTGTACCCATTGTCAACATTCAACAACCCAATTATTGAGCTCTTTCTCCAGTTCAGAAAATGAAGCGTACCCCGCTGGACATTTTTTCTTGGTTCTTGGCTTGTCTTTTAGTGTTGTTTTATTTTTTTGCCATTCTCTTACTTGCTTCTCATTGATACAGAATTCACTAGCAGCAGCGCAATTATTGTTTGCTTCTGCATATTCAACAACTAAGTTTGAACGCTGTGTGATAAGCAGACTTTTCTTTTGATTTCACCGTTCATTTTAAATACTATTATGAAAATAGATTATTATTGTTATAGATTTTGTAGGACTTTATATGGGAACGTCACCTCCTTTATCACTGTCAAATTATTATTGTTCTTTGGCATGTCTGTGGTGATAAAAGCCTATTTTATTAGAGATTCCATCGATTCTGCACATTATATTTTCATATTGGCCCAAGACTCATGCGGTCCATTGGCAGAAGTGCATGAAGAGATCAAATTACACAGTAGCAGACTGACTCCAGTGCTATAGTACTATTGTTAATTGTATTTTTCTGACTGGCTTGTAAGGTATAGCATTTTGTGAAATGCATGGGTCAAATGTCATGCAGTTCTGCAGCACTGCTCATTTAGTATTCATTTCAAGCCAATCTAGTCCACTAAACAAAGCCTTTGCAACTTTAAAAAGCTGCAGTACAGATATCAATAAATAGGTTGGCAAACTTTGGCTCCCGGCCTGTCAGGGTAAGCCGCTGGCAGGTCGGGATGTTTTGTTTACCTGGAGCGTCTGCAGGCATGGAGTCCCTCAGCTCCCAGGGGCCACAGTTCCCATTGGCTGGGAATGGCAAACCATAGGAAGTGGCACGGGCCGAGGGACATGCTGGCTGCCACTTCCCGCAGTTCCCATTGGCTGGGAACAGCGAATCGCAGCCACTAGGAGCTGAGGGGCTCAATGCCTGCAGACGCTCCAGGAAAACAAAACAACAATGTATTAGATATTCAAGTCAAGAATTCCATAGAGCTTAAAATCATCAAATTTTGGTGTAGACCCATTTATAAGCCAACCCCCACTCTCTAAAGCTTCACTTTTTTACCAGAAATATTTGGCTTATGAACCAGTATATACAGTAACTCAAATTATAACTTGCCCCTAACTCCAGTCCCTTACACAAAAGAAATTGAGTTTAGCACTACTTTTAACCCAAATTGGCTGGCTTGTGACAAAGCATAAGCTAAAACTTGAGAATACACAACTCATCAGATGTTAACACAACCACAGGCTAGCACCATTCAACTACCAATAGAGCTCCAATGCCTCCCCTCTCCATGTGCCAAAAAAAGGACAAAAAGTTCTCCCACAATTTACTTGGGAAATAATTTAGAAAGAGATTCATTTTACTACAGCACTGAGGACTATCGGATGTGCCTCCAGAAGACTTGGCATCACACACAAGTGTGAGAGTGGATACACTAACTTGAGTGCTATTTTGCAATGTGGCCAGCCTCACTTGTGCTAAGCTAAGCTGAGAGAAGAGACTGAAATGCAGTTCACTTCAGTATTAAGAAGTTAAAACATATCTTTAGTCAAACTTTCCTTAAATGTAGCAGCAGATACCTGTAGTATACAAGTTACCAGTGACCAAACAACCCAGTAATATGTAATCCCACATACAGTGCCAAAGGGTCAGGTTTAATTCAGAATTTGTTACAAATGGCAATACAGACAAAGAAAAGCAAATTATCTGATGTTAATTTACACTTAGAGACTTAGAAAGAAATTATAAACAGTTTTATATCAGCTCTCTTTTCTTTCCTTTTTAAAAACAAAGCTCACAATTCTTAAGGAGACTTTCACACTTAAAATTCAGGATAAACCTCGTCAGGAAGTGATGCAAAGAAAAGAATGACGGTCTTATGGACAGGTCATGATTCTGTACACTGGGATTCAATTTCTCATTGAGCCACAAACTTCCTATTGGACCTTAGGAAAGACACAATCTACGTAGTACCTCAGTTCCTCATCTGCATGGAGCAACATCTGAAGAAGTGGGGTTTTTTTACCCACGAAAGCTTATGCCCAAACTCATCTGCCAGCGGACTCCTCGTTGTTTTTACTCAAATTACAGAATCACTCAAAAACAATAAATACATAAAACAGCACAACATAGAATAATGCATGAAGTGACTATTGGACATGTCATATGCTCTACTCAACTGAATACATTACAGTAGCCACAACCACAGAGTTAATTGCTAGTGTATTGCAATGTGACTAGAACCATTAGATGAGTGCCTTGTTGCATTTTTCCAATGCTGTATTTTTAATATGGAAAGATTAAAATATTTTACAAGAATATTTTAAACACAGACATTTAACTTCTTCTATGCTTAAGAAATTCAGCATTGTCCTTTTATCATAACAATGGTCCATTACCCGCATGCCAAATGCTACCAAGGACGGTTTAATACCCCAACAAAAGGCAAACAATTTGCTTTCATCACTCTTTGAGGAAAAACAAATGTCAGGATCACGCACAGAAGTTAAGCTTCTCCAATACTGTGGCTCCAGGCACTGGCCCTTTCTGAAGGTCTTTGCATTTTTGCTAGACTAGTGAGAGAGTTTGTAGGATTTGTCACCACAGCCTGTTCTTACCCCTTCCCTCTCCCTGTGTCTCATAGCCAGCAGGAAAGGTATGGCTGGGAGCTGTCACTAGGGTCATGTACTTCAAAAGCAGGAGCAGAGACAACATTGTGTGTGCTGGGACTCAGAAAATGAACCATCATTCTGTGGTCACTGTTTAGCCAGTCAGGCCCTGACACAGGTCCTGCATAAGGAGAGAAGTATCTGATTACCAGATCAGGTTTAGGCAGCTAATGAGCTAATTAGTCCATTAACAAGCAGACTGGATAAAAAAGTGCAGGATGGAACTGCAAGAGGGAAATCAAAAGAGAAAAGGCTAGCTAGGCCTGATAAAGGGAGTTCTCTGTGCAGAGAGATGTTTCCTGCCCCTTCTAGGTAAGCTCAAGGACTGTAAATAATATGCCAGCATGAGTATCTAAAAGATGGTGAGGTGAAGCACTGTAAATAAAAACTCAACAGTGGTATCTACAAAAGGAATGTCTCTGAGTGGTCTGAGAGTGAATAAAGATGACTGGAGAGAGGGAGCCCCATCACAAGGAGTTGCACACTTATCTCCCTTAGACATCTGAATATCCCAGCCTTACACTGTACGGTCTGCGGGAGGGGACTATCTTAATAAAGGATAGCAGTAAGACAGAAAATATAAAGTCACTATATAAATCGATGGTATACCCACACCTTGAATACTGCATGCAGTTCTGGTTGCCCCACCTCAGAAAAGACATTAGAACTGGGAAAAGGGCAACCAAAATTATTAGGAGTACGGGAACAGTTTCCAGGGAGAGATTAAAAACACTGGGACTGTTCAGTTTAGAAAAGAGACAACTAACGAGGGATAAGACAAGAGATCTATAAAATCATGAAGGTGAGGAGAAAGTGAAAGTGTTATTTACCCCTTCATATAACACAAGAACTAGGAGTCACCTAGAGAAATTAATAGGCAGCAGGTTTAAAACAAATAGAAGGAAGTACTTCTTCACACAATGCAGTTAACCTATGGAATTAATTGCCAGGAGATGCTGAGAAGGCCAGAAGTACAAGTAGTTTAAAAAAGGATAAGTCCATGAAGGATAGGTCTATCAATAGCTATTAGCCAAGATGGTCAGGGATGCAAACCCATCTTCTGGGTGTCCTTGAGGCTCTCATTGCTGGAGCTGGATGACAGAGGATAAATCACTTGACATTTGTCCTGTTCATTCCCTCTGAAGCAGGGGCTCTCAACCTTTTTCTGTCTGAGCCCTCTCTCCCCACAACATGCTATAAAAACTCCACGGCTCACCTGTGCCACAACAATTGTTTCTTCTGTATATAAAAGGCAGGGTCAGCATTACGGGGTAGCAAACAGAGCAACTGCCCGGGCCCCACACCAAAAGGGGCACAGCAAAGCTAAGTTGCTCAGGCTTTGGCTTGAGCCCCAAGTGGGAGGGGCATGGTGCCCCAAAGCTGCAGTCTCGTGTGGCAGGCTTTGGCTTTCTGGCCCGAGCTCTACCAAGTCTAATGCTGGCCATGCTTGGCGGACTCCCTGAAACCTGCTCACGGACCTCAGGGGGCCACGAGACTCACGGTTGAAAACCTCTGCTCTGAAGCATGTGACAATAGGTCCCTGTCAGAAGACAGGATTCTGAAGTAGATGGATCATTGGTTGGACCAAGTATGGCCATTCCTTTGTACTTAATATGTATTTGTACAATTCCTATTACAATGGGTTTCCCCAATGTGCTACTGTAATAAAAATAGAAAATTACTACTACTACTACTACAACAACAATCGGCTCCAACTACAGCATTATTCTATTTCATTGGCATCTGTAGGCCTGCTGCTAAAAGGAAAAAGGCAGTATATTGGCTGAGTTTGAATGGCTGCCTATTTGCGCGAGGACTTTGATTCTAAGCAGATATATTTTCCCACCTGTCTTATGCAGAATGGAAGCTTTGCACAGGAAGAGTCTTCATTAGTGCATAGTACACTTATTAGCATAATAATTTTGAGAACAACAGCAGAGCACTCTATTCATACTGATGCTCCTGATATTGCTGTTATACAAGCAAGAGGTAGTTAATCAATATCAGTTCCTAAACGATTTACCTACTGGTGCAGAAGATGACTGAATGCTACAATATAATCTATGCCATTGAAATCTGAACATTAATTTAAAGAGTGTGGACGAAACATTGTTTCATCAAAAACCTTATTGTTTGACAGGCTTGTAAAAACTAAATAGATCTTGGGTTTTTAATTTTGCTTTTTAGACTAACATTTTGCTATTTCCATAAAAGCTTTGACACATGATATTGATGCACATGAAATCTATATAAAGAACATACCATCTTCAAATTAAAAAGTTAGTTATCCTTGTAATTTCACCCCTTCTTAAATCCGTGCCATATACAAAAGTAATAACTTAAAGCTTATTTAATATCCACTCCCTCAAAGATATGTACTAATGTCCACATTATTTGTTCAGCAATTTGTGGCATCAAATACTACCCTTTTTAAGAGACAGCAGAAGTGTTTTGCATGACTTTAATGCAACTTATTGGCTGACCTTACACATGACACAGGTTATCAAGCAACCAGTTCTACAATTATTATAACAAGACTTATCATATACAAAAGTCACTATAAACAATTTTTTGTCTAAAAGACCCTCTTTACTTGCTGGGGAAGAGAGGAAGATTAATGTGGCACAGTAACATATTGAGACCTAGAATTAAATTAGGTTACAAGAGAAATACGTTATAGTGGTCTCAATTTAGTTTTCACTGGATACTTTTTTTTAATATCCTAAAACCACGATAAAAGTTTGGCAATATTCAAGTCCAGCAGTCCTTTCAGTTCTGGAAAGGACTACTTCTAGCAGGTTAAGAATTGTGGTTACTGAAAGAGCTGTATCTTAGTAATAGTAATAATTGGAGATATACCAATCTCCTAGAACTGGAAGGGACCTTGAAAGGTCATTGAGTCCAGCCCCCTGCCTTCACTAGCAGGACCAAGTACTGATTTTGCCCCAGATCCCTAAGTGGCTCCCACAAGGACTGAACTCACAACCCTGGGTTTAGCAGGCCAATGCTCAAACCACTGAGCTATCCCTCTCCCCAAAATCTTTTGCTTTTACAAAGCTCAGGAAGTAAATCCAATTATTTGTTTTTAAAAGGTAACAAATAGACAACTGCTTTCAATCTGTCCTTACATAAATTCAATATGGGGGATTTTCAAAAGTACCTAAAATGTAAAAGCAAAAATGTCCCACTGATTTTCAATGGGACTTGTGCACCTAAATCTCTTAGGTGCTTTTGAAAAAAGTCTTCCCATAAAGCCTTAAGATACTATGCATCAAGCTTATTAATGCTAATCAACCAAAATTCAAATTGAACCCAAGGGTTGCCATGGTATCAAAATGTTTAAATTGCAACAAAATTTGCCCTCAAATAATTCAATCCATAATCTATCTTCTTGAAAAAAAAATCAAGAAACAACAAATATTTAAGTAAGCATAGTGTCTCACCAAGATAAGAATGAACAGTCATACTCCGGACACAAAGTGTCAAGTGCATGGTGGAAAAAAAAATCCCCAAAATTCACTGGTTCCACTTCTTAAGGATCTTTTATTTTGCAATAAAAAAGTATCAAGTAGTTAATATTAAGTGAAGAGTTTAAAATCATCTAAAACAACTACTACGGTATCTATTACTTTAGCCCCCAGCAGATAATGTTCAAGAAAGACTGAGCAGTTGCTGTCACCTTCTCTCTAGTGCTGTTCTCCCGCTTTTATCTTTTGCAAAAGTAGCAGAAGCAACAGTGCCAGACAGATGTCTCAAACAAGTTACATATGCTATGAATTTCCCCACACACACACACACAGGAGAAATAAAGGAATCCAATACTCTCTACTATTCCAGCTCACTAAGTTATGAGAATTCCTTCATACTTAGCATACCATGAAGATCACACTAAGTGCATAGGGCTCAAAAGGTATCAATGAAACTGCTTCAACTATTTATTGTCACATTCACCTACACACATGAAAATTCTCAAACGTAAATAAGTATTGCGCGAGGAGGGGAGAAACAGGCTTCTCCGAAGGCTGTGACAAAAATATGCTTGATATGAGCAAAGCAATTAACATGCAAAGTATGTCACAAAATCATACTTCAACTACATATTCAACATCCTTTTGCTATTGCTTCTCCCATACAAGACATACTAGCAGGCTATTTTGGATCATTCTCTTCTAATAAGTTGTCCATTTTTACAGATTTTTATTGCCATTAACATTACAGTTATTGGAAATAAGATGACATTTTACTGTAAGATTTTAGTTTTCATATTAGTTTAATACTTGTAATCAGTGAATTTTTAAATATAACAAATCAAATCTGACTCATCTCTGGGTTAAGGTGAGGAATGTATCTCAAATAGTCTGCTTCTACCAGTATGGAAAACTGTTCCAGCCACTCAATTTTAGTTTTATCCCAATATTTGGACTTGTATAATCCTGTGTTTTATCATTTCTGTTGATGCTTGATTTGACATCAACAGTTACTTTTTTTTTTTTTTTTTTAATTTATTAGATATCAGGTACACCAGCTACTGAGTCTCCCTGCTAATTTTTGTGGCTTCACAATCATATTATTTTAGTGTTTCTTTTCACTGTTTCTATGTGAAAGACCAACAAAAACAGGAGAAATTACTTAACTATACAAGGGCAGCAATGAAACTGTCTAAACACAAAGGGTTGTCAAGCACACAAAGGAAACAAACTGAAAAAGAAAAATTCCTACTGGTTTCTCCAATTTCTTTCAGTTATACTAATCTTAGACATTACTTGTAACAATAGCTGGCAAAAAATTCAGACAGAACAGTATCACTTTTAAACAGCTATATTCCTGTTATATTCCTTCTTTCCTTTTCTGAGGTAATACACCATTAATGATGTATTACTTATAGACTCAGACTCTAGGACTGGAAGGGACCTTGAGGGGTCATCGAGTCCAGTCCCCTGCCCTCATGGCAGGACCAAATACTGTCTAGACCATGGCTAATAGACATTTATCTAACCTATTCTTAAATATCTCCAGAGATGGAGATTCCACAACTTCCCTAGGCAATCTATTCCAGTGTTTAACTACCCTGACAGTTAGGAACTTTTTCCTAATGTCTAACCTAAATCTCCCTTGCTGCAGTTTAAGCCCATTGCTTCTTGTTCTATCATTGGAGGCTAAGGTGAACAAGTTTTCTCCCTCCTCCTGATGACACCCTTTTAGATACCTGAAAACTGCTATCATGTCCCCTCTCAGTCTTCTCTTTTCCAAACTAAACAAACCCAATTCCTTCAGCCTTCCTTCATAGGTCATGTTCTCAAGACCTTTAATCATTCTTGTTGCTCTTCTCTGGACCCTCTCCAATTTCTCCACATCTTTCTTGAAATGCGGTGCCCAGAACTGGACACAATACTCCAGGTGAGGCCTAACCAGTGCAGAGTAAAGCGGAAGAATGACTTCTCGTGTCTTGTTTACAACACACCTGTTAATGCATCCCAGAATCACGTTTGCTTTTTTTGCAACAGTATCACACTGTTGACTCATATTAAGCTTGTGGTCTACTATGACCCCTAGATCTCTTTCTGCCATACTCCTTCCTAGACAGTCTCTTCCCATTCTGTATGTGTGAAACTGATTGTTCCTTCTTAAGTGGAGCACTTTGCATTTATCTTTATTGAACTTCATCCTGTTTACCTCAGACCATTTCTCCAATTTGTCCAGACCATTTTGAATTTTGACCCTGTCCTCCAAAGCAGTTGCAATCCCTCCCAGTTTGGTATCGTCCGCAAACTTAATAAGCGTACTTTCTATGCCAACATCTAAATCGTTGATGAAGATATTGAACAGAACCGGTCCCAAAACAGACCCCTGCGGAACCCCACTTGTTATACCTTTCCAGCAGGATTGGGAGCCATTAACAACTACTCTCTGAGTATGGTTATCCAGCCAGTTATGCACCCACCTTATAGTAGCCCCATCTAAATTGTACTTTCCTAGTTTATCTATAAGAATATCATGCGAGACTGTATCAAATGCCTTACTAAAGTCTAGGTATATCATCCACCGCTTCTCCCTTATCCACAAGGCTTGTTATCCTATCAAAGAACGCTATCAGATTAGTTTGACACGATTTGTTCTTTACAAATCCATGTTGGCTATTCCCTATCACCTTACCACCTTCCAAGTGTTTGCAGATGATTTCTTTAATTACCTGCTCCATTATCTTCCCTGGCACAGAAGTTAAACTAACTGGTCTGTAGTTTCCTGGGTTGTTTTTATTTCCCTTTTTATAGATGGGCACTATATTTGCCCCCTTCCAGTCTTCTGGAATCTCCCCCGTCTCCCATGATTTCCCAAAGATAATAGCTAGAGGCTCAGATACCTCTTCTATTAACTGCTTGAGTATTTTAGGATGCATTTCATCAGGCCCTGGTGACTTGCAGGCATCTAACTTTTGTAAGTGATTTTTTACTTGCTCTTTTTTTATTTTCTCTTCTAAACCTACCCTCTTCCCGTAAGCATTCACTATACTAGACATTCCTTCAGACTTCTCAGTGAAGACTGAAACAAAGAAGTCATTAAGCATCTCTGCCATTTCCAAGTCTTCCGTTACTGTTTCCCCCTCCTCATTGAACAGTGGGCCTACCTTGTCCTTGGTCTCCCTCTTGCTTCTAATGTATTGATAAAAAGTCTTCTTGTTTCCCTTTATTCCCATAGCTAGTTTGAATTCATTTTGTGCCTTTGCTTTTCTAATCTTGCCTCTGCATTCCTGTGTTATTTGCCTATATTCATCCTTTGTAATCTGACCTAGTTTCCATTTCTTATATGATGCCTTTTTATTTTGTAGGTCACGCAAGATCTCATCGTTAAGCCAAGGTGGTCTTTTGCCACATTTTCTATCTTTCCTAACCATCGGAATAACTTGCTTTTGGGCCTTTAATAGTGTCCCTTTGAAAAACTGCCAACTTTCCTCAGTTGTTTTTCCCCTCAGTCTTAATTCCCATGGGACCTTACCTATCAGCTCTCTGAGCTTACCAAAATCCACCTTCCTGAAATCCACTGTCTCTATTCTGCTGTACTCCCTTCTACCCTTCCTTAGAATTGCAAATTCTATGATTTCATTATCACTTCCACCCAAGCTTCCTTCTACTTTCAAATTCTCAACAAGTTCCTCCCTATTTGTTAAAATCAAGTCTAGAACAGCTTCCCCCCAGTAGCTTTTTCAACTTTCTGAAATAAAAAATTGTCTGCAATGCAGTCCAGGAACTTATTAGATAGTCTGTGCCCCGCGGTGTTATTTTCCCAACATATATCTGGATAGTTGAAGTCCCCCATCACCACCAAATCTTGGGCTTTGGATGATTTTATTAGTTGTTTGAAAAAAGTCTCATCCACCTCTTCCACCTGATTAGGTGGCCTGTAGTAGTCTCCCAGCACGACATCACCCGTGTTTTTTACCCCTTTTAGCCTAACCCAGAGACTCTCCACACTTCCGTCTCCTATGTCCATCTCCACCTCAGTCCAAGTGTGTACATTTTTAATATATAAGGCAATACCTCCTCCCTTTTTCCCCTATCCTTCCTGAGCAAACTATACCCATCCACACCAACATTCCAGTCGTGTGTATTATCCCACTAAGTTTCAGTAATGCCAATAATGTCATAGTTGTATTTATTTATTAGCACTTCCAGTTCTTCCTGCTTATTACCCATACTTCTTGAATACTAGTCAACATATTGCTCTAACAACTGTACTCCATGATGTTCACAAGTAATAGTGCTCAAATTTTCAATTTGAAGGTATTAACTTTTTTATAACTATTTATTCAATGTCAGGGCTTCTTCGTTCTAATGAGGTAGTTAGCCACCAATTGCAGAATACTCAGCACACTCCGGATCAAGAAAAGTGGTGACTGCCCAAGATTCTGCTGTGACTTATTGCTAGCAGATGTGCTTCTTGTTAAGGATTTTACCAATAGCTTGTGATCATTTCTCTCATAATTCTATCATTTTGTTAAGTCTACAGCCTGTTAAAAGAGGTATTTTTAAAGTTAAAAAGACCATTTTTAATAATTCAAACACTTTTACTGTTATTTATAGTAACCTCTTGATATCTGAAACTAAAGTCCACTTTTTCGAAAATATTTTTTCAGTCCCACGTTAACTTGTTATTGTGGGGTTGCTCATGAATGCTGGCATGCAGATACATAGGGCTAAAGAACAGCTTAAGAAAACAATTCGGTTTAGAAATTCAAAACTGAGAGGTTAATTTTTTATTTAATAATTTAGCATTTTATGGTATAATGTTAAACAGTGAATTTTTCAAAATATGTGCTTCAAATCCCTCAAGTACTGATCTTTTAATAAGAATGATGGATTGGCATTGAATTACCTTGTGTCACGCTAATCTCTTAGGATTGTGAATATAGCATGTCAATCTTATGTACTGCATATTCAAAAAGACTGTTACTTTTGGGAATTGCTGTTTATATCAATAAGCAACAGAAACGTCAAATGCTGTTGTCTAGCCAAGTAAGAGTAAGAATACAATTTAATCTATTTAAAAACGGTCTGCATTTGAAAATTCCCAAAATTTAAATGAAGGTTTTCTGACAGACTCTACATTAAGTAGATCACATGACAAACGTTATATGTTGTCAGTAGTAGCAATTATGTGGAGGTGATTTCATTTTTTTTTTTTTTTAATCATGATGGACCTGTTAAAAAAGACATTTAGATACAACAGAATCTGGTCACCATCTGACTACATATTGTTAGAATAAGATGTAAAAATATTACAGCTGTCGAGAGATTTAAAAAATTAATCATGATTTACTGCACTGTTAAACAACAATCGAATACCATTTATTTAAATTGTTTTGGATATTTTGTACATTTTCAAATATATGGATTTCAATTACAGCAGAGAAAAGAGCGTACAGTGCTCATTTTATTTTTTATTATTCTTTTATTTTTTTAAGAGTACAAATATCTGTATGATTTTAATACAAAAATACAAGTACCATAGTGCAATCTCTATCATGAAAGTGCAACTTATAAATGTAGGTTTTCAGTTACATAACTGCACTCAAAAACGAAACAACTTTTAAAGTTTTAAAGCCTTCAAGTCCAATCAGTCCTACTTCTTGTTCAGCCAAGATATTTACATGCCAGATGCGCTAAAGAGTCATATGTCCCTTCATGCTTCAACCATCATTCCAGTGGACATCCGTCCATGCTGATGGCAGGTTCTGCTCGATAACAATCCAAAGCAGAGCGGAGAGACGCACATTCATTTTTGTCATCTGAGTCAGATGCCACCAGCAGAAGGTTGATTTTCTTTTTTGGTGGTTTGGGTTCTGTAGTTTCCGCAGCAGAGTGTTGCTTTTTTAAGACTTCTGAAAGCATGCGCCACACCTCATCCCTCTCAGATTTTGGAAGGCACTTCAGCTTCTTAAATCTTGGGTCGAGTGCTGTCGATATCTTTAAAAAATTCACATTGGTATCTTCTTTGCATTGTGTCAAATTTGCAGTGGAAGCGTTCTTAAAGTGAACATGTGCTGAGTTATCATCCGAGACCGCTATAACATGAAATATACGGCAGAATGTAGGTAAAACAGAGCAGGAGACATACAATCCTGCCCCAAGGAGTTCAGTCACAAATTTAATTAATGCATTTTTTTTTTAAAACGAGCATCACCAGCATGAAAGCATGTCCTCTGGAACAATGGCCAAAGCATGAAGAGGCATATAAATCTTTAGCACATCTAGCACGTAAATATCTTGCAACGCCAGCTACAACAGTGCCATGCAAATGCTTGTTCTCACTTTCAGGTGACATTGTCAACAAGAAGTGGGCAGCATTATCTTCTGCAAATGTAAACAAACTTGTTAGAGCGATTGGCTGAACAAGAAGTAGGAGGGATTGGACTTGAAGGCTCTAAAGGTTTACATTGTTTTGTTTGAGTGCCGTTATGTAACAAAAAACCTACATTTGTAAGTGCATTTTCATGATAAAGAGACTAATACAGTACTTCTATGATATGAATTGAAAAACTATTTCTTCTGTTTATCATTTTTACAGTGCAAATATTTGTAATGAAAAACAAAGTGAGTAATCTACACTTAGTGTTCTGTATTGTAATTGAAATCGATATATCTGAAAATGTAGAAACATCCAAAAATATTTAATAAATTTCAATTGGTATTCTATTGTTTAAGAGTGCAATTAATCACAATTAATCGTGATTTTTTAGTTAATTGTGTCAATTAACTGCAATTAATCGACAGCCCTAAAAACATTTTTATAAACAATTATTTGTTTTGAAAGAGTAATTTTAATAACCCTGCTTAAACACTTACTGGTTTAAGTCACAGCAGTATAAATCACCAAGTGCAAAGTTTTGATTTAAACTGATCACTGATTTTAATCAACTTTTCCATTTGTACTCAATTACTTTCTGAAAAAGGTATATTCTCCTTTGTTGATAAGACCATGAAAACACATTGATTTACAACTAGAGCCTTTATACTAGTTTTGTTTCATCTTTCTGGCTCCTAGGAGGGTACAATGTAATTGTCTTGCTTTTATTTAAGCAACTATATAGTTCAATATTTTCAGATTCTTATTAATTGTACATTTTAGAATTAAGAAAATTACAAATTGTACACTGCTTATTTACTACTATTACGCCATATTTATAAAGATGGACCTCAGAAGTCAGAATCAGGGGGGAATATAGCTTTCAAGTGAAAAACAGCCTTTAACTGAAAGTTTTTGATAGAGGCTCATGATTTAGCATCTTTACTTTTTATGTACACGTTTTAATAGGTTATAAGTAGTTTAGACTTTTAGCATATTTTGTATTAAATCTAGATTATTTTAAACAGATTTTTAAAAAGAAAAATTTATAATTAATTTAAATGGAAAAAAATCAATATTTATCCACTCTGGCCACTATTTATGTCCTCCATCTTTAGCAATTACGATATGTAAATTCTGAAAAGAAAACTATAGCTTTTTTGGACAACAAATATGAATGCTAAAGTTGTGAGGGTTTTAACAAAATTATGTATAAAGATTCCAATGTCACTGACTGATGCGTTTCAGAGATTCCACATTATTTTATGGTAGGGATTGTGCTTAGATTAAGTTTCTTAATACCCTGCTGTACAAGGATGCTGTGGATCATAAATATTGATATCTCATCCCTTGCAATTTCATAAATGTGAAGAGAACAACAAATAACTTCACTCCAAGGATATTCATTTGGCATCAGAGCATGAAGATGGTTCATCTTCATCCTTAAACCCAAAACGAAGAAATATCAAGTTTTAGAGAAGAAGGCTCAAGGAGACATTAGTACCCAACTCAATTATACAACAAGAAAACTTCTGAGTGTAAATCTGAATGTAAATGAGGTCTGGCAGTTGTTCAACCTCATCTCTACTTAAAACATTCCCTATATAGCAGGGTCAGGCTACCTTTGGCACACATGCCAAAGGCGACACGCAAGCTGATTTTCAGCAGCACTCACACTGCCTGGGTCCTGGCCTCTGGTCTGGGGGGGGCTCTGCATTTTAATTTAATTTTAAATGAAGCTTCTTAAACATTTTAAAAACCTTATTTACTTTACACACAACAGTTTAGTTATATATTATAGATTTATAGAAAGATATCTTCTAAAAACGTTAAAATGTATTACTGGAACGTGAAACCTTAAATTAAAGTGACTTAATGAAGACTTGGCACACCACTTTAGAAAGGCTGCCGATCCCTGCTCTATAGGGTATAAAAATTCTTGATGATTAAATGCCATCAATTTGGTTCTGTAAGTAACAGGACAAGCCTGCAACATCTTTTTTCATAGAAGAGTGTTTTTTGATTTCACAAAAGTAGTGACTCTACCATTAAAGCCACGCCCTGACTTCAATTAGAAACCTATTTTCTATTAAGATATTAATCATCCAATTTTAATTAGAAAAAGGCCACATTACACTCAGCCAAGAAGTGAGAAGAATTTTTCCTTAAAATTTAGAAACAAACAAACAAAAAAACACACTTTACCTTTCAACTTTACTTAATCCAAACTATTTTTATTATATCTATTTTTACAAAGACCTTTTACTTTTTTTGGCCACTTTTTCTTGTTACAGGAAACATTTAAGAATACCAAATTTCACATATGTATATAAATCTGTAAACACTCAACATACAGCAGTTTTCACAAAAAGGACGTTTTTCTAGATATCAATGATTCTTCATTATTATGGAATGGATCTCTACCAAAGTCATTAAAGTGATTTAAGCTTTAATTACTACATAATTAAGACTTCAAGTGCCAAATATGTAACTCTGTTCTAGAACTGCCAGGAAACTTGCAAGCTTAATATACCACATGGGAAACGGCAGTCAGAGAAACAGAATGGTGTGCAAGCACCTTTGGCAGCTGGTCCACTTGCTAAGTTCCAAATAAGCAGGGGGGAGAGCAGAGTGGGATGGGGCACAGAGAGAATCAAAGAGACTGGCAAGCCAGAAGCACGAACGCTAGGACTGGTATTCGACTATGGAATGGGGCTGCACCTTGGGAATGACTGGCTAGGGTCTGAAATTGGGGAGCCAGGACTAGATTGGGAAACTAGGAATGAGACTGAACAGTTGGGAAGCTAGTCAGGGGAGCTACTAAAAGAATCACAGAGTGAGAGTGAGAGAGAGAGAGAGAGAGAGAGTGTGTGTGTGTGTGAGAGAGAGAATATACCAACACCACAACAGGAGACACCTGAGGACACCCACCAAAAAAAGCTTTAATGGACAATCAAGCCATCACCTTATAGTGCGCAGTGCTTTACACAATAAGCAGGAAGAGTCTGGCATGATATCAAATCAGGCATTTAAAAAAAAAAAAAAAAGGAAATTCCAAAACTAAAAAACCTTATAAGTCAAATCATTTCAAGATATGATATGCCATCACCCACCAAAAAAAACCTATGTTGAAAACTACAAAAACAAGCTAAGAGTTACAAATCTGATATCAAGCTCAATACCCAACTATAACTGCTCCTGTAACAAGACAGTAACAAGGACTACTAATTATAAATTATTCATACAGCTCTCTCAAAAAATACAAACTTTAATGTCTTACTCTTATTCATAAAAAGTTTGGTTTTATACAATCCACAAAAATCAAAAGAAACTTTACCAATTCAGATCTACTGGAATCTCATCTGCCTATGTCAGTTCTCTATGCCACCGATCACTTGATTACACTAGCCCATACAAACAGTAATCTGTTCCAACTGAGCAAAATTCCAGAGAAATTATATTAGTCAGACTATAATCAGACACTACTGTATGAATACAGACTAAACACAATTCATGCTGATTTAACAAGAATATTCTAATCACACATATTTTTATATTAAAAAGTAACTATTAATGTAATAATCTAAATTGATACTGCATAACAAGTAACACTCCATTTTCAACTTCAATGGTAGTAAACTCAGGTCTCAAAACATCAACAAATTCAGGGGTTAGAGTTAAGGTTTTCTGGGTGCTAGTTATTAAGAAGGTTTCTGTTTAATGGTGTGTGTGTGAATTGAGTATTAAGGCTAATATTCAAATTGTTTATGGATGTGTTTAATAGTATATCTTCTCTTAAATTACTGGTAAGGTTACTATATGTAATTCATATATTTTTGGTTATAGAACAAGATTAATAACCTACAGTTCTCACATGGTTTTAGGGTTTGGAGAACTTCCACTGTTTATTTTGATTGCCTCTCCTAATACTAAACAAAAAGACAAGCTGGAGTCCAAATTAATCAGCCTTCTGGATACACAGTGAACAGTTAGAGAGGTGGTTTTCAAACTGCAGGTTGCGACCCAGTACTGGGTCGTGGCACGTAAGATACTAGGTGGCGGCGGTTCCGGTCAGCACCGCCAACCGGGCCATTAAAAATCCCGTCGGCAGTGCTGTCTGGTAAGGCAGGCTCGTTCCTACCTGTTCTGACACCACGCTGTGCCTTGGAAGCAGCAGGTCCGGCTCCTAGCTAGGGGTGCCACGGAGCTCCACATGCTGCACCCACATCCACTTCACCCCGAGCACTGGCTCCAGGGACCAGCCAATGGGAGCTGGGGGGGGAAGGTGTGCAGTGCCTGTGGGCGAGAGCCACATGGAGCTGCTTGCATACCTCCACCTAGGAGCTGGACTGCTGCTGGCCACTTCCAGGGAGCAGCGTGATATGCAGTGTCAGGACAGACAGGAAGCCTGCCTTAGCACCCCTGCTGTGCCATTGCCTGAGGTAAGCCTGTGCCCCAGTCCCCTACCCCAGCCTTGAGCACCTGTGCATCCCGGATTCTTTTCCTGCACCCTCAGCCCCACCCCAGAGCCCTCTCCCACATTCGGAATCCTTCATTCCTGGCCCCACCCTGCAGCCCTCACCCCCGCACTCTAACCTTCTGCCCCAGCCCTGAGCCCCTTCCATACCCCAAACCCTTCATGCCCAGTTCCGTTGGGTCACGGGCATCAATAATTTTCTTCAACTGGGTTGCCAGAAAAGAAGTTTGAAAACCATTCAGAGCAACATGAAATCATTCCTATCTCAAAGGATTCACGCTGACTCCACTGGATTCCCAGTACATGCTGGCCTAGGGCGCTCTCCTCGATCTCATGCATATAAAGAGTTGCCATAAATGGCTTTCATTACCAGTAACACTTCCCTGTTCACAATGGAAGACAATATATGTGGTAGAAGGGTATTTTTCTCTGTAAGAGATGTATTATTTGTAATACCATAGGAGCAACACACAGACAGGACCATGTTGTGCTGGATTCTACAAACACAGACCAAAAAAAGACAGTCCCTGTCCTAACGATCTTACAGTCTAAATAGCTACATTTTATACCCTGAACCTTCGAATTTTTTTATACGCTACTACACATGACTATTTCCTATCATCCAGGGAGTAGACTGAACTCAACTGTGATACTTGCTACTCCCGAGAACTTAAATGATTGAAAATAAATGTGATAGCATATTTTCACCTTGTATATATTAAAGAGCCGATAAAATTAAATTCAAATCTATGACTAGCTAATGAGGCAACTAAATCATCATCACCATTCTGTTACATTCAAGTAGCAATGGTTAAATTTGTGTTGATCTCCAAAAAGTCAACTTAAACAAGTTACTGTGTCAATATTTACATGCAGAAAAGAATGACAAACTAGGAACACAAAAGGATGCAAGGAGATAAAACAGTTTGTGTTTTATTGAACATGGGAGGGGAAAGAAGAGAAAGTTTCACAGTATGTGCTACTGTTCCTCTCATGTGCCTTGAAATTAAATTATTTAATGCCAATCATCTTAGAGGTTGCAGAATATAAATGAAAATAAATGTATCTTTTCACATGAACCTGAATTTCCTAAAAATATGCATTCAAAACAAAAGTTTCTGAATGCCATATCAAAGTGACCACCTATCTTTTAAGAGATGAAATATTACTAAAAGTAGAAAAACTTTTTCTTCATTTGCATATTCTCCTGTAGGGCATAATGAAAGAAAAATAATAATTTGTATGTAAAGGTATCAAAAAATGTATCAGGAGTTTCAGTACTGTATGTAGAAACAAGGAACATAGGCATGACCCCAGGAAAGGACCAGACAGTGAATAAATATACTTAAGAAGGGGAACCTGACCAGACACAAAAAGCAGATGAACAACAAGGAGTCCGGTGGCACCTTAAAGACTAACAGATTTATTCGGGCATAAGCTTTTGTGGGTAAAAAACCGATCTGAAGAAGGGAGTTATCCACAAAAGTTTATGCCCAAATAAATCTGTTAGTCTTTAAGGTGCCACCGGACTCCTTGTTGTTTTTGTGAATACACACACAGCTACCCCTCTGATAAAAAGCAGATGGATGAGGCAGAGGCAAAGATGATGCTAACTCCAGTGGTACGGTGGCTATGTGTCTCTGATTAAGTGTTCTTCACTCATTTTTGAAAACTATATCCCACAAACAGAAGGGACAAGGAGTGCTGTAGGGGAAATTCATTAAGTCCCTGGGGAAAGGAGGTGCCTTCAAGATGTTCTTTACCTACTACTTAATGCGGATTACACCATTAATAAGCCTTTATTAGCCCTCCACAGGCAGTGAGAGGATCACCATTATGCATAGCCTTTGGGAGAGTGTGACCAGATGCCCTCCTGTATTTAAACCCTACACGCCACTGAAATAATCTTTGTACAAAATATGCCTTGTGAAGTATCATTTGAAAACTAAAATTATGATTGAAATGAGTTTACCAGACAAAGGGCGAGCCAACACCTCTAGCCAGGTGTGAAAGTTGACTGGCAATCATTGTCAAGTGGCCATTCTTTATCAGGGAAGAGAGGCAGAAGCAGACTGATCTCCATTTTGCAAATAACATGGAACCTCTATCACAGTGAGACTCTCATGTCTCCATCCTCACAGCTGGAAGGAACTTTATCTAGGGCAGGGGTGGCCTACCTGAGCTTGAGAAGAAGCCAAAATTTACCAGCGTACATTGCCAAAGAGCCACAGTAATACATCAGCAGCCCCCTATCAGCTCGCCCCGCCCCCAGCACCTCCCGCTCACTGGCAGCCCCACCAATCAGCACCTCCCCCTCTCTCCTGCACCTCCGGATCAGCTGTTTCCTGGGGTGCAGTAGGCTCTGTGGAAAGAGCGGGGCCAGGGCCTGTGGCAGAGCCAGGGGTTGAGCAGTGAGCACCCCCTGGCACATTGGAAAGTTGGCACCTGTAGCTCCAGCCCTGGAGTTAGTGCATATACAAGGAGCTGCACAGTAACTTCTGAAGAGCCGCACGTGGATCCAGAGTCACAGGTTGGCCACCCCTGATCTAGGGATAACCCTCTGGAAAATGCTTTCAAAAGAGTGACTGGACAATAAAAGTGAGGAGCAAAAGCACCCCTGGTATTCTCTTTGTATCTCTCTTACTCGCTCTTTCACCTAAGACAACAACGGAACCAGCCCTTTGGACTTTGGGGCCAGATGCGAACTTGAGAATTTGGTCAGCTATATTGCTGGGAATGCATGGTAAGGATTTTACCTTGAATTAAAGTAT
The DNA here is from genome assembly GCF_007399415.2 of Gopherus evgoodei. Lineage (NCBI taxonomy): Eukaryota > Metazoa > Chordata > Testudines > Testudinidae > Gopherus > Gopherus evgoodei. The sequence continues at coordinate 94,162,824 of NC_044330.1, forward strand.
AGTCTTAGTAACTAGGAAGCATTTTATCTTTATTTCTCTTATACCCATTTCTGAATGTAATACCATGTACTTGTACTCACTTAAAAATCTCTGTCATTAAACAAACCGGTTTCATTCTTTAATCAAAACTAATCCAGTGTTGTGTTTAACCTGAACTGGCTGGTAACTCCAATTAAAGCAGCAAACTACTGTATATTGACCCTTTACAGGGGCAATGGACCTCTAATATCTGAATTGTCCAGGAGACGACTAGATAGCACAGAATATCAGTTCTGGGGAAAATCCAGGACAGAGAGTGTATTAGTGTTACCCTGCAAGTGGTAACCAAGGCTGATGGAAACCAAGGCGTTGGCTGGAATGTGGTGGACAGGTTACAGCTATACACAGACACTCTGTGTGTGATTGGCGTTCTTGTTTGGCTGTTTGTGGGGCACCAGGTTGGAAGCTACAGCAGGAAAGGTTTATGAGGCACCCAAGGTTGCAGTGCAGGTGGTAACACAACCCCTTACTAGTCTGGATTGCACTCCAGAACATGACAGAGCGTGAAAGGGAAATGGGGTGAGGAAGACTGTATATGACATTTCAATTTTCAGAAAATTCTACATTTTTACATTGCCAAAACAAACTCAGAAGTAACCACCCTTAAAATATTTCAGTCACCAAGGCCATCTTTGAAAAGGGTTATTGGAAAAAGAAAAGAGATCCAACTTGAGATGAAAATTAAAACAAATATTTTAGCCCTAAAATGTTGCCTTTCAATTGTATACATTATTTTACAGGGAAATCATATTAACATTAGCATACTTCCAGTACCAAAAACCAGACTAATCACAAATTCTTTTAATTATGATAGAAAAAGTGCTGAAACCAGCAATTAAGGTTTAATTTGTTAAGAGGATTAACAAAATTAATTCTGCCAAATATGACTCTGGTGAATGTGGTGTTTAATCAGTTTCTGCACAAAATTTTCTAACATTTATAATTACAAAGATAAACATAAACGAAATCTACGATTTCAAGCTATTTGTTGGAAGATGCATAGATAGGTAGAACCAAAGAACCAAAAACCAATCTGCACTGGGTGGTTTTCTAAAACTATGGTAAAGAATACATTGCCTATTTTTCTTACCCAGTTCACTTAACAGTAGCAGAGCCTTTGGTGCTTTGTCACTACTCCCACTGCAGTGCTCCTGTACACCCCTCATCTGCGGGGACAGAGAATGAATGGAAAAATCTGTTTTACAGAAGGTCCTCAGCAACACACTATAAGAGGTCCTCAATTGCTCAAGACATCAATACACAGAGAGCTCCCACACAGTAATTTTTTTCCAGCTAACAGGCTGTTTGCTTTCCTAGCATGAGTTCTCAAAATCCTTCCTCAGCATCACACTATAAGAAATCCTCAATTGCTCAAGACCAGTCAATATCTGGTCTGTAAGATATGAACCATCTCCGATCATTTCAAAGTATTAATTCTGAAGCCTCTCTGCATCTCAGCTTACCCTTAAATTGTGTGGAATTTCTGGGAGGCTTCATTAATTTCCCTCTCATCTACGTCAAATCCTACACACACTGGAAGTGCTGACAGTGAGTAGGAAAAATCTGGCTAGTGACCAACTGGATGATTTGTCAAGGTTTGACAAAAAAATGAAACAAACGGTGCTGCTGTGCATCTCAGATACAGTGCTAAAGCTAAACGCAAAAGAATGTGCCTCTTTGAACAGCTGCTTTTATGTATTTATTTTTATGTTTACAAAAATGCTATCAGAAAATATTAGAAGGCATGTGTCTATTTCCCAAAAGCAACCACTGACTGTGTCAAAAAATATATTCCCTAAAAATATGCTATTAATATAACCGCTATCCAACCCTCTCAGGAATGGCAAGCCTTATATTCTTCCCTGACAGTCAAGAGACATTAGCTCTGTCAAGCCAGGGATGTAGGGGTGCAAATTTAAAATACAAGACCCTCTGAGAACAGTCCGCTACCATCCTCCAGATACTTAAATTCAGGAAAAGTGGTCTCAACTAGCAAGAACTCAAACCATATACAGCCTTATGCAACAAAGTCAATACCTTCAGTTATAACTGGAAGGTACTATGATCTTCAGAAAGTTACTGTATTGTACACTGTCAAGCAGGGAACCAGTCAAATTATTTGGGAACTGTAGCTTTTAGGATAGCATTCTACGATAGGTGCATGTACAGTACAGAGCATTGCTGTAATACAATCTGGAATGGCATGGTGAACTGTGGCAAGATGCACCCTCTCCCAGAATTCCTGCCTAGTGGATGCTCTTGACCCACAGGATCACCTCTTCTAGGGGCACAAGTAGTGCAACACAACACACAAACTTTGCACAGGACTCTAAAATCATTGTTCTTTACTTGGATTTATACAAAAATAAAACCTTACATGCATTTCCCTGCCTCCGTTTATTCACCACTCCAGAACAATCTTTGTGCTGGACTCAGGGTCCTCTGGGGCAATCCAGTTTTGCTGTAGTGCATGGCTTCAGTTATGGAGCTTTTTCTTCTTGCCAGAATTTTGAGTGTGGCTCTTTGAGTCTTTATTCTGTTGCTAGTAACTTTCCAGCCTCCAGACTTCCAGAATCATACAGACAAACTGAAGGAAATGGCATCTCCTAGATCCAACCAACCTCCTCAGAATATAAATTGACCAGTGAGAGTAGTTGTTAAAGTCAAGTACTCTCCATTGTCCTTCATTGATGCCAAGACCAGAAGGGACCATTGTCGTCATCTAGTCTGATTTCCTGTATAACAAAGGACCTAGAACTTCTCCCAAAATATTCCCTACAACCTATGTTATAGAAAAAACATCCACTCTTGATTTTAAAATGATCAGTGATAAAAAATCCACCATGACCCTTGGTAAGTTGTTTCAATGAATAAACTACACTCACAGTTAAAAACGTACACCACATTTCCAGCCTGAATTTGTCTAGCTTCAGCTTCAAGCCACTCTATCATGTTATACCTTTCTCTTCTAAACTGAAGAGTCCATCGTCAAATATTTGTTATCCACGAAGTTACATCCAGAACTTAAATCAAAATCATCAGCTAACTTTCTCTTTCTTAAGCTAAATAGACTGTGCTCCTTAAATTTATCACTATACAGCACGTTTTCTAATCCTTTAATCATTCTCAGAGCTTTCTCCAATTTATCAACATGCTCCTTGAATTGTGGACATGAGAACTGAACATAGTATTGCAGTACACGTCATATCAGAGCCAAACAAAGAGGCAAAATAACCTATCTACTGCTACTTAAGATCAAAGGATAATATTTACCCCTTTTGGCCACAGCATGACAGTGGATGCCCATGTTCAGCTGATTATCCATCACCACCCCCAAATCTTTTTCAGAGCCATTGTCACTATAAATATTGCCCATATCAGAAGTGGCCAAACTGGCTCACAAGCCACATGCTGCTCTTTTACTGTTAAAATGGGGCTTGCAGAGCCCTCCTTCCCCCTTCTCCACATGCCAGACTGGGGGCTAGGGACCTTGGCCTTGCAGTGGGGTGGTGGCTTCTGCTTCTGCCAGTGGGAACGGGGGTCTCATATATGACAATATTCAGAAGTTCAAGAGCTGGGGCACACCTACCAGGGCTCAGGGCTTTAACCCTGAAGGACGCACATACTTGGGCTCAAACTTTATCAGTGCTGGGTTATGTTTTCTTCCAGAACAACAGTGTAGGGCCAAGAACCAATCTCTGCAGGATCCCACTAGAAATACACACACTCAATTCTCCATTTGCTATTACATTTTGAGATCTATAATTAAGCCAGCTTTTAATCCATTTGATGTGTGCCATATTAATTTTATATCACTCTTTTTTAACCAAAATATCATGCTGTACCAATTAAAATGTTTTAACCAGGCAGTCCTCAACTTTATGCCATTTGACTTCTGACAAACAGCATTTACGTTTCTGAATTGACACCCTGATTAGACTTACGACAATTGGTTTCAACCTCATGACGCTAGGTCCCGCAATGGAGCGTACAGGGAGTCCTCGGACTTACAACACAATTAATCCCTCAGAATTGCGTTGCAAGTCAAAACCACTTCTCCTATAGGAATCAATAGTATGAAGGGGGGATTGGCTCCTGAACCAAGGCTTGATACACTATTTTCATCACAATAACACAGACTTTTGTACTAAATGAATTTTAGATAACTAATGTTGCAATATCAATATATTTACCACACACTGTATTTGTCAGCAGCATTCAAACAAACATATAAACTCATATACGCTGCTCAGAATGCCGGCAACATCGGCTCAGAAAGCCAAGGAGAATGGCACACATGCTGAGACTCAGCCAATCACTGTTCAGGCTTTCTAATGGGCTAAGCCCAGGGCTGGGAGCCAATCAAAAACAAGCAGCAACCCTACCTGGCAACAAGCTACCCTGCTGCCTTGAAGCCAATCAGAAGCAACCCCTTCTAGCTCCACACCAGTATAACACAGCCAGAAGTGATTTCAAGCAAACTTTATGCAAATTGAGAGTCATAAAAGAGTGAACAAGCATCTAGGAGCGAAACAGGCAGTCAACTGAAAAGCGTCATAAGTGATGTCCGATGTAAGTCGGCGTCTTAAGGCCGAGGACTCCCTGTATTGTGGTTGAGTTCCAATGTTTCGACTTACAATTGGTTCCTGAAAATTGCATTGTGCTGTAAGTCCGAGGACTGCCTGTACAAGCCTAAGTCTATTACATCAATGCTATTACCTTTATCAACCAAACTTGTAACCTCATCAAAAAAGTTATTAAGATAGCTTCTGTCAAACTATTTTCTACAAACCCATGATTATTATAATTAATTTTATTACCCGGCTTTAACTCTTTATTAATTTAGTTTTATATCAGCCACTCCATTATCTTCCCCAGGATCAACAGACTGACAGACCTATAATTACCCAAATCATCCCATTTATCTTTTTAAATATTGGCAAAACATAAGCATTCTTCCAGTTTTCTTGAACTTCCCCAGTATTCCAAGACTTACTGAAAAAAACATTACTGGTACTGCAAGCTCTTCAGCCAGCTCGTTTGTGACTCTTAGATGAAAGTTATGCAGACCTGCTGATTTAAAAATGTCTGTTTTTAACAGTTGCTTTTTAACATCCTCCTGAGGCACCAGTGGAACGGAAAAATGTTATATGATATGACTGCATCATCTGTTTTTCATCAACTACAAAACAGAAATATTTATTGAATGTGTCTGCCTTTTCTACATTGTTGATAATTTTATCTTTTCCATCAAGTCATGGACCAATATTATTGTTAGGATTCTTTTTGTTCCTAGAATACATGAACTCCTTATTGCCCATAATTCAGCTGGGGATACAAGTACAAATTGAGGCCCACTTCCCTTATCAATTCTACAATTCCTAGCTTCTGATTTATATTCATGACTGTCAACCTCCCCTTTCTTCCATTTGTTTATATATTTTATAGCTGCCCTCACTTCCCCTGTAAACCGCAGTTTTGTTGGAGGGGGTTTTGTTCTGTTTTTTAACCAATACAGCCTTCTCCCTCCACTGCGGCTTTTTTCAGCATCTAGAACAGAGTCCTTAAATAATTCCCAATCATTCACATTTTTCTGATTAAATTCTCCCTCTCAGTTGACCTGGCTCCTAATTGTTTTCAGCTTTGTGAAACTGGCCCTTTTCAAGTACCAAGTATGTGTGTAGATATCTGTATCGATATCTAAATAACTGGTTTGGACTTTTTTCTGTTAGCACGCTATACATTTGATCAAGTCACAATCATTTCTACCATTTATTTTTAGTTCTGTGACCAATTCCTCTTTATCTATCTAAACAAGGTCTAACATGAATTCCCGTGTGTTGATGCAACATTTTTTGAGTTAGGAAATTGTCATCTATAATATTTAGAAATCCAAGGAAATTTCAGTACTGGCAGCATGAGACCTTCAGCTTATATCACTCAAATTGAAGTGCCCCATGACCATGAAGTTTTTTTTACATATTATAGATAAATGCATAAGGAGCCACTCTCTTCCCTACTATGATGTGGTTATCTGTAGCAGTCACTAACTAATACCATATCTTGTGCTTTATCTATTAGGACACTGTTCCCTAAACATTCAAAATCATTGTGATCAGTGGCAGTCCATTTTAGTCTGGTGTGTGTCTGCTAGAGGTCCTGACAACAATGGTAGCTACACAAAGATACACACGCATTGGCATTCCATGACACAGCCATTTCAATTCATAAGTTGTACAGACTCACTCCCGAAATCTTCACATTTCTCCCTCCTCAAAGCAAAGGTGTGTGACAAATACCCTGGGGCTATTTTGGCACTTAACTTCTAAACAGAGAATCTGCTGTTACTGTCTGAATATATGAAGTGTAAACAATTATAATGATCACATAGTTACATGAAAACATTATTGGTCAGTTTCCATCTACAGCATATAAATACATTTCATGCCTTATCTTAGGAAACGGATAGACAAGGACAGAGTTTGTGGGACCTCCGTATGCTATTGTCACCCCAGTCTTCTATGTCAGATTTGGCTCCCTGCAAGGTGGGTCTTTGGCACTGATATGCCTCAGCGAGATGAATGGTCCCAAGGAGAGGTAGCATCTCCCAACTTTTCTTGAGCCCAGTAGCCCACTTCACACCTCCACTGGGAGAAGGGAATTGTGCTTGCTCCACTATCCCTCTCAGGTTCAATTACATCTTGACTGACTTTTCTGAAGCCATTAACTAAGGGGAACTTTCCTCCTGAATTTCCTCAAATAGTTGCCTCCCACCACTTTGGAGCCTTTCCCCACCTTCTACTTGATATCATAAGTCTGACGGTATTATTTACCACCTTCCACTTCCGTTTTGTCCATGGAGTTCTGGTACAGAACCTTTTAGCCATATCTCAGTTTCACCACGATTTCTGACTGCTGACAGTCCACACTGACTTAATTTCTTCGCCAATGGTAAGCAGAGTGCTTGGTCCCACAGCCAAGAAGTCTGGCTCTGGCACGTTTGTATCTGAGACTGCTACAGTGAGCATCCCAGAATCTTCTTTAGCATCCATTTTGACTAGCTATAAGCACGATGGGATTCATCACAGGGACATTTACCCACATTTGCCTTCCAGCACCTGACAGGCGCACTACACAGGGTGTGTCACTCCTCCAGGATCCTTCCATTTATTCTCACCTCCCATTTCCACTGGTTGTCTGTCCAGATTCAACACGACACATGCAGAGGACTGGGATGTAAATTCATGTGTCTCCATATTATAGACACACACCTCATGTCTGTACTCATACAAGTAAGCCTACTGCACTTGTGAGACGGTGTCCCAACCGTTCTCTGGATGGGCTGCCACGAAGTTAATCTGCTGTGAGGCACAGCCAACTCCCTGGCACATGGCCACTGGGCAGTTTACCTTTTTGTGTTCCAGTCTCTGAAAGGCAGAGACACATTAAGACCCTGAAATCAGTCCTTGGGATTTGGCTTGGAGCTTCTGCTCCCTCGAGCCTGGGACCAAAAAAAAAAAGGAAAACAGTCCTATGGCCATTCACCATGAAACTAGCCATGCTCAACATAAAACACTTGGGGATTCAGTGGCTAGATCCCTCGCAGCAGTCTGATAAGTGGCCAAGAGGAAGCATGCAACTGAAGCTGACACCCTACTCCTACGCACATTTTCTCTGTGGCCTTCAATATAGTTAGGCTTAGAAGGATTAGATTTCTATTGGTAAATATCAGTAAACATCGATTTCACTGTAAACATAGACAAAAAAAATTTCTATTCATAAAGAAATTTACAGATAAAGAAAAATGCTGCTTGAGAACCTGAGACTCTGATTTAAGAATATTTACATTTTGCGTATTTTGACATGTAATGAAATCATCTGTGTTTAATTATAAAGCTTTTTTAACATTTTTAATCGCAATGTCTCCTGCCGGAAAATAATCACTGTCTAACCCTCCCACATTATCTGACCCATACCCATAATTTCCCACAACTGAAAATTTTAAAAATTTATATACTTTTTAGAAAACATCAAAAACAAACATCCATCAACATAACCTGTTAATTACTAAACAAAAACTGAATTCTACCAAGCCTGTTTCTCTGAGCTCGGGCTTTCACACTTCTTCTCTCCTAGTTCTGATGCTATTTCTTTGATCACTCACTCCATTGTACTAGACTATGTACAAAGTACAGGAGCACACTCTCTGCAACAAAAATCTTACAATCTAACTTCATGAAGCAATAGGGGATATAACAAATAGCAGGAATGATGCTAATGAGTGCTGAATTGAGGGGTAAAGCCTCGAGTTCCCTCTTTTTCCAGGACAGGAAAAAACTTGCTTTCTTGAGGTTCCTCTTCATTTGATACAAGATTTGGCTTGTCTATATGCAATTCTATGCTGAGATACTTAAACTCTGAAAATTCTCCTTTATCAATAAAAAAAAGCAAGATGATGATTCTGAGGAGTCTCAACATCAGCAACTGTTCTAGGTTTGTTTGTTTTTTAAAATCATGTTGCTTTCTGGATGTCACACTTTTGTGGAGAGGAAAATCCCTGGTGGGGGGGGGGGGCACACATTATCAGAACAGAAATAGGCTCCTAGTGCTGCAAGAAGGAGGCAGTAAGCGTGGGTGTCAGAAACATAGGGGAAATCCTTGCTTGAATCTCTCCAGCCATCTGCTCTGCCTGCTGCAAGTGATAAAGTATGGTTCCTTAAGTAGGACACTGGAGAGTTTGAAAATGGAGTGTCCTACCTGAGACTTCTTCAGTTTTTAACAGTTTCATTACAAGTGGTTGTCTGAGCTTCTCCTGCTTTCCCAGTGGCAGTTACTACTGTGCCTCCTTCAGCCTGTGCCTCCTTTGACAGCTCTTCTACCTCTAATTCATTGCACAAAAAGAGAATCAACCCATGTAAAGGCTTAGGGAAAACACTAACAAGAAAAGAATTCTCTTTTTTTGAATCTAATAAAATAGGGTTGTCACCATGTATCACACACCAGGACATAATCAGAGTGCTCTTCAAGCTGTGGGGGTTAGACATTAAAGCTTAAAAAGGTAGAATCCATTCATAAACAGGGAAGGAAAAACAATGCAATGTAGTTGATGTTGAATATAAATCAAGAGATCCGTATTAATTAGTTTTACCTGGGAAATAAAATAATTTGGTCTTCATTAAGTGAAAGTAATACTACTGCAGTATTTGCTCAGCATTATTTCCACTAGGCGTTTAATGAAGTGAAATTAGCTTTCAGATATACTCTTCTTAAGTGATTAGCAAACTTTACTAACAATTATAATTAAATTTTCCTTTTTAAATATGATTAGAGGAAAAAACTGATAGTGAGAGAAAAAAACCTGACCAAACTGGAATATCTCCAAAAATCAGATTAACAATACAATTTATTTTTTAAAAGAAAAAAAAAATCGATCTGGCTATTAAGATTGTTTCTCAAAGATATGACTACTCATCCCTGACAGCTCTAAACTGTTTCTATAGCATTTGAGATTTCTAGAATCGAAAGATCAGTTTCTTATCGTGTGCCACATGGATGTCCAGCAATCCACCACTGAAGAGTTACGTCCTGCTCAGAAGTATGAAGTCAGAGACAACAGAAGTGTTACTAAGAGCCACTACATGAGCAGCAGATACTGAAACAGACACATGTTTGGAAAAAAAGTGAGTACAATAATGGTTAATTATAAATTTTTCAATTTTTCAAGACATATGTATGGAACAGCAATGCAATCCACAGAGACAATAGATAAAGGATAATGCTTTGACAGGGATTCTAATATACATTTCTTGCAATATTCTGTGTGTCCAAGGAGACCAATCTTTTGTGAAAGGATAACTTGGTTGCATTCAAATAACTCACTGAGTCTCCAAAAAAAGTCATAAATTAGAAGTTGTAACAGGGTGGTCAAATCACCACTTCGCACATTTCTGCAGAGCTGTCTGTTCTTTCTGCCTACAAGAGAGTCATAAATTTTTAAGTCCAGAAGGGACCACCAGATCACATAGCCCAGGGGTTCTCAAACTGGGGGTCATGAGGTTATTACATTAGGGGACGCGGGGTCACAAGCTGTCAGCCTTCAGCCCAAACTTTGCATCCAGCATTTATAATGCTGTTAAATATATTTAAACGTGTTCTTAATTTATAAAAGGGGCTGCACTTAATGGCTTGCAATGTGAAAGGGGTCACCTGTACACAAGTTTGAGAACCACTGACCTAGTCTGACCTCCTGTAGACCACAGGCCATTAATCACCACCCAGCCAAGACCAACAATCAAAATTAGACCAAAGTATTACAGCCCTCAGGAGATGGAACTAACACTGGGACCAAAGTGCACCAAATCTCAAGGTCCACTGATTCACTGCTCTTGTTGATTGAACATTTGTTCACGAGTGGATCCATCATATTTTCACTTGAGTTGATGTAAAATTCCAATACACACTTAACAGATTATTTAGATGACTCCTCTATAAAGGGTGGTGGAAAGCAACAATCACCCAACTATTACTGTCTTATATTAAGACATTGTTAATACACTGCTGAGATTTGCAGTGAACACAAGCCTAAAATCTAATTGTTGAATTTAGACTCCAAATTTGACAACTATTTAAAGAGAAACTGAATTTTCCACATTTAAAACATCCTCACTATCCCAACTTTTGCAGAAGAAATTTTTCAAGATACCCCCTTAGGAAATCTAAGCTTGAAAAGCTCACTTTTTCAGTCTCCCTCTAAACCACCATTGTCCCTACAAATTCCCAACTTTTCTTAGCTGCCTCCAGAGGAGACCGGAAACATCACTTGTTTGGCATACTTATGTTTCTATTCTCCATTTGTATGTACATGCTTCCTCTATGGCCCCTTGTAATTAGAAGACTAGAAAAGAGCAGGAATTCACAGCAGATTTAGCACCCCATTAACATCCTTACTTCTGCGCTGCTGCTGTGCCCCCGGGACAATACGCAGAGCCCCGTCACCCCAGAGCTGATACCTGGAGCTCACAGCTCCCCTGACACATTCCCACATGTCCTCTGGAAGCCCTACCCCATAGTCTGAGAATGACTGATCTAACAGACCTAAGGAACTCAGTAGGATCAGAACTCAATTGTCAGACATAAAAGTTGTACGTAAGCAGGAAGGAGTTGGGTCTGGGTTACGAACCGGATTCCACATTTCCTCCCTGACCCCTGCTCCCCACCTCTACCCTACAGGTTCACTATCGTGGCCCCAATGCTCACTTCGGTTCTCCAGTACACTCCCTCAAAATCCTCTTCTACCCTGTTCTGCATACCAAATGGTGGTTTTCCTATTGTTGATCTTGGAGAGATGTCTGCTCTCCCAGGAGGCATTACAGAGGGAAGCTAATGTTATCTCTCGATAGAATCCAGCTTCTGTATGGAATACAGTGCTGCCTCAAAATGTCCAATACCATGCACGCTATGGCAGCACATGAAGCAATAGATGATTCAGTATCTCTTTTGAAAGAGATTTACTATATTCAAGTCAGCTAAATCCTTTACAGAATGTATCCCACTGACAGAAATCAAAATTATTTTTTGCTCAAGGACTATTCTAAGGTAAAGGAAGGATGAGCCAATCTTCAAGTCGAAGAATTTGGTCTCATCCAAATGGTTCTGGTATGATTTCAGAGACCCTAAAAAGAGTGGACTTTTTTATTATGATGATTGGATCAGTTTTCCTCAACAGATTCCCGTATGGAGAAAATGAATGTGTCTTTCCAACACTTTCCCCAGTCTTCGTTAAGAAACAGATGACTCAAATTACCCAATTCAGAGTACAAGGAAAATGGTATTTTTTTTTAATTTCTGAGGAAATCACTGGAAGAAGCCTGTTTGATTCTCTTGGAAATAGTGTTTCTGGTTCCTGCATCAAGAATCCTGAAAGAGAAGAGAGCCCCAGTTACCTGCTTTTACTGGGACAGTGAGTGGCCATATGGGGTCAAATCAATGGTCCATACAGCCCAGTAGCCAATGCCAGGTACTTCAGAGGGAAAGAACAGAATAGGCAACAAGTGATCCACCCCATCCTCCAGTCCTAGCGTCTGCAATCCCAAGAGCACAGTGTTGCGTCCTGATCAGCCTGGCTAATAGCCATTGATGGACCTCTCCTTTATGAACTTCTCTAATTATTTTTTAATCCTTTTATAGTTTTGCCCTTCAGAGTACCCCCAGGCAATGAGTTACAAGTTGGCTCTTGTGTTGATTGCGCATTGACTGTGCTGTCCTTTTCTTAGCTTCAAACCTGTTTATTAATTTCATTCGGTGACCTCTGGTTATAGCATTATGTAAAATAACCCTTACCTACTCATTTTCTCCGCACCACTCTTGATTTTATAGACCTCCATCATATCCCCCTTTTAGTTGTTTCTTTTCCAAGCTGAAAAGTTCCCTTTTTCGATCTCACCTTATATGGAAGCTGTTTGAGACACTTCAAAAACTAGCCTAAAAGAAAAGTTTTAAGCCTGAAAAAAACTAGCAGTTGGGACACTCACCAAGTTCCATCTCTCGGTCACGGGCAAAAACAGAAAATCAGAATAGGGTAGGGTAGGGCAGGGTAGGGACTGCTCCACCATTTATGTCCTCATACAGGAAGGCAAAGGGCACACGTATGGCCCTTACAGACACTACCATCAAAAAAAAAATCTCCCATGCAGGAAGCACATGAGAACCTACAGAGGAATTCACCTGACATACCTGAAGCAGCTGTATTACATCTAGATTTCTGACTCAGACCTTATTGGTTGTAACTGAGAAAACTGCACAAATGGGTGTCACTGGAATCCAGAGAGCAACTGCAATCTCTCTCTAACCAAAGTCAAGAAGAAACTGACCAACATTTGAAAATCAGTATTTATCAATGATACAACATGGTGCTTAACATCAGGTAGGGGCATAGCTCATGCTCTATCCTGCTATCGCTGTCCTAAAGGGTCAAAAGATTAAGAACTAAGTGGAGTTCCACTACTTTTGCACTAAGGAACAGAAGCCTGAACATATACAGTCTTTAGAGAAAGTTATGTTTATTAAATACAAAAGAAAAAACACCTTTTCATTTCAGGACTATATCTGTCATTATCTTATTTTTTTTAAAAAGGAAAAACTTTATAAATTTTTTGATGAGGTAAATTCTCTCACTGAGGGAGAGATATCCAATTTGTCTGCTAAGAAGTCAATGTATAAGAACAAAAATAAAACCAATCAGCCTTCGATGGCATCTAGACACTAGAAAGGTAAGATTTATGCATTTGATTATTCTTGGGAACACTGCTGTCGTATTTGGTTTATGTCTGCCTGCTTATTTTCACATTACCAAGGCCACACAACATATTAAGCTAGGTTTTTACTTCTATTAAGCAATGTTCTTTATTATAGATGTACCAACGGTTAAACTTTTTTAATGAATTGTTCCTACAAAGCTGTTTAATATTGTCTCCAACTCACTGTATTGCTTTTAATATTTAAATATGACAATGCATATAATTTATATATCATTTTCTCACAAACTGTTCACTGAGAATATTTTTATTGAGATTCACCATTTTCTACTAATTTATTTTCAGCAGTTCTGTAATCTTATATGTCTCTCATGTTCAACTTGATTATCTTGTTTTATGTGCCTGTGATATCCCCTCCCTGTCCCTGAGCACTTACACACACTTACTTTATTCTCAGCTTTTGTCTTCCCAAGCCTGGAAATTCTAGTCCAACATGAAGCCATCTGTGCAATGTACCTCAAATGAGATGGGGTTTTGTACAGCCATTGTAATAAATTTGCTTATTGTCCATTAGCTGAAATGATGTACTACTTATTATAACCTGTATAAAAAGAACTCATTTTCAAAGCATGACAACTACAAGTGATAGCTTAAATTTTTCCTTCAAACTCACAAAACCCAGACAACAGCCCATGCACATTTCTGGAGCACTTGTACAATTAAACATATTGTCTGATTCTTTTGTATTGTTTGGAAAGCTGGTGACAAAGTTAGAGTCTCTACTTTCTTGTCACTGAGCAACCAGGATATAAGAGGGAAATTTACATTATACCTCAGGTAGTGACAAGTTTGTTATTCTCCAGTAGCACTAGAACACTATACAGTGAAATGTTTTATATATCTACTTAAGGGATCGACTGCATTAATTCCTTTATTTAGATGATCTTCTAATGAAAGAGTAAAATTATACTTGATATTTGAAGTATTCGCCTAACACAGGTGATTGCCTAATAAAAGTGGTCTTTTTTAGATTTGACTTTCCCAATCCTACAACAATAGTCCAATATACTAGTCTGTTGTGGTATGAATTGGTCTTTTCACCTGCAAAACTGTTGTCTCTTTTTTGTCATTTAGACACCCAAGGTGCAATGCTACAATGGGTCAAAACTCGAAAGTTATTAGCATACTAACTGTACAAAAACTACTTAACTGACACTTATTTCAAAATCATTAGTTCAGTTTTAAACATTTATAAGCCCCTCGATGTAAACATGTTTAAGACTAAAGTTTAATTACTGAAAAATTACAGCTAGAAACATAAAACATATGAAACATCAGACTAAACGAACCTTACTTCTCAAGTAAATTAATCCTACATCATTTTAAGATTTCTTTAGTATTTTTCTTGCCCTCCTTAGTTTGGGTCTCTGTCTCTTTTCTGAGCCTTCTCAGGTTGTAACATCTTGTCCTCAGAAGACTAGCTGTACAATATAAAAAAGGTAGCAAAACACTATAGACATTTCATTGTTCTTTCAATTTTCTTTAAATAGGTATTATATGAGAGCTTTTATAATAACACCCTGACAGACTTAATTTAAATATACGTTATATTTTCTCCTCCTCGGTGGCAAGGGCCATCTTTCAGTAGGGGCTTGTCTACATACAGTTTTGCTAAATTAAAATCAGCATAAAAAAACCTGTTTAGACCACCAGGACGTGTTTGAACAGCAACTAGCCAACGAGACCCTAATCACAACTGGGGTCTCTGGGTATTACCACAATACCAACTATTAACAACTCCTTACTGCAATACTCTTCAAGTGATTCAGGAAAAATATTCCCTATACCATCTACTACAGCAACATACAATGACATTCAGATCAAGTCATTGTTGCAAAAACAGAGACTTATTCAGAACAGTACTATATTTTACCAAGCAGATCTAAAAAAACAGTCATTTAAATTCTATAACTGATTACTGTTAAACAAGGATATTTTTAAAGTAGTATCAAACACACTACAATTCCCGTAATTTCAGATAAAAATCACAAAGAACTAGCTTGATTCACTCATCGTTGAGCAGTTAAATATTTAAGACCACAGAAACAGAACTAGTTACATCAGAAAAGTTGAAAATACTATGTTTTTCCTTTGTGGGCATATTTATTGTTTAACACCATTTGACAATTATAAAAGGAAGCAATGAAAGTCTTGAAAATTGCACATAGATTTATATCCAAGTTGTTTTGACTAATATGGTCAAATGGCAACAGAATATAAATACAGATTGATCGATACTGTTTAAAGAAAAACAGTGCTTAAAACCTGTACTGTAGTAGCATATCTAAATTTGGCTGTTGTAGATATTTAAATGTTTGCACCTTTGAGATTGTTTTTTCAAATTCTCTACTGGTATTTTAGATTCTATTTTTGCACTATTACACAATTGAAGTGGGGGGCGGGGCGCACACACGCACACAACCTAGAATTTCTTTCAGTATTAAGTTACCTTGCTTTATAATCAGATCAGCAACACAGAAAGAAAATTCTTGTCTATTATTTTGCTATCCATAAAACAATTAAAAATTGACAGACTTTGGGAAAGTGACAAGTATCAAAAATAAACCTCAGCTAGACTGTTTTGGTGCCATAGGTTCTGACTTTAGCTGACAACTCTATAAACAATTTCTTTCCAAATTAAATAAATAAATAAATAAATAAATAAATGGACATGTTAAAAATTCTAATCCAAGGGTAAATTAAACTCAACACTTTTTGGTCCCAGAATAAATTACAGGAGAGACTATATATATACATATATGTTATCAAATGTATTATTTTCCAAAAGACAATATTCCCACTCTTACCTCCCAATTGGCTTCTTTGAATGAACTAGTCATGGAACTGAACTAACTGAATAAACTGAAATAAAAAAAATATTCTCTTTGCACTTACAAAAGCAGCTACTGCTGTAAAAAACTTCAACAAACTCTGGTTCCAGGTGCTTAGGCAGTGACTTCCATCAATTCAGCAATATGACTCTCTTTAAAACATGGCAACAAATATGTATTGCTTAATATATTTTTAGTCAATGTAAATGATTCTAAATATTATAGTAAAATTAAGTCTTAACACAGACTGTTAATGTCAAATTTTAATTCTAAATAGGTATATTTTAAAAGAATGCTATAGTTAAATTTTAAAAATTTATTTTTTTTTAAATCAATGTTTATCCACCCTGACCAGTATCTTTATAACCTTAATTGTAAATTCCATTTAAACAATTACTTGAGGAGGAAGAAAGACACAGAAATGGCAGTTTTCTCAAAAAACATATGCTAGGAAGCCTAGAAATTCAAAGTTAAGGTTACCGACTACAGACACTTTTTTTTTAAAATAAAACAAGAAGTCCTAGAGAAACATTCTGAATGTTGTCATTTTTCATGAAGAGATGCACAAACCTGTTTGTGTTTCCAGCAACTAAATATGGTCTTAAACTTAAGTCACCAGCAGTATACTGCTGCAGAAGAGTACTATTTAAAAAATACTACAGTAGTTTACAGTCGATTAACAGCACAAGCAAGATAGAAAAAACAGGAAGTGATTTAACGAGGCTAATTCCAAGACAGTTTCAATATGGTCTATGGAACTTTAGGGGAAGAAATCCCATCATCAACACCGTTGTTGGCACTGGAAGGAGCCCTACTGTAAATAAGACTCATGGCTTTTGGAGCTATGATCATCAAGCTAGTTAAACCCTACCTTGAGCAACTTTAATTAAAAAACTACTCTCTCCAATAAATCACATGACACTAAAACCATAAAGGAAAAAAATATATCAGGATTATTGAAATCTTTCTACCTTACACATCCTATATGATCTCAGGATGCTTCAAGCATCATTTATACAAAAGCTTTGTGCATTTCACATTGGTACAACCATTAACAGTTTTTATGACTGCCAGTGTATTCCACAACAGAGGCCTCAGTTGCAAGTGCTGCAATACTGTCTGTTGGGTTCACTCCCTCTGGGGCACCTGCCATTGCCCAATGTCAGTAGACAAGATACTGGGCTAGATGGACCTTTGGTCTGACCCAGTACGGCCTCTCTTACATTCTTACTTATCTACTTCTGTGAGTATTTCTCACACCTTCTTTCCTGTCTCCCTTAATGTTATTTCATTTCCCTTCTCCATCTTTTATTTGATTTAAGATGCTCTGCCCCACTTTGTTCTTTATTCTGTAGGTCAACTGAAGTTTACTTAACGGAGACCTAAAAAGCGTAAAAAAAATATTTAAAATTGCCAAACTACTTTAAATATGGCACAAATCCTATATTTGCTTAATCAACTGCATCTTCCCATACTAACCTCCATGACAGCAGGACTGATCCCTACATTTTTAGGGTTGAAATGTCAAAACCACATTTAAAAATCCCCAAAAATTAACAATACTTCCCACCCTCCCCTAACAAGTCCTGAGATCAAAGTACTTTATTGAAGACATAAGCAGACACCTAAAACTGAGCAAGGAGGCTGAAACATCAATGCCAGTTGTAGTGGGAAATAAGGAATCTTGAAGTCCGATCTTTCCATGTAAATGAAGGAAAAGTTTGGTTTTCATGCTTTTTGTTTTCAAATGTATTTATCTATTCACAATATTACTGATTTGGAATTTCCAAAATATAAATTTCTGTTCTGTAAAATTTCTGTATAATTTTTAAATACTGCAGATGCATAATAATTTGTTTGTCTTACCACGCAGTGTTTACTAGTTAAAATTGTATTTTGCATTAACAAGATACTGCTTTGAGGCACCAGCACGCTCACTTCTGTGTTCACGGTATTATCAAATTTCATATGACTGCCACTGCACTGCATAGAACTGAAGTTGAGCAATGTAACTAAGAAGAGAAAACAAGATGGCAAATGACAGTGAAATACCCAGAACATCTTGGGCTCCAAGAACTGACACTTTTAAACAATTTTCAGGTGTTGAGCCCCAAGTGTTTTAGTTTCTCGACTCTGTTCAATGTAGTCACGTTACAATAATACAGAACACATGCATACTTACTTGAGCAATGTATTTTAAAAATAGATACATGTTAGGTACAAACACTGATTGGAATATCAAGGGTTATCAAAATAAAATGAAAGGTAACCCAATTCATAAAAAGGGAAAGATATGGGGTGTTTATGAGACACACAAATAAAAATGAAAGCCTGAAATGTTCCTTAAAATTGGCTAGTAAAAAGAAAACTCATTTCCACCCCTTTCACAGGCAAACTGCCCTAATAATGCATTTCCTAGGTAGGTAAATCAATATGCATAGGCCAGTTTCAATTTTTTTTTTTTGGGAGGCGGAGAGTTGTCAATCCTTTATCAGAAAAGTAGCAATAGAACTATAATAGAACTGTAACACAGATGCAGCAGAGATACTAGTGCAGCTTTGCTTCTGGTTGCCAAAGTTGCAAAGGTTTCTGGAAATAATAAAAGTAGTTATGAAAAGAAATAAAAGAATACTATCTGATTATTTACACATTAAAACTAATTTAAAAAGCAATACTGAAAGAACACGATTTATATCTCACTGATGCACAGATAAGCGATTTGTCTAAAAAAGGAATCATTTATAGCATATTAATAGTAGCATTCTAGGTAAGTGCCACAAAAAGGGGAAAAGAAGATAAATGACAGAGGCACCAAGAAAACCAGGGACATGTTTTTATTTCAAAGTCTTTTGCGAAAATCCTGCCTGGTGCATCCCCCAATATAAATGCAAGCCTTCTTTCACCCAAGTCATTCACTTGCTGTGCCCAGGACAACAGGTATTTTTCAATGCACTTAGCCATAGTTTCAGTAACACGTTATCTTACCAAAATAAACTTTTTTGTCCTTTAAATGTGTCTAAATTAAGCTTTTTAAACAAACACTACTGCAAAAATCAAGACTGGAGTCATCTTTAGAAATGGGGGATGAGGAGGAGAAGGGATGAGTTTTAAGTCATTTCAAAGGCACCACAACTAAGAAGTATCTCCTGTTTATACACCAGGTATGTAAAACAAAGCTTTACTTCAGATCAGGAGCACAGGTGTGCATATAAACACCCAAATACCCCCTACCTTTTTTTTTTTTTTTTTAAGTACTTAGGACCCAATCTTACAAATAATTCCTGCAAGTTCATTGGTGAATAATGACAACTGTAAAAATTAGTCACAGTGTGTATAGGATTAAGACGTTTGTGGTGTTGTATAGATAGTATTAAAGATAGAGGCTTTACTTGTCCATTGAAAAAAAGTTACAGCACAAGTAGTAACAATGCAAGATACCTCGCACTACCAAACCAAGGAGTAACTAGAGACATTATGTTAAAAAAATATTTTAAATGTTTATTTATGCTAATACCCTAGATTATTAAAACAATTTTCTATATCTAATTTACTTTTCATCACTTGTGCTGGTTCCTCTGTGCACTTCATTTGGTTTGTACAGTGGAAAGCAGATAGTCAATTTCACTTTCTGGTTTTCACGAACAAGCACAAGGTCGCCATGCCTGGGTTGCAAACACAGAAGTAATCTAAATTCAAACAAACGGCTTTCAATTAATTTCTATTAATAGTAGGTTTTCAGAGCTCTTTTAAAAAAGCCTCAACTCCCAAGCAGTATCATTATTAAATCAATCCTCAGCTTCTGATGTGACTGCCAGTAAAAGTGACAATATTACAGGTGTCTTTGTGATGTCCACCCCTCATTACTCAGTAACAAACTAATTCAGACCATGTCTGCTCTATCACTTATGCTGGCAAAACTTACGTTGCTCAGGGGTATTGGGGGGGAAGAAAAAAAGCCTCTGAGCGACATAAATGGTAGTGGTATGCACAGCACTATGTTGGCAGAAGAGCTTCTAGCTACCACTGCTTGTTGATGTGATTTTATGTCAAGAGGAGAGCTCACTCCCATCAGCACAGAGAGGCTACACAAGCGATCTCACAGTGGCCCGGCTGCATCAGTGCAGCTTACTACTGTAAGCTCACTATTATAGACATGGCCTTAATCAGCCAATTTCAAGTTTGTCAAGTAATGGAGACAGTAACCTCTTTTTGTCACGAATAACTAGGGCCCATGTAAAACAATGACTCTGATAAAATCCAAACTTTATATTCCAGTATACATTAATTTACAATGATCTCAAAATGCTATACAAGACCATACTATAGGATTCTGCTAATGGGTCAGTTACCCAAGAACCGAAGTTACTTGTATTTATATCCTTAGATTTTATACTTTTAAATTATATACCCTTGCTTAGAGATTTGCTTGATATAAAAAATATTAATACTCCTCTTCCCAATATTCCACCATATACAAGCCACTTTCCCTTAAGCTCTGATCTGTGAAACCACATTCACGCAAGCAAAGCAATCCATTGGCTAGCCATTGTATACAAATATGCCATTATTTTTTCCTACATGCTTTCTGTTAACTAAAAAAGCATATATTCCCAGAAAGACACCTTAAAAACTGATGGTGTTAATTTTTTTTTATGCTTTCTACAGTCCACAGTTTTTACACAAACTCAAAAAATAATGAGATGCAGTAAATTAACCTCTTACTTTCTTATAATTATAAACAGACTCTAACAGATTTGTTTGAACATCCACAGTAAATTCAATCTTCATTATGTGCTGTAAATCTGAGGAAAATGTTCTTCATGCAAAACAGAAGTTGAATCCCTGCTTTAATATGAACCGAACCATAAATAAGGAGCTACTATTGTAGTGACTTCATATTTAAGGGTTGCATTCCAAAAATCGGCTTAAATGAGGTATAAATTCCTGCTTTTTTCCTAAAGAAGGTGTCCAATATATTTTAAATTTCATTCAGGGTTAGAGATTTCAATTTAGTTTGTTTGGTTTCTCTTTATAAATTCTTAATAGAAAGCCCTGGGATTTCATATCAGACTGTAATTCTCTCATTGTTGATTGATCTACAAAACAACCTGTTAGAACTGACCCCGAAGAGCACTAGTGCAACAGGGAAAGGATTTATTTTTTTTTAAATGTTGGATTTAGGGACAGTTTTAGAAGTGTTTATAGTATAAATGAAAGTTTGCACATTGTGTATACAAGTTTGATTGGTTGATGGGATGAGCAAACATACACAAATCTGGTTGATGGGCACAATCGCATATAAAGACTTTTTCAAGAAGAGCTACGTATCTCTCATGAGCAGATGCTGTTGGACAAAATATTCCCCCACTGTGCTAAATAATACTACCACCATAGAAAATTAATGCACAAAAATATAGTCTGTGAAGCAGTTACTGCCACTATGCCATTGAATATATCTAACCCAAACCCATACAAGGAAAGCTAGTTAGCCCACCTAATGGTACATACCCTCTACTCCTCCACCCATAAGCACATCATTACCACAACGACAGCAAACTAAAAACCAAACACTGCAATCTGTCCTCTCACTGCCAACCTTCCCATCCTTCTGCACACAACCCTTTCATAAAGTACTTTCTCCCAACACTACCAGCTACCATGCCTAACATCCATAACTTCTCATCTTGTAAAAGCAGCAAAGAGTCCTGTGGCACCTTATAGACTAACAGACGTTTTGGAGCATGAGCTTTCGTGGGTGAATACCCACTTCATCAGATGCATGTAGTGGAAATTTCTAGGGGTAGGTATATATATAAGCAGACAAGCTAGAGATAACGAGGTTAGTTCAATCAGGGAGGATGAGACCCTGTTCTAGCAGTAGAGGTGTGAAAACCAAGGGAGGAGAAACTGGTTTTGTAGTTGGCAAGCCATTCACAGTCTCTGTTTAATCCTCAGCTGATGGTGTCAAATTTGCAGATGAACTGAAGCTCAGCAGTTTCTCTTTGAAGTCTGGTCCTAAAGTTTTTTTGCTGCAGGATAGCCACCTCTTAAGGTCTGCTATAGTGTGGCCAGGGAGGTTGAAGTGTTCTCCTACAGGGTTTTGTACTGCCATTCCTAATATCTGATTTGTGTCCATTTATCCTTTTCCGCAGAGACTGTCCAGTTTGGCCGATGTACATAGCAGAGGGGCATTGCTGGCATATGATGGCGTATATTACATTGGTGGACGTGCAGGTGAATGAACCGGTGAGGGTGTGGCTGATCTGGTTAGGTCTTGTGATGGTGTTGCTGGTGTAGATATGTGGCAGAGTTGGCATCGAGGTTTGTTGCACAGATTGGTTCCTGAGCTAGAGTTACTATGGTGAAGTGTGCAGTTACTGGTGAGAATATGTTTCATCAATGTAGTTCCCTAGACTACATGGACCCTTTATCCCAAACTCTTCCTGAGACACAATTACAGTTGCTCTCTCAATAACAGTTCCCAATCCAAAAGCCATTTAAAAAAAAATATTCCCCAAGAATATTAGTCCTGAGCCCACATAATTGATCCACTAGTACAGACAGCTCTTAGGGCCCTGAGTCTACAACGGTGCTCCTGCCAATGTCAACAGTCACTCACAACATCAACTTAACTCCACCTCTGTGAGAGTAGCAGCACTTAGTTAGGACAACACAGTCAGTGCAGACCGGGGGTCGGCAACCTTTTGGAAGTGGTGTGCCGAGTCTTCATTTATTCACTCTAATTTAAGGTTTTGCGTGTCAGTCATACATTTTAACATTTTTAGAAGGTCTCCTTCTATAAGTCTGTAATATATAACTAAACTATTGTTGTATGTAAAGTAAATAAGGTTTTTAAAATGTTTAAGAAGCTTCATTTAAAACTAAATTAAAGTGCAGAGCCCTCCCTTCCCCTCCGGACTAGTGAACAGGACCCGGGCAGCATGAGTGCCACTGAAAATCAGCTTGCGTGCCACTTTCTGCACTCATGCCATAGGCTGCCTATCCCTGGTGTGGACACTGCATTACAGATGCTCCCCAGGTTACACAAGACCCGATTTATGCAAATTCGCAGTTAGGGAAAAATTTCCATAAGCCAGAAATAGGATTTTCGAGTTGTGGAAATTTTTGTGTAACGTATGGGTATACGTTTCCAACTTAGGAAAGTCTTTCCGGAACGGAACAACTGCATAAATCGGGGGGCGTCTGCCCTTACATTGCCAGTTGGTAGTCAGCCACATGTTGGGCACAAGTGAACCCTCCTCCCTGGCTCACAGCTGGAGCTCCCCTTTTCCCCAACACCTCAATTTCACAGCAGGAAGCCTACCAGGCAGTCTGCCCCAGGGTAGGGGGGCCTCCAACTGTAAGCCCCACATGGCTGTCCAGTGCACCACACTCCAGCTGTCAGTGCCCTACAATGCCCCACTTCAGTTGGTGCAAGCGCTAATGGTGAGGACACGCACCACCAGCAGGAAGGCAGTGTGGACACCAACAACTAATGTAATTGTTGTGGTGGCTATAGGTCAATCTAACTTAAGTCAACCTAATTTTGTAGTGCAGATAAGCCCCTAGTTAAAACAATTACATACAGGCACAAAAGTATGTTTTAAACTCTCAGTTCTGCTGAATCAAAATAGACCACCAAAAGGCAAATGTCCAAATTTGTTACAGATAGAGATAATGGATAGGGTATTTTTTCCCTCTCACTCTTTGTACTCAATGAACCATTACTTTGTTCAAACTTTGTAAAGACAAACAAAAACTATATACACACACCAAGAAGAGAAATGGTCTACAAACACTTGGAAGGTGGTAAGGTGATAGGAAATAGCCAGCATGGATTTGTAAAGAACAAATCGTGTCAAACTAATCTGATAGCATTCTTTGATAGGATAACGAGCCTTGTGGATAAGGGAGAAGCGGTGGATGTGATATACCTAGACTTTAGTAAGGCATTTGATACGGTTTCGCATGATATTCTTATAGATAAACTAGGAAAGTACAATTTAGATGGGGCTACTATAAGGTGGGTGCATAACTGGCTGGATAACCATACTCAGAGAGTAGTTATTAATGGCTCCCAATCCTGCTGGAAAGGTATAACAAGTGGGGTTCCGCAGGGGTCTGTTTTGGGACCGGCTCTGTTCAATATCTTCATCAACGATTTAGATGTTGGCATAGAAAGTACGCTTATTAAGTTTGCGGACGATACCAAACTGGGAGGGATTGCAACTGCTTTGGAGGACAGGGTCAAAATTCAAAATGGTCTGGACAAATTGGAGAAATGGTCTGAGATAAACAGGATGAAGTTCAATAAAGATAAATGCAAAGTGCTCCACTTAAGAAGGAACAATCAGTTTCACACATATAGAATGGAAAGAGATTGTCTAGGAAGGAGTATGGCAGAAAGATCTAGGGGTCATAGTAGACCACAAGCTTAATATGAGTCAACAGTGTGATACTGTTGCAAAAAAAGCAAACGTGATTCTGGGATGCATTAACAGATGTGTTGTAAACAAGACACGAGAAGTCATTCTTCCGCTTTACTCTGCGCTGGTTAGCCCTCAACTGGAGTATTGTGTCCAGTTCTGGGCACCGCACTTCAAGGAAGATGTGGAGAAATTGGAGAGGGTCCAGAGAAGAGCAACAAGAATGATTAAAGGTCTTGAGAACATGACCTATGAAGGAAGGCTGAAGGAACTGGGTTTGTTTAGTTTGGAAAAGAGAAGACTGAGAGGGGACATGATAGCAGTTTTCAGGTATCTAAAAGGGTGTCATGAGGAGGAGGGAGAAAACTTGTTCACCTTAGCCTCCAATGATAGAACAAGAAGCAATGGGCTTAAACTGCAGCAAGGGAGATTTAGGTTGGACATTAGGAAAAAGTTCCTAACCGTCAGGGTAGTTAAACACTGGAACAGATTGCCTAGGGAAGCTGTGGAATCTCCATCTCTGGAGATATTTAAGAGTAGGTTAGATAAATGTCTATTAGGGATGGTCTAGACAGTATTTGGTCCTGCCATGAGGGCAGGGGATTGGACTCGATGACCTCTCGAGGTCCCTTCCAGTCCTTGAGTCTATGAGTAAGAGATCTTAGGCTATGTCTGCACTAGAGAGCATAAAGTGGAGCAGCTGTACCAATGCAGTTGTGCCGCTGTAAGATCTCTCCTGTAGCTGCTCTATACCGACATGAGAGAGCTCTCCCATCGACCTAATTAATCCACCCCCAACAATAGGCAGTAGTTTGTCAGTGGAAGACGCTCTCCCACCGACATAGCACTGTGTACACTACCACTTATGCCAGTGTAACTTATGTTGCTGGGGGGATGGTATTTCACACCCCTGAACAACATACATTTTGCTGACATAAGTGGTAGTGTAGATGGCCTTAGACTCTGAAAATTGTACCCCAAAAGTGAAAGTTTAATAAAGGTATAAGCAATTGAAATGACTCATTTGGAATAGAAGCACTTGGGAAACCTTAACTATAGGTCTTGCTCCAGCAATATTAACAAGAGGATTGCATCTTCTATTGCTTCTGTAGACCAAGTATATCGCAAACACCAGGGGACTCTCTGCATTCCTCCATTGCCTCCAAGGAGCTCCCTGTGTGTCACCCTCCCTTTCCCCTCTTTTTTAGGGCTTCTCTGCGACCCCTCCTTACCTTCTACCCCTCATTTCTGCGGTTCTGAAAGTCCTCCCTCCATTCCCCCTCTGCCACGTCATTGTCCCCCAATCTCCTTATGACAGGGCTCTGTGTGCTCCCTTCGCCCCCATACTAGCATGCCACATTATCCCCTGTTCTATGGTTCTGCGTGCTACTTCTTTCCCCCCCCCTTCCCCACCATGGCTGGGGCTCTACGTGCACATATCCCATTTCCCCCTCCATCACATCAGGGTCTCTGTGTTCCCCATGTATCCTTTCCCTCTATGTTCCCCCATTCTTCCCGCCCCCACCCTGCTACGGTTCCCCTTTCTTCACCCCCACCAGTGACTGTGTGCCCCCACCCCCAGCCAGGAGCTCTATGCATGCTCCTATTTCCCTTGTCTTTTTTTTTTTTTCTTTTTTGTCTAGGACATGATTTTTTCAGGTTGTCAACATTTAAAACTGTATTAAGAGGATGAGCGGGGCTGAGATGAGGGACATTATTATGCTAGAATTTATTATTGGCCGCCGTCAAGAGATTCTTTGATCTACAGACAATTAGAGAAGTGGCTGAAGTTGCTGGTTCTGCTAACCAGATGCCAAGGACTCTGTGTGTCCCCTATTTTCCCCTTTCATTTTATACAACTTTTACCAAAGTCAAAAGTGTTCTGGGCATTGATGCCTAAAATACCCCCTGAACTTTTGGAAGGAATCAGGTGCAGCATTCAAGTCATCATGTTACAGGCGGAAATCAGAACAGACAAGAAAACATTTAACGAACCTCAAGTGAGATTTTTAGCCAAAAAAATAAAAATAAAAATCAGGGGCTGGAGTGTTGTACAAGCTCTCATGACCCGTGTAATTAGAAATGGGTTCCATGGACAGGAATAACTTCCAGAGAGTCTACTTTTATACTATGCTGTGAAATTTGCTTAATATTGATACAGAAAGTAACACTGAATTATCATGATTACAGGTAATCCAGTCAAGATTTCTTTAAGGTCACACTGCACCTGAATCATAGTGACTAAAAGAGAAGTCACATAAAAATGAAAATGTATTCTGACACATCAGAAAATATTACAACCAATATTTTGTAATCTGACCAAGTTTAATATAGTCTCTTCCACAAATAAGAGTACTCATCTCCAAAAGGGTAACACCCTATGGTTATTTTCTATAGGAGACTATGGAACTACCATGTAATAGCCAAAAGATAAAAGCAGTCTAAACTTCTATATACACTAGTTTTAAAGTGATTCAGCTAATGTTTGTAAGTATTACAGAAACCCTTGGAAAATAAAAGGACATTTAATGAGTTACATAGTTTCACGTCTTATGCAAGTTGAACATAAAAGCATTTCTGCATTTAATAAGCTCGATATTTTAGTTTATAAGAACACAGCTGTACTGAGATGATTTAACTATGATAAAGCACTGTGAAACTTGTTGAGCTAAGCCAATGATTTACTAGCTACATTTTCACATTTAGTATCAGAGGGGTAGCCATGTTAGTCTGGATCTGTAAAAGCAGCAAAGAATCCTGTGGCACCTTATAGACTAACAGACGTTTTGGAGCATGAGCTTTTGTGGGTGAATATCCACTTCGTCAGATGCATGTAGTTTTGTGGGACAGTTTTCCTGTCCTACAAAACCTTGAGATTTCAAAATATTTTCTCATTCAACATTGGGAGAAAACCAAGATCTTTCAAAAATGATCATGGAAAATTAAGACACCTGCCCTAAAAGTAGCCAATAGCCTACAGTTGGGGCACTCATTTGGAAAACCCAGGTTCAAATTCCTTTGAATCGGGCAGAGCAGCAACTTGAACCTGTCTCTCTCACCCAGTGAGCACCCTAATTGGCTATTCTGGGGGATGGGTGAGGTCTCACTCTCTCAGGTCTGATCTACATTTAAAGTTAAGGCCACAAAGCTGAAAAATTTACACCCTAAGTGCTGTAGTTAAGCTGATCTAATCCCTGGTAAAGATGCAGCTAAGTCAACAGAAAAACCTCTTCTATTGCTGTAGGAAGCATCTACACTACAGCACTAAATCAGTCAGCTATGGCACTATAGCCCTGCAGCAGCAGCACCTATGGCATAGACATAGTCTCACTCAAAAATGACATCCTGATCCTGAGAAGCCTCCCTGAAAAAAGCTTCAGTTTTATGGAAACAAACTCCTGCAAAAAAATTCAGTTTTGATTAGTCAGCATTATCCAATAAACTGTTTTGTGAAAAATCTCAACCACTTTACTCTAGACTTGGGCCTGGAATATCCTTAATTTTACTTGTAAACCCACTACACTGGAGTGGGATTCATGATGGACCTCTATAGAAACAGATCAATAAGCCCCAGACCCTAATCCCTACCACAAAGGAACAGACAAAGAGCACTCACAGAGCTGGACTTAATACAAAGAAAGCTTGCATCAACTTAATAGGCTCCCCAAATCTTGCTTATACCATGTGCAGCACACAACATTGGTGTTTCCACAAGATTGCTGTTGACAGCTACAAGGGGTAGTGAGCACTATGTATCTGTTAAGAAAAAGGAATTATTTCCAGTCATCTCTTTGGAATAATTTTAAAGCTTCCTTCTCAGTTTTATCCCTCACAATAGTTACATGTCTACAATCCTCATGAATCTTCAACCACCACAACCAGCCCAATCTTGTGCATGCTGCGAGCAGTGGAATATGATAAATCTGACTACTAACCTATCAGATGATATACCACAAATAGTTGCATTTTGATTTTTATCAAGATGGTCACTCTCATACTAAGAAAGAGAAGCAAGGAATGTTGTTACTG